>NW_004524756.1:411887-442362 GCF_000260255.1 Octodon degus | reverse complement strand
GAGTGCCAAGAAAACATAAAGAGATAGCAGTGCCTGATTACAAACATTATTTTATGCCTGCTTATCGCCCTGTAGGAAGCTGGGATGTTGAGAGTTTTGAAGCAGGGGAAATCTACTACATTGAAATCTGAGAGGAATCGTGCAAGTGGTACTTTAAAAGAGCAACTGGAGGGACTGGGGAGATAGCTCAGAGGTTTAAGCACCTGCTTGGCAAGCAGAAGGACCTGGGTTCAATCCCCGGAACCACATGCTGTGCCGGCCCTAGGCATCAAGTGGGCCATAGAAACCCGGTGTGGCAGCACATGCCTGTAATCCTAGCACTGGGGAAGCTGAGACAGAAGAACAGTATGAGTCCAAGCTGTATAGTGAGACCCTTAAATAAATAAATAAAAGATTTTTTTTTTATTTTTAAAACTTTATTCAGTATTGTCTTGACTATGATTAAAAGATGACATCGTCTTGTGACCTCCCAGAGGGTAAATGGGTCGCAGCTCATGTGCAAGTCCTCACAGTCCTAGCTTGGTCCTCCTCCAGTGTCTCCTCTTGGAGTTGTACCTGATTTTATTACCTGTCTTCATACGAATCCACTGAGGAATGGGGCGATTCTGCTTTTGCTTCTTGGCCAGGAATCGTTTGATTCTGAAAGTCTTGTGAGAAGACATGGTGCGGGTAGGAGGCGAGAGCACGCACTCGATGGCGGACTGAAGCAGAAGAGAGAATAAAAGATTTTTTAAAAATTAAAAAAATATGAAAGCAACTGGAGGTCGTGAGGAGGGCTAGGAGCAGAAGAAGAAAATTATGACAAACATCAGTCACTGCTGTAATCCAGAGCATCATTTTATTTTTTATTTTAAAAAATCTTTTACAAAGTTATTAATTTATTTGGTACACGGTCTCCCTACTCAGCTTGGACTTGTAGTGATCCTCCTGTCTCAGCCTCCCCAGTGCTGGGATTACAGGTGTGTGCCACCATGCCTGGTTTCTATGGACAGCACAGTGTGCCTGGGGTTCCACGGTATGTGATACTGGGGATTGAACTTGGTTACCTTGCGCTTGCCAGGCAGGTGCCTAGACTGCTGAGCTATCTTTCCAGCTTCTAAAGGATTATTTTAAAAATACTTATCACAAACATTCAGACACACACAGGAAAGTGTAGCATCATGCATTACATATTTGACTATTGCTTGCTTGCCAACAGTTGAAGAGTAATTGCATCATACTTAGACTGACCAGTAGCCAATGGTCATTTGGAATAACTGCCTTTCAGCCAGTAAAAGACACACCATGACAGAAACTATTGGTGTTGCTTAAGTCAACATCTGTGATTTTATAACATTTTCCCTGGAGCACCAACCTCTGATTCTCATTTTGGGCCACACTTTGGGGCTTAAGGGTTGGATCATCAGACATTGTTGTGCAAAGGTGTCAAGAAGAAATGCTAAGAATCTGCCCAAGATACAACAGGTGAGACGTGTCAGGTTCTTTCAAATAAAAAGAAGCTGATCTTTTCTTGAGATGTGACCTAAGACTGCTATTTTTGCTTAAGGATGACCAATAAAAGTAGAATCTGGATCTGTCTCCCTGCTTCCCATTATATTTTATTTTGATCTTTACATTATTTATATTTTGGACTTCTCATGTAAGAGAAACTGTGTGATATTAGGTCTTTTGGAAATGGGAATGGGGCCAAGCAATGGTGGGGTGGAGGATGGAGAAGAGTCGGGCAGGTTAAAAGATTGCCTTGGAGAAACACCAAAAAATCCTAACTGTCTGATTCTCACTATCATTGAGTCATATACACACAATTCATTAACATGAACATGAGTTATAATCTACTGAGAAAAATATAATCTTTTCAACATTCCTTTTATTTATTCCATATGCTGTTGTTCTGACTAGATTTGAGATATCCCGTTCCTATTGGAAACTTATTTATAAACTACTTCTTAGAACTGCTCAGTCCTGTAAAATGATCTATTTATGTGTCTCACTTGCTTCCATTAACAATTTCAGAGGCTTTGCTACTTTTCCTCATTGTACATTTTGGCTTGTTCATTTCCTACCTTTACAAACTTTCCCTCAACTTCAACCGATGACATCATTAACACATCCGAACAGCTATTTCCAGACCCAATTTTGGCCATGAGCTCTGTGAAGACTTTTGCCCTCCTACTGGGTGTCTTCACTTGCTGTGCACTGACACATCAAACACAGCCCTACATTGGTCACCTTTCTCTTCACAGCCTCTCCTTACCCCCCACCTCACATCCCAGTTAGTGGTGCCACTGTGGCCGGGTTGCTCACTCTAAAAGTTTGAACGTTGCTTTCAGTTTTTCCCTTTTCTCTGTGTCTCGGCTACTTCCATCACATTAGTGAAGTTTTGTCAATTGTTTTCTTTTTATTAGGACATAGTTTCAGAAATGATTACCTCTATCTTGGGGAGATGTGTTTGTACATGAGCATAACACATCTCAATTCTTTTTCGTGGCCCATTCCCCTCCCTGTCCTCACTGCCCCATCCAACTCTTCTTCCTCCCCCAGTTGCAAATGCTCAATTTCAGTGTTTTTCACTTTAGTTCTCTATTAGAACCCCTTTTGCCTTTCTTCCCCCTCCCTCCCTCTCTCCATATCTTGTTCCCTGCTCCCATCTGAAAAATGATCTCCTTACTTCCTAATATCGTCTTTTATTTTGCTCCTTATTTACACTTTGAGTTTCTTACATAAGAGAAAAAAATGCAGTATTTAAACTTATGTGTCTGATTTATTTCATGTAACATTATGGCCTCAAGGTACATCCAGTTATCTAAAACTGTCTCAAGTTTATACTTTGTTGTATATAAATACCATATTTTCATTATCTACTCATCTTTTGCTGGATATACAGGTGCTTCCAAAATTTAGCTATTATAAACTGTACGACTGTGAACATGGGTATACAGGCAGAGGAAGATACATAGAGAGGGAATGGCTGGGTCAAATGGAACTTCTAGTCTTAGTTTTTTGAGGACTATCCATATGGATTTCCATAGTGGCCCTACCAGTTTATACTCCCACCAGCAGTGGAGAAGGGTCCCTTTTTCTCTCTACAGCCACGCCAGATGTCATCAGTAACTAATTATAATTTAACTTCTTCCTTTCCTATCTACATCCCTTTTATTTCTTTCTCGTCTAATTTCTCTTGCTAATGTTTCAAGAACTATATTGAACAGGAGTGGTGATAGTTGACATCCTTGTCTTGTTCCTGATTTTAGAGTGAAAGCTTTCAGTTTTTGACCATTTAGTCTGATGTTGGCCGTTGGTTTGTCATAAATGACCTTTATCAGAGTGAGATAAAGACTGTGTATTCATTCCTATTTTCTTCAGGGTTTATATCATGAATGGCTGTCAAATGCTTTTTTCTGTGTCTATTAAGATGATCATGTGGATTTTGTCCTTGATTTTGTTTATGTGGTATATTGCATATATTGATTTGCATGTGTTGAAGCATCCCTTCCTCCCTGGAATGAAACCTGCTTGGTCACGGTGTATAATTTCGATTTGCTGCATTCTCTTTGTCAGTATCTTATTGAGGATTATTGAATCTATGTTAATTAGAGCCTGACCTACAGTTTTTGTTTTGTTTTTCAGTTCAGTCCTTTTCTGGTTTTGGAACCAGGGTAGTTCTTGCTTCAGAAATAACTTCGGGTACACTGTGTTCTGTTGGATTTCATGAGTTGGGACATATTGGTATTAGATCCCCTCTAAAGTTCTTGCAGTATTTGGCAGTTAATCTTTCAGGACCTGGGCTTTTCTTAATTGGTAGGCTTGAAAATAATTCTTCAATTTCACTGACTGATATTTGATTATCCAGTATTTTTATATCTTCTTGGTTGAGCTTTGGTAGTTCACGTATAGCTAGAAAGCTATCCATTTCATTTGAATTTTCTGTTGTATTAGCATAAAGTTCTCAAAGTAATTACCAATGATATTCTAGATTTTGGCAGAATCCATTGTGATTATGCTTTTTTTTCATTTGTAATTGCATGGATTTGATTAAGCTTGGTTAAGGGCTTATTTGGTTTAATCCTTCAAAGAATCAGTTCTTCAATTCATTGGTCTTTTTGGTCTCAATTTCATTAATTATGCTCTGATCTTTACAATTTTCCTCCTTGTAATAGCTTTGGGTTTGGACTGTTCTTGTTTTTCTAGAACTTTGAGGTGCATCAGTAGGTTGTTATGGTTTGTGTCTAGTTGTTCCCCCAAAGCCTCCTGCAGTCACTGGGGAAGGCTTCTAGAGTTTGTGATTAATTCATGATCCAATACTGGGATTATGGATGGGAGAGCTGCTAGGATTATGGGTGTGAGTGCTACACCCACAGACAGCCTGGATGCAATATAAGGGAGAGAGGCTTGCTATCTGACACAGCTGATGCCACCCCAGCTCCTCCTTTGTTCCTCTTGGTGTTGTGCTGTTTTCTGCCACTATGAACTGCTGCCCTCTGCCATGTGCTACTCTGTCTTGAAGCCAGCCAAATATGGACTGAAACCTCCATAAACTGTGAGCTAAATAAATAGACCTTCTCTTCCTTAATTTGTGGTATTGGGTATTTTGTCTTAGCAATGGGAGAAAAGTAACCAAGACCAGTGGTTTAGCACAAATTGTGGAAATTCTCTTAACTGAATTCTTTTTAAGTCATTGTTATATGATGAGGAATAGATGTTCACTATACTGAATTACCTGTTCAAGGGAAAAGGTAAAATTGGATGTCAGAGATGAACCAAACCTTTGAACAAATGGATTTACACTTGATCTTAGCCAAAAGGCCGAGAAGTGATGAACAAATGGATTTATTAGACACCTACAGAGTGTTCCATCCAACAACAGAATATACATTCTAAGCAGCACACAGGACTTTCTCCAAAATAGGCCACATACTAGCTCATAAGGAATACTTAAGTAAATGTAAAAGAATTGAAGTTATCCTATGCATTTTTCAGATAATACAACTATGCAAATACATGGAAATCAAATAATATCTCCTTGAATAATTACTAGATCATAGATGAGATTCAAGAAAAAAATTAGACAGGACCTCTAATCCATTGGGGTACTGAGATAGTCCCTGTAAGATCATGTCAGGGCTCCCATGAGTTGGCAGCTTTGTATTCTTGCTTCGGACATGTGTAGCAGCTGGGGACTCAGTGTATAGCAGGCATGCTAAGCCCTGAATCAGCTGGCTCCAAAGCAAGGTGACATGGCACGGGGGTAACACTGCAAGATGGCAAAAGACAGCAAAAGCAGCAAGAGCAAGGGGTGGGAGGCTGACTCGGCCCGTGAGTCGAGATGTGGGTAATGACCTGGAGGAGGAACGGGGATGAACAAGACAGGGCAAGAGACACAAGAGACGAAGACAAGACAGGCTTTCTGATCAAGTCTCGTTTATTGAGGAAGTGAGCAGGGTCTAAATAGCTGTATAGTGGACGCAGTTGGGTGGGACTAGTTGTGGATTGGTAGTGGAGGTCCAGGACCACAGGAAGATGTCGTGGCAAGCGGGGATTGGTGCTGCAGCACTTCTTGCCCAAATAAGGGAAAATATAACAGGAGTGTTCTATTGCCTCCCACAGGAGGCAAGCCTCTTTTTCTCCGTTGTATTGTAAATAGGCTACCCCAACCCCTAGGGTGGGTGTAGCACTCACACAGTCTCCCTGCCCTCCTCTTGCACAGGCTCAGGATGCTTACCAAGTGAGGACTCTGGCCTTCTGAATCCCTCAGTCAAGCTTTCAAACTTCCCAAGTTGACACAATGTATCAACCATTACAGCCACAAATTATAATTTTGTCTCTTTTCTTTTTCAGTTTGTTTTTTAAAAAATGTATCTTAGTACAGGGACTACAAGGTCTCACTACACAGATCAGACTTACAGTGATCCTCCTGTTTTCAGCCTCTCAAGCGTGACGATACAGGAGTGTGTCACCAAGCCCAGTCTCAGTCACTATCTCAGCGCAGGATCAAACCCTGGTCCCTGTGCTCTGCCTAAGCAGGCGCTTTGGTATGCTGAGCTATTTAGCCGGCTCTTCATAAATTATAATTTTATTCCCTATGTTGAACCTAAATTTTATATTTCATACCCTAAAGACTTAAAATATTCTATTAATTTCTAATTCAAACATGGTTCATGCTCCCTACCCCTAGCATGGCCATTAGACTCAGAAAGTTTTAAAAAACACTTCATGCACAGGCAAGCCATGGTGAGGCCAGAAGATCACAAATTCAAGCTCAGCCTGGCCAACTCAGTAACTTAGCAAGAGTTGGTCTCAAAATAAAAAAAAAAAAAAAACTGGTTAGGGAGTAGCTCAGTGCGAAGATCCTGTTTAATTCCTAGTGGTGAAAAACAAAACAAAAATTCATGGCCAGACTAACATAGGTGTGAACCTTCTGCTTCTTCTCCAAGTGCTGGGATTACTAACACTGCATGTCATTACACTTACGTGGTGTTTCAGTCTTCTTAGGGAAGTACCATGTGGTTAAGTCCCACATCACAGAAAGTTGCAATTAAGAATGGGAAAGAAATAATGACATGGATATCTGCAAAAGTCTACTTAAGAACCTGGGAATGGGGACGTACTTTCTATTACATTGAAAAACATCGATGTCCTTCATCTCATAGTCCGATAGGTTCAAAGGTTTCTAAAGTGGTTAAGAATGTGTCCTGCCTCTGAGCAACCTTCTATTCAGAGAGGTAGCTCACAGCCTTCTGAACTGAATCCTGAAGAACTGACTAGAATTTACTAGGTAGAAGCTCAGAAGAAAGTGGGGTCAAATGATCAGATTAAAGAGAAGGCAAAAGGAATGCAAAAGGTAGATTTTTGAGAACTGGAGCAACCCTTAAAGCTTGTTAGATATTAAAAGGGCTTTATGTATAATTGAAGATATTCTCATGAACACATTTGAAAAAGATGAAAAACGACATCAGTTGTAATTTTTTACTCCCACCCTTTCTCTGTAAATTTTGAATGTATACCTCAGAGGTCACTTTTGAAGAACACTCTGCATTAATATAACGGGTGGTTAACAAACTTGTACTCGAGCCATACTGGTGCCACTAACTGCTTGAGTGAGCTTGACCAAGTTACCTCTTAGGACGTCACTTTCCCCACCTCTGGAGTGAATGTGACCCAAAAGCCCAACGCACGAGACTTTCTGGGAACGATTTAAAATCAATCCAGTGAAAATATTTCCTCTACCACACATAAGACGGTTTTATGTCCTCCCTCTTTCCAAAAGTCTTGAGATCGTGAGATTTTGTACATGGCGATCCAAAGCACCTTAAAGGTCACCACGAAAGCGTCGTTGGCTGGTGGGCGCAGCTTTCGCAACCGTTGCCTGGTGTGGTGGTAAGGGAACCCCTCCTACGGAGGGTTCTTTGGAAGTGCCCGCGCCGTGCGGTCTGACGTCACCACGCCTTACGTGCTGACGTCATCGAGTGCGCCGCCGGCCGGAATCCTCAGGTTCTGCGCGTGCGCGGCGTCGCCGCCTTCCTCTCCACAATCGGACGGCGTTTCCGCCTGGTTGAGGTGGGCGCGCGCCTGCGACGGAGGAGCGTTGTTCCTGTCCGACCGTAGTGGGTACCTGGGAGTGTGGCAGCGATACAGTCTCCTCGTGCCCTTTACGAAAACATAATCCTCGTGGCCGTAGAAGCGGTGGCTCGGTCATGTCGAGCTCGCGGCCCAGGCCCCGCCGCGGCGCCGGAGGTGGCTCTGGGGCCGCCGGCCGCGACGAGCTGGTGTCGCGGTCCCTGCAGAGCGCCGAGCACTGTCTGGGCTCCCAGGACTTCGGCACCGCCTATGCCCATTACCTCCTGGTGCTCAGCCTGGCGCCGGAGTTGAAGGACGACGTGAAGGTGAGGCCTCCGCTTTCGCGTGCTCAGGCACTCAGTTCTTGTTCAAACGCGACTAAATAAAAACGGGGAACAGACTCTTGGGTTGTGGCTGCTGCTTGCTGCGGGGCGTTGTTTTACTCCGGACTACATTTTATTCAGACTCGCGGCAAGCCTGTCTGCTCTGCCTGCGACACTGTCTAGAATCTTAGCAGTGTTCACCGCCGCCTTCTTTACCACGCTTCAGTCGGCTGCCAGGTGTTGGCAGCAGCTTTCCTGCTGATCTTCGTTTTACGTCTTTCGCAACCCAGCCGGCTTTTTGTAACAAGTAAAGATATCACTTGTTTGTTAAAACTTCGGTCTCACTTAAAATTTCAAAAGCCCTTGAGTTGCAAGTGAAGCCTTAGGTAATCATTTTCCTCACCTGTATCTAATTTAAGCATGCCGGTCTTCAATCCTTTGCATTTGTAACTACTGTGTGTAGAAGGATTACTGCGTTTCCCATGCTTGTATAAAGATTTATTTATTTATTTATTTATTTGGGCGGGCTCTGAATGCCTTCAGGGCAGGTTTGTCTGGCTTGAGTTGTGGGAATAGAACCACAGCAACCTGAGAGACTGCTTTGCTGAAGCAGCCACTTAAAGAACTGAGCTAAGGCCCTCCTGTACTTGCATAAAATGTGTTTAACCTAAAGTATTCTTTAGTTGATGATGCATCTTTAAGTGTCAGTAATTGATTGTGTGCAACATTTTTCCTGTTGAAATACTGTACATTTTTTCAAGTAGTCTTAGACTCCAAATTTGTAAAAACAGTTTAAGTTCACAGCTTTCAGCTGCAAGCTACTGCCTTTTTTCTTTTTCTTTCTTTTTTTTTTTTTTTTGGTATAGTGATACAGGGTTTTAGTAAATCATCTAAGTTCCACAGGCTGGGTTTGAACTTGAAATTTTCCAGTCCTGTCTCCCAAAGTTCTGGGACTTCTGGGAAGATTTAAAGATATTGGTTGGATTTAAAATATTGTATATGGAATTAGGAGAGCATTAAAAGATGTCTTTGTGGCTTGAGATCGAGGGATACCTTACTTAACATTACATGTGGTGAGAAGATTCTTTTTCAATATTGTGTGGTAAATTGCCTTTTACAGTGCCTGTGTGAGGATAGGAGCAGCTTATGTTGGTTCTCATTGAGTTCTAGCTCTTTTTGCTGATTGTTGACATAGTTGAATTTGGCTAAATTTGAAAGGACAGGGTACCCGGTGCCTGATTGAAATGGCTAATAGGAAGTTGTATTTTTTGTTTGTTTTTGTTGTTGTTTGAGGATCAGGAGAGGACTTAAGTAAACAGGTAGATGTAGCCCCATTAACACATAGATGATAATGCTTTGGGGGATAGCTGAGAGTAAAGAGGGCTGAAGATAAATCCTGAAACAGGAGCAGGGTAGATGAGGGGGAGGGGAAGGGGGAAGGAAGAAGGGAAGAGGGAGGGGGGAGAGAAAGGGGGAGGGGGAGACAGGAAAAAAGAAAGAATCAGGATGTGCTAAAAGAATAGAAGCCTGGCCAAATAGCTCAGGGGATGGAGGGCTGCCGCCCCCCCCCCTTGCTGAGACAGCAGTTGACACTGGGTCAGGTGGCGCCTGTAATCCCAGCTCTTGGGAGGCTGTAAAGAGGCAGATCACTATGAGTCCAATCTAGTAGTGAGACACTGAACACCCTGTAGACCCTTCTCTAAAGTACAAAAAAAAAAGAAGGAATTTTCTTAAATTCATTAATTGTGAACATTATTGCCAGGTAGATGATAATTAATTCATGTGTGCATGTGTGTTTGTATTTATTCAGCAAACATTGCTCGCTAAAATTAAATGAAATTTGAGGTTATCCTTCAGTAATAGTTAAATTTCATTTTCTGGAATCTTCAGCTAATGTTGGCTATTCTTTGTTTCTTATGTTATTCACTAATTCACTTTCATTTCTAACTTGTAAAGGAAACTTTTCAGTATACACTGTTCCAGTGGGCTGAAGAGCTTGATGCCCTCAATCGAATACAAGACTTACTTGGGTGCTATGAGCATGCCTTGGAACTATTTCCTGATGATGAGGTGATTTGCAATAGCATGGGGGAACATCTCTTCAGGTTTGTAATGGCTTCAGTATTAATTGTTAAAAATTATTCTGCATCTTGGGTCAGGAATAAATTATGGAGTAATTTGAACAGGGAAACTTTGGGGAATAATTACAAGGGTTTGGAATAATGAGGGCTTCATTAGTAACAACTAAGGACAACTCAAAAGAATATAGAAATAGTAGATATGAAATGTACTGTTACAGCAGGTTGAATGTTTAGTAATAAACTGTAAAAATCACTGCTTCTAGGGCTAAGAGGCTCCAAGGAAGAGTTCCCCCTAGTGGACAGAGAGCCTGTCCTTGTTAGAGAATACACAGCCTTGGTTCGCAGGATACCAGGAAAGTCACTGGTGCTTTATCAGGGAACCTGAAAATATGTTTTCTGAAACTTGCTGGACTTCCACCTTCTGGGGTCCCAGAGAAAGCCTCATTTGAGAAGTGCCAGAGAAAGGCACCTTGCTATAGAACCACCCAGTAGAGTGGAGTTCTGGGTTGCTGTTGGATGCTGTGCCCCTCAGGAGCTGGGCGCTGGGGAAGCTCTTAGCATACTGGAAACAGGAAGCAAAACCCTTACACTTTGTGTGGGCTATCAGAAAAATATTAAAGGGCCAGATATATTTTTCACCCATATATTTGCAGTGTGTTAATAATGGACTATCTTAGGGATCCCCAAGATTATTCTCAGGTTTTCCAATATGCTAGGAGGTCCACAGGACTCAGCACATATTCATAGTTATAGCTCAGACTTATTACTGTGAAAGAATACACAGCAAAATTAGCAAAGGGAAAAAGTGCCTGGGGCAAAATCTGGAGAAAATCACGTTCAAGCTTCCCGAGGGCACAGTTCCTTTCCCCAGCAACAAGTCATGATAAAACCTCTGAAATATCAACCAGGGAAATTCGTTAGAGGCTCAGTACCCAGGGCATAGCCACTTAGCTATGCCTGGCCTGGCACATAGCAAAATTGTAGCCTTCTGGTAGGAAAGCAGATGTCTGGGAGATTAACATATTTTCAGTTGTATACATAATAGTATCATGATAATGCAAGGCTATGTTTCAGGATAAAAATGTTAATAGAAAAGTGTAGTTATACTAGTTTCAGGAGTATGATACATGTTTGTGACTTGTCCTGTAACCTTTGTTTGAACAGTTACCAAACATTGAGCCAAAAATAACTGGTATTAACTTGCTTTGGGAGATACAGCAAAATTTTTAGCTCAGACATTGACAATTCAGAAGTATATTGTTTTTGTTAATTTTGTCCTCATTGTCTAGGACAATAGTTTTTTTGGTCTACGCTACTTTTCTCAAAAAGGATGTACATTCGCTTACTCCCACCAAAACATTGTTTTGAGAAAAATTCCTGAATAAATCAGAGCTTTTGTTCATGACATTTATTTGTGAAACAAAATTGGTTTAATGTTTCACTTTTACAACCTTTTGTTAGTCTAGTGGCCTAGTGGCATCAAATTTAAAGAATATTTAAATTGTGAAGGAAATGATTTTCCTAGTTGAAAAGGCATTCTTGCAGTTCCTTGATATTGACATACATGTCGAGTCTTTCAATACAAGATAAATTAAGTGGATTATATAATTTTTAGATTGGCCTTGCAATTTAAGAAAAATGGATGCTATGTTAAATATCAAACCTAACAGAAGCACAAACTCAGGAAATCAGTTAGGAGTAGGTTTAGTATTGATTCAAGAGCTTGATCATTGATACTTGGCAATACTTTATATTGGTAAGTTAGTGTCCAAAAATTGTGATTTTATACTATATTTCATATTATGGCAGTTGCACAATAAGTCTAAATAGTTCTCCCTTTAAAATAACTAAGATAACCTAAAACATTTTAATTTTAACCTCAAATGTGGGTGGGTGCCTATCACTTGACACAGTTTTGCTTTTTATTAATATGGTCTCCTGACTTCCAGAATGTCTTTTGCTTAAACCATGCCCAGAATGAGTAGTCTTGATTTGAATTCTAGCTCAATTCTGTTCAAATTACTGGTTACAGGTAAGTATAGAATCTGAGTGTTTGGAAATATACATATATAGCGGTTAAGGCATTGCCGTAAGTCGAAGCAGGTGGTTGGGAGTTACCCTGAGTGGAGTATAGACTGGTGTGCATACTGCTGAAATTGCATCTTATGTGAGTTACATGGAAACCAGGTGTAGTGTGGCCACATTCATCTACAAGTAATTCAATATTTTAAAAATTCTCCGTATAGTTTGAGAGATACTTCAAGATGATAAGCTTTGCTCCCAATGATTTTCTATTATCACGTCTAATTTATTATTATCATTATTTTTTTTTTTTTTGCGGAACCGGGGATTGAACTCAGGCCCTTGCGCTTGCCAGGGAAGCGCTTATTCTACTGAGCCATTTCCCTGACCTACTATTCATTTTTGAAGAGACTTGCCTTTGGTTCCCCCACCCTCAAAGCAGTTAATGTCTTTAGACTAAATGGTTATCTTTTTGAAGTCATGTTTATTTACTTCCTTTAAAAATTAGAGTGTGAGCAATAGTTACAGTGCAGCTGGTACAAGCTGGTTTGGCAGCAAATACAACTGACTTAATGACCATTCCACTCATCTGTTGAGAGGAAAAAAATGCAGGTACATTGGAAAGGAACCTTATGACCATGGGTATTGGTATGTATTATGGAAGACATGGTTTCTAGGAAGAGCTGGTGTTCTAGCAAGTTGGGTGAATGGAAGAGGACTAAAGGAGCTTTCTTTGTACTTTAAATTCAATATTCATACTCAGGTATGAGTTAGTGACCTAGGATGCACAAATGTAGGAGGAGTTCAGGAAGAAAAAACCATGGGGTTTGCAGTCCTTGCAGAAAGCTTTCCAAGGAAGGTAGCCTCTACTTTTTGTGGGCTTTGGCGTGCTAGTGAGTGATTCTCAGGCCAGGTGATTGGCATGAACAAAGGCATTGTGATTGATGGCATATAGTTGAGTATATTTTATCTTTATCTTTCATTGTTTTACTCTACTTTAGAATGGGCTTTAGAGATGAAGCAGCTGGGTATTTTCATAAAGCAGTGAAGCTAAACCCTGATTTCAGTGATGCAAAGGAGAATTTTTATCGTGTTGCAAACTGGTTGGTGGAACGCTGGCACTTTATCATGCTTAATGACAGCAAGAGGAATATGATTTACAATGCAGCAATCCAAAAGGCAGTGTGTTTGGGGTCCAAAAGTGTTTTGGACATTGGAGCAGGAACTGGAATTCTGAGGTTTGTTACAGTTGTATTTTAATTATATATACACATGTATACTAATGCAAATAAAAAATTTGCTGGATATACTAAATTTAATATTGTAGTTTGTTTATTTATTTTGCGGTACTGGGGATGGAACTTGGTCTTGTGCTTACCAGGCAGTCACTTAGGCCACTGAGCTATGTCCCTGACCCTAACATTGGAGTTTTAAAATGGTATTTCTTTATTGATGAATCTGTTACTACATTTTTCACTAATTTATTAAGAGCTAGTGAAAACTATTAAGAAAAGTTCAGCATTATTGAAGTTTTAAGTATTGTATTTTGAGTGTTTTTTTGTATTAGCATTGTTGTAGAATCTAAAACAGCTGTTAATATTCCTCACAACCAGTAGTATCTTAATAGAGTGAATGTTGTGATTTATTTCAAGAATATTAGTTCATTTTTGAATGTAGAATTAAGTTAAAGAATAAAAAAGCCACATTTAAAGTATCCTAATTCCATTGAAATTTGAGAAGATTTTTTTGGATTATTATTTTTTTTTTCCTGACAATACTTTTTCCCTTTGTAGCATGTTTGCTAAAAAAGCTGGAGCACAATCAGTGTATGCCTGTGAATTATCCAAAACGATGTATGAACTTGCCTGTGATGTAGTGGCTGCAAACAAGATGGAAGCAGGGATAAAACTCCTACATATGAAGTCACTTGACATAGAAATTCCAAAACACATTCCTGAAAGGTATTCTACTGTGAAGTGATTTTACTGTTTATAATTCACAGTTTTATTTTGAAAAATTAGAATATAATTCTAGATTGTACTCCTAATAAAAACTCCCAACATCCCTATTTTATAAAGGTATAGAATAGTTTAGATAAGAGCCAGATTTTCAGAGTAATGTTGTATGCTCCATGAAAAATATTTGTTAGAGGAAGGATCTTAAGAAAAATATATGTTAGAGGAAGTTGGTAAAAAGCCTTGATTTTAGTAAGTTATTTTTGTTACTTTCAGTGTTCTGATTTGTAAAGATGGATAATCTCATATGATGACTCTTTTAAGAATTATCCTTAGAAATGAAACATGAGCACATTGGTCTCAATGACCTCATCATATTTTGTATTAATATTCATATTAAGATGAAAGCTTTGGAAGTAGCAGCTGTCAGTGTATTTTGACTTTGTGTTGTTTAGGTACTTTGAATATACTTCCTAAGGTTTGATTTTTTTTTTTTTGGGGGGGGGTTTGTATGTATTTGGTACAGGGTCTGACTACGTAGTGATGCTCTTGTTTTCAGCCTCCCCAGTGCTGGGATTATAGCATGTGCCACCATGCTTGGTCTCTAAGTTTTGGTTTTCAATGTGTTATCTTATTATGATCCATAATACAAGGGTAGTGGAATTTGGGAACTCAAAGGAATTTAAAAATCTGTTCCAAATCGGGCATGGTACTATATTCCTGTAATACCACTGCTCTACAAGACTGAGGCAGGAGGATCAAAAGTCTGAGCCCAGTCTGGGCAACTTAGTGAGACCACATCTCAGAATAAAGGGCTGAGAATATAGCTCATTGCGAAGGCCCTGTGGTCAGTACTCAGTACAGCCAGACAAATCCCAAAAAACAAAACCAAAAAAACCTCCAGGGAAAACAAAACAAAGAACTACACATAGAAAAATGAAAATTGGCTCAACTTTGTTTTTTTAAGGAAGGGTCTCTCCCTGTAGTTCAGGCTGGCCTTCAACTCACTGTATAACAGACCGGCCTCACACTCAGTGATCCCTCCTACCTCAGTCTCCTACCTGTTTGGATTACAGGTGTGTACCACCATGCCTGGTGTCTCGGTTACTTTTCTCTCAGTTCCTAGATCGAACACTTGACACCCACAATGAAGGAAGGAAAGGTTTAGCTCTCAATTAGTGGAGATTTTCAGTTCATACTCAGCTGGCTCCAAGGCAGAATGGCACATGGCACAGAGCAGCAGTCCTTGGCAGCAAAAAAGCAAAGAGCAAAGGCAAAAGGGAGGAGCAGTGGTAGCAATGGCCACAGAGAGGAAGTCTGTCATCCTTACATTGCATTCAGGCTATCCATACCAGACTGGGTTAAGCATTCACACCCATAATCCCAGTGGATCATGAGTTAATGACAAACTCTAGAAGTCTGCCGCATGACTTACATGAGGCTTCCTGGGGATACAGCTAGACAAAAACTGTAACTCCTGGCCTCAAAATTATCATTTCAGAGACTTTCTTTCTTTCTCTCTATATACAATATTATTTGCATAGCACTTATACTTTCAATGGTTTCTGTGTCTCTTGTGAAAGAAGCATTTTAGGTTTTTAAAGCAGGTGCATGCCCATTTTATAAAAAACAAGCAAAAAAAATCCATCTTATTTTCCAACAAAATACTGTTTGTTAACGTTGTCTAAGAAAATCCTAGACTCAGTGGCTCAGGCGAGGGTTCTCTTCCTTGCAAATGGCCCCCTTCTTGCAGCTTCTGATGACTTTGCCTCTGTGTATGCCACTGTGATCTCTAGCCTCTCATTCTTTTGGAAGGATGCTGGCTTTGTTTTGGTTGAGGTCCCCACTTTGATGACCTTAATACTTAAAGGCTGTGTCTTTATTTTATTATTTTTTTAGGCAAATAACTTATTAGGCACTTCTCAGACAAGCATTTTTAAGTCAGCAATTCAGGCTCTATCTTTAAATATAGTCATTTTGGGAGTTAAGTTTAATATAAGAATTATAGGTGACAAAATTAAGTTCGTGTGATGAATCTAAAGTTAACTTTAATTCAGTTTTTATATTTTTCACAGATAAAGTTGTAGACAAATCTCCTGACTTTGAATTAGGAGATATGAATTTAATTAAAACTCTTATTGATTGTGGTTTTTAAGCATATTGTTAGACTTTTAAGATGTTGGACTAGATAATTTAAGATACTTTTCACATTCTAAATATGGACAACTATAAATACTACTATATTTACTGTCTATTCAGACAGTAATTGGGTTTAGGCACTGTGGGGAATACAAAAGTCAGTCCTGCTCTTCTAGGCAATGACAGCCTGGCTGGAAGATAAGGAATGGTGGTGAAACTTTTGCTTTATCTTCAGATTACAAAAAGGAATGGTACTGGCAATAACAACCAAAGTAATTCAGAGAAGGGAGAAATTATTTTGGTGTATTTTCAGGTAGAATTTTTTTGAAAGTACCAATGGCTAGAAGTTTTGTAAAGATCCAAGGGAAGTGATAAGTAGGTTCAATTAAGTATAAGAGGCAAACAGGTAATATGGTATCATAGAAGATAGTTGAATTTTTGAGAGGGAGGGCTCTCACCATTTTAAATTTTACTTGTAAATAAAAAAATGGTAACTGGAAAAGCTCATTTTGATTAGCAAGGAGCTATTAATGATAGGGAATATTCTCATAGAATATTAGAGTTAAACCAATGGCTTCGGATTAAGGAAGGAGATTCAGGTAAATTCCTATTGAGGATTTAGCAGTAGCCTGAGGAGGTAACATTGCCACTGAGTTTGTTGTTAGTCCTCCTGCCTGCAGTTCAGGGAGAAGGAGGCAGTGGTGCAGAGAGGAGCCTCAGGAGCATTCCAATTTTTTAAGATTCAGGGGTGGATATTAAAATTAATACAAAATTGTATGTGTGTATTGTTTCTATAATATATCTTTTCTCAGCTTTGACATTTTATATAAATAGCATTATATTTTACTCACTTATATCTTTAAAAAATCATTCTATAGAGTATCCCTAGTTGTAACAGAAACTGTCGATGCAGGTTTATTTGGAGAAGGAATTGTGGAGAGTTTGATTCATGCATGGGAGCATTTGCTTTTGCAGCCAAAGGTAAGAAGCACAGAACACTTACATTTGATTAAGAATTCATTTTTTCTTGGGAGATCGAGGTAGGAGGATTGCCAATTTGAGACCAGTCTATGCAGCTCAGTGAAACCCTTGACTCAGAATGTTAAAAAGAGTTATGGGTATAGCTCAGTGGTAGAATTCTCCAACATGTGCAAGGTCCTGGGTTAATTCTCATTACTACCAAAACAAACAAACAAACAAACAAACAAACAAACAAAAAAACCCACTTGATTTTTAAAAATATTTATTGACCAGTTCCTAGAGTGTCAGTAAAACAATGTGAAGTATATTTCTGTCAAGGTATATGTTCTGTAGTTGGAAAGAATGTCATCCCCAAAATATTTAACTATAACATAATGCAGTGTGTATTCCTGTGTCCAAGGGAGGTATAAAGGCAAAAAACAAAACAAAACAAAAAAAAACCACAACAAAACACCTCTTTCAAGAAGGAGCCAGGTATGGTGGTGCACGTCTGTAGTCCCGGCACTTGGGAAGTCAAGGCACAAAAACCTCTGAGTTTGAGGGCAGCCTGGACTGCTTAGTTACTGAGGCCAGCCTAAACTATATAGCAAGACCTATCACAAAAAGACCCCAGGAAGGAATTCATAGGAATTGAGGTTATCTTGTGGAAGGACTAATGAACAATTCTTGAGAATGGTTGTAAAAGGAATGTAATTTCAGTTTCATAGGCCTCATTGCTTGGAATTTTGCCAAGTCTTCAAAAAGGAGTATAGTGATACAAGGATGGTATAATTTTAAGAGACTTGTTGAGCCCAGTGTGAATGGACAGGACTAACCTGTGCATTAAATGTTTGCATTAAAGTCCTGTGCTATAACCCACACATCCTAGATATATAATCTGTAATATGTTATGAATGAAAGGATTTCAACATGTTATACAAATTCTCTACAGGACACAATTTAGATTTAAAATAATTAAATTGTAAAAAGAACTTTTTTTTAGAGTAATGATTTACAAAGGTCTTTTGTTATAGCTCTTTCTCTTCTTTGTAAAATCTAAATATATATACATATACATAGTAGTAAAAATACTTAAGTAAAAGATCCTTAACCTACTTTTCTCTGCTTGCTATTTTAAAACTCATTTTCTAATTTTTACAGCTTCTCATAAACATTTTTTATACCTCTAATAATTTTTTTTTATATTTTCAGGCCAAAGGTCAAAGTGGTAATTGTGAGAAGTATGGGAAAGTTATACCAGCAAGTGCTGTTCTATTTGGAATGGCAGTAGAGTGTGCAGAGATTAGAAGACATCATAGGTAATAAATACTAAAAAACAGTAATTTGAAGAATACTGTATACCTCTGAGATTACTATATGTTTATATTGATGAGGATTTGTACTGGTCTGACCTTTAAATTCATGATGTTTAGTCTTATAGATTTCTGCATATATTTTAAAGTAGAGCTCCACAATTAAAGCCAAATTTTTATGGAAAGCTAATTTTGACATAATTTAGCGTTTAGTTGTGATAGGGTCCTACAGAAAAATGTTAAGTTCAGACTGACTTTGGGTAAAGTTGGAGTAGCAATTTCCAGTGTGTAAATACATTTTAATTGTTTTTATTAATAGCTTCATTACTATTTTTTTCCATAATTTTATTGATAAATAGCAATGAGACAGTTTCAAATCAAATTGGTAGGACAGTTTCAATAATTTAACACATTGGATACATTCTTCCTAGTGGTTAATTGCTGTACAAAATGCGGACATGATATCCTATTTACAAACACCATTAGAACAAATCCCTCTATTCATTAAGAGAATGTAACTATATATCTATCCTAACCACTTTGAATACTCAGATACAAAATGGACATTCCTCTGTATCCCCTTTTTTGTTAAGTTCCATTATTTGAATTCATTACTATTATAAATAGTTATTTTTATTGCATGTTACAGGGAGGTAGTAATGTTTAAGTTTGTACGCATAGCACACTGATCAGAGCCTATTGGATAAATGAGAATGTGCTGGTTAAATCTCAACTCTGTAAATAAATTCATGTTTGTAGGAGTTGTTTCAAAATATGAGTAAATATGTTTGCCTTTGTAAGTCTTTCTATGTAAATAAATCTGGTTTATAATTTCTTTTTTCTCTCTTCCTCCTTTTTTTGGTTGAGACAGGGTCAGCTGTTTTTGAACTCACTATGTAGCCAGGCTGACCTTGAACTTGAGGTGGTACTCCTGCTTCAGCTTTTGCAGTGCTGGAATTACAGGCATGCATTGCCATACCTGGCCTGGTTCATGAGTTCTTAAAATCAGTTTCCTAATGTTGCAAGTTTAGAATTTTAGGTTGTTTCCACATTTTCACTTTCAAGAGTCAGAACAAACACCTTTTTCTGTCTTTTGTGGACTTTTGTCTTTATTATTTTTTAAGATATGTTCCTTAATAAGAAATTGCTGAGTTAAAAGGTGGTACATTTTTAAAGCTATTTAAACATATTGTTGCATTACTCACCAGAAGTGAGGTGGTGTCTCTTTTCAGTTTCTTGCTGTACCATGCCTTAAATAGTTCCTCTTTGTGTTTTATAGGAAAACTGCTAAAATTGTTTACATAAGCAAAACAGAAATCTAGGGATGTGTATCATTTTGAAAAACAATAATTTCATCTTTGATGCATTATTATAGCTGACTGTACAACAGAAGCACCAAAGGAGCTTTTGTACATTTTGATTGAATTGGTCTTTGTGAGGCCCCGTGTCTCGTCCCCTCCCCCCATAATTTAGCAGTTTGAGCTGGGGACTGTGAAGAAAGGTGCTATAAAGATGTATGTTAGAACTGTTTTACCTGGTATAAACATTTATAAATTATTATAAAAATTATCATTTGGAACCTAATGAATTGAATCTAATACACAAATAAGCAGACAGTTAAAAATAACCAAGAAACCTGAAACTTGAGTTACTGCATATAAAAAACTAGCAATCACATCAAGAATATACTGATGCAGAGAAAAGTACACTAGTACAACACAATAAAGAATCTAGATAGAGACCTTTGAAATTATATGGATTGTGAACTATGATATAGGTGTGGTATTTGAGATCAGTAAGAAGATAATCTATTTAGTAAATGGAGATAGTATACATCATTTGGGGAGAAAAGTTAGATCTTTACTTTTTATTCTAGATGAATTGGACATCCTAGTGAAAGAATTCATTAAATGGTGAATGCTTTTCAAGGTAAAATACAGTATATGCTCCAGAAATCAACAAAGATATTTGACCTTTTTTTTAAACAGTGAAAAATACAGTATTACAAAATTAAAACAAGGGAAAAGATGAAAATTTGCAACTTTTTCAACAAAATATGAATATAATATATTCATCAGAAAGTGAAATTAATGATACATGTATTGCTAATCATTTTAATTACTTGTATTAGCAAACATTAAAAATGATTGATATCCTGTTTTCTCATTGATGTGGAGAAAATTTACACACTGTTCATACAACATTCTAGTAGCTTACTTTGACATTTTCTAACAAAAATAAAGATGTTTATTATGGTCTTTTGTATATCAACTCTACGTGTGGAGGTCTGTTCTGACAAATGTGTATATGTGTGTGATGGTACATATTAAGGCTGTTGACTGTAATACTATAATTGAACAAACTGAAAAGTTACATAAATGTTTATCAGGAAAATATTTTTTAAAAAATATAACTATTGTCTTCTGGATGGTTAACAACCTAATTCTGCAGACTAAATTAGAGAAAAAGGAGGGCTGCAAGGAAAGCCAAAATTTTGGCCCTAGCCTTCCAAGGTCAATTAAGACTCAGGACATATGAGAACTAGTACTGTTATATCATGTAACTCGGTAGTATCCCAAATTTTCTGATCAAGGAGATTATGGGGCCAAAGAAGAAAGTGATCGATGATGTAGAGTGTGCCTAAGGAGACTCACATGGAGAGAAAACATTCAGGTTTTCATAGAGAGCACATTGGCCAAGCAATGGCCGTGACTCATCCACATGGCTGACACTGACAAAGGTTCTACAATCTGAGGTACAGGATCTCAGGATAAATCCTGAGGCCATTTCATTGACCTTCTCAGACCAAAAAGCTACAACTCTTGTTGCATAGGTCCTGCTTTACCTTGGTCTTAACCATCTAGCAGAAAAGTATAAAAACGAAGTATAAGAAGTAAAGCCATGCTGTTATGTTGAGCTGTGGGGGACTCAGGTCAACAATTTCTGACATTGTCAGTCAAGTGGAAGACCCAATACTATTATGGACTACTGGACTCTTTTAGAATATTTTGGTGAGCTTACACACCTATAATATTCAAATAACGGAACTTAACAAAAAAAACCATATACAGATGAATATCCATTTTGTATCTGTGTATTCAAAGTGCTTAGGATAGATATATAGTTACATTCTCTTAATGAATGGAGGGATTTGTTCTAATAGTGTTTGTAAATAGTGTTTGTAAATCATGTCCACATCTTGTATAGCAACTAACCACTGGGAAGAATGTATGCAATGTGTTAATTATTGAAACTGTCCTACCAATTTGGTTTGAAACTGTCTCATTGCTATCTGTTTCTCAATAAAATTATGGGGAAAAAAAGAAAGCAGAAAAAAAATATAACTATTGTCCAGTGCAGTATTATTCAAATATCTGCAAGAATTAGTTAATATGCATATGTACTCAGTGGTGTAGTATCCATGTGAGAAAGGCAAGGCTTAGTTCTAGGAGCAGTGAGTGTATGCAGCACCCAGGTCTTGGTTTCTAATGCCATTTCTCACCAAAAAGAATTGGAGGTCCTTAGAGAAGGGGGGTTCATTCTAGGATTTGGGAAGGATAGGTTCAAGGTGATTCTGGAAAATCTTTTGTCAGAAAGTAAGGAAGTACTTTAAAAATAAAATATTGTGGGACATGTTTAAAAGACACAAGTGCATGCTCACCATCTCTCTAGACACAGCCAGGAAAATTTAAGCATCAAGATAAATGAGGGCTAAATTTCAGTATTAAAATCTGTTGAATGAGAACCCATAAATTGCACCCCGAAGTAAGCAGGTTGCCCGTGATAGGAGATGAGAGAAGAGGCTGGAACATTTTCTTATCACATAGTGGTTGTATTACTTTTCTCATTGCAGAGACAATAAAACCTGATACCTGTAATTTAGGGGAGAAGAGGCTTATTTTGGCTCATAGTTTTAGAGGCTTTAGTCTGTGGTGGGCTCCAGTGCAAAACAGCATGGGGGAAGGGTCTTTGGTGGAGGCAAACTGTTCATGGAAAACAGACAAGGATAAGAACTGTACCCTTCCAGGTCGTGCCCCAGGGCCCCACCTTCTGGTGGCACACTGAGCTGCTGAACTTGTTAGAGGATGAACCTACTGGAAATTATAGCGGCCCCATGATCCAACCAGCTCCCCAAACTCCTCTGAGCTCGTGAGGCTTTGGGGGGATAGTTTTGATCTAGACTGTAACAGTGGTATTGCTAAAATGGTCAAAGTGATTTTTCAACATAAATTTTTTGATACAAACATTTTAATGGCAAGTTCATAGATCATAAAGCAATGGTTCAGTGAGTTTTCATGAAATTGAAATTGATAAACCTGTATGAGGAATCATCAAATCAAAGACCAGAACATTACCACCACCACCACTGCAGAAAAAACACCCCGGCAAAAAAAAAAAAAAAAAAAATCTGTTACTAATCCCCCTCTCCTCCAAGATTGGCCTGTTCTGATGTCCAATGTGGTATGTTACTGTTGCCCCTTTTGGATTTTATACATGTGAATAATGTAGTTTGATTTTATTTTATTTTATTTATTTATTTTTTTATTTATTTGTGTGTGTGTGATGTGTGTGCGGCCAGCTCAGCCCACCAGGGGGTGGGGCTGGCTGGCATGTGGTGCTGGGGGATTGAACCGCGGTCTCTGTGCTTTGTTAAGCTTGTTCTAAGTAGGTGCTTTAGACCACTGAGCCATCTCACCAGCCCCATGTAGTTTGATTTTAGTGTGCATGCATTGCTGTGCTTCACTTTTGTCCAATTGTATATTTTGTTTACTCATTGCTGAATAGCCCATTGTATGAATACACCATAATTTGTCCATTTTGCACTTATATCAGTTATCCATTTGAAGCAGTATAGCTGCAAACACCTTGCACATTCTTTTAGTGATAATATGTATGAATTTCTGCTGGCTGTATTCCCAGAGGTGGAAATGCCAAATGCTGAGGTTTCTATAGGTAGAGTGAATCTGGAATAGGTGTGCTCAGCTTGAGTAGGTACCATAAATAGGCTTCCAAAGGGCTCTTACTGGTGGTGTGAGACTGTTCTTATTGACACATGATACTGGTTGTTGACTGTTTTATTTTCCCCCTCCTGTGGGTTGTGTATTATGCATGTGAGTTTTAAATCATTACTCAGATGATACTGAAGTGAAACAATTGTTCATATGCTTATGTTCTGTTTTCTAGTATGCTTGTCTTACCCATTTTCGTCTTTTATTAGTTTGTAGGAACTAAAAAACAGTGTATTTGGATTATTTTCTTGACTGTGTGACAAATATTTTCTTTCAGTGACTTGCATTTTCACTTGTACTGATGTGAGCAGTTCTTAATTTTAATGCAGGCCTATTATGTTTTCTTTTATACTTAGTGTGTGTACATGTGTTTATAATTTAAGAAACCTTTGCTGGTGAGTTAATTGATTTTTATGTTTATGTTCCTTTGTACTCAATTTTAGATGGCATTACTTGATTCTTAAAAAACTCATCTTCTTATTTTCTCTCTCACCAGAGTGTGTAGTAAGGACATTGCTGGTGTTCATTTGCCAACAAATGTGAAATTTCAGAGTCCCGCCTATTCTTCAGTAGATACTGAAGAAACAGTAGAACCTTACACAACTGAAAAGATGAGTAGAGTTCCTGGAGGGTTTTTGGCCCTGACAGAATGCTTTGAAATGATGAAAGTAGATTTCAACAATCTTCAGGTAAAAATGAAAAAGTCTAATTACTATTTTCAAGCTTTACTTTTCACTAATTGCTTAAAAATCATCTGCTCTTGTGAATTTGCATGAGATTCTGCTTAAGAATATGTAGAAATATTGTTAAAGGGAATTAGAATTTCTTCCTAAAAGTATTCACTTACTTTAAGTAGAAAGAAAAATTTGCTAAGATTTGTGGGAATGGATAATGTGCTAGGTGCTTTTATACATGTGTTTAGGTGAAGAAACTGTTGCTCCACATTAAGTAATTTGGGCCCAGTTTTTCATCATGTGACTGCAGAGGCAAGCATTCTAACCAGTTTCTCATTCTTTCCCCTGTGTCATGGTACCTTTTCAGATTGACAGTATTTTGTGGAAATGAACTGTCATTCCGCTGTCAGGGCTGTATTCCTTCTAGCTGAGTAGCTGTCCCAATTTGCCCAGGGCTGAAGGGTCTTTGAGGAAGGACATTCAGTTTTAAAAATAGATGACTCAGAAAAGCAGGACAAGTTGATCACTCTAATTTGTAATGTGCATGTTATTACTAATTTTACAATACATGCCTATAATGTATATAGGCGGTAGAAAGTAATGCTGTATCAAGAAAATGCTCAAAGAAATTGAGGAAGTTATATAGATTCATTTTCTGAAGGTCATTAAAGTTAGGTTTTAAAGTACATACATTTTAGATGAACCTATCTAGGGCAGAAAACTTTGAAGTCTTTTTTTTTTTTTTTTTTTTTTTTAATGTATTTAGTACAGGGTCTATAGGGTCTCACTACATGGCTCGGATTTGTGGTGATCCTCCTGTTTTCAGCCTCCCACACACTGGGATTACAGGATGTGCCACCATGCCCAGTCTCAGTCACTGTCTCAGGGAGCCCCAGGGGTGGGACTTGTACGGCATATGGAGCTGGTGACTGAACCTTGGTTCCTGCGCTTTGCATAAGCAGGTGCTTTAGTCTGCTGAGCTATCTGGCCGGCCCTCTGAAGGTCTTTTTGCTAAAGTTTTAAAAGTTAAATAGACATTTTCTCTCGCTAGTTATTACAGTTACTCTGTTTTTTTTTTTTTTGGCTGGCTCAGTTCACCCTGAGGGCAGGGCTGGTGTAGGATGTGGTGCCAGCCCCGGTCCCGTGTCTGCCTAAGCTTGCCTAAGCAGGCGCTTTAGACTGCTGAGCTATCTCACCGGCCCCTATACAGTTACTCTTGAGGGGGTCTGTAACTAACTTAATATCTGACATTGCTTACTGAATCTGAGCAGTCATCCTGAGTTTCTTTAAGGCCTTTCCTTACCTGGTATACCACTGCAATAAGAATGCAGCTGCTAGTTATCCTAAAGCTGTCCTTCTATTATTTCAAACATTTTGTTAATTTTGCATTGCCCCATCTTATTAAGGTTTTACTTGTAAAAATAATGTCTGTATTTTCAAGTAATATGGAAGACTAGAAATAAAAAGACCCTAGTATTTTTCTTCTCATTTTAGTTTTGGTCCTCCTTTCTCTACTAGCTCACTAGTTCAGAGGGCATTTTTTTTTTTTTTTTTTTTTTTTCAGAACCGGGGATTGAATTCAGGCGCTTGTGCTTGCCAGGGAAGTGCTTATCCTACTGAGCCATCCCCTTGACCCTCTAAAGGGCCTTTTTTTCAGACTAGCTTTTCTATTTGAAAATACACATACATTAAAAAAAAGAAAAAAAAAATTGTCCTATTACCCTGCCACTTGCCTTTGTCTCCACAGAGTGTATAGTGGACTTCATGCTGTATCAGTAGTTTGTATTTGTTCACTCCATCAGTGAGTGTGTGCTGTTGCAACTCACTAGGTAGAGTGTTGTAGGTGCTCACAGGTATGCCAAAGTATTGATTCCCTGTGGGTGCTGCACAGAACCAAAAACTTCAGAAAAGGAAGCGGGAAGATACTAAGGCATGTGTATATGCAATTTATAAAATCCTCTTCCTCCTCTTGTATTTTTTCTTCAGGAATTAAAAAACCTTGCAACCAGAAAACCTGATAAGCTTGGTATTCCTGTTATTAAAGAAGGCATACTAGACGCTATTGTAGTTTGGTTTGTGCTCCAGCTTGATGATGAGCACAGTTTGTCCACAAGTCCTAGTGAGGAGACATGTTGGGAGCAGGCTGTTTACCCTGTGCAAGAACTTACAGGTACATGTTGTCTGGTTTTTGTATTTTGTTTTTTAAACTTGTTACTTTAATCTGCCAAGCATTTGAATCAGAGGCTTATACAAAATTACTTTGGGTATGAAGTTTTCAGTCAGGATAGATTGGTTTAGTCTTTCAGATTTTTTTTTTTTTTTTCTAGAAGCATTCTTTAGTTAATACATGTAATAAAGAAGAAAGTTGAAAACACAGTTCTGTTGTTACCTTCAGAAATTGGTTTTTCTAATTATCAATAGATGAAAGAAATGCTGGTCCATTTTTAAGTGGAAAGCAGTGGAAAAGGGATGTTTTTAACCCTTAGAGAATCTGCTAACATCTGTGTAACCCCAAGTAATAAAAATGTACACACTAAGTATAAAACTTCGCAACTACATTAAAGATAGTTTTCTATGGAAATTCTTAAAATAAGAATTCTATTTGATAAGATTCAGTAAATTCACAGCTGCTTAGCTAGAAAAGCTTTGCCCTTGTACACGGGAAAGTAATACATTTTCTGTGTAGTTTCTGGCAAGGTCAGTAAGTCATGGAATCTGTAAGTTGTGGATGAGATCTTGGCTCTGCCACTTACTGACTCCCTGCTGGCCAGCCTTGCTGGTCATTTGCTAGAGCTTTTCTGTACTGAATATAAAACTATGCATTGTAGAAATCATTAGGAATGATGGGTACAAAATGCCTACCCATAGTGATTGGTACTCAGTAAGTGACATTTTAAAATCCGTATTTATACTGTCTTGTAGCAACTTAAATGTCTTTTTTATTAATCCTGAAAGGACATTTTAAAACTTGTATTTTTGAATGATATTAGAACAGATGAGAAAAATTTGCAGTTGTGTGTTTACACTAAAGTTTTTACCACATGTGAAAGCTCCTAGAAAACATGATACAGTCTTTTTTTTAGGTCTTAGTGCATCCTTAAATTTTGAAATTTTTAAACATGTGCAAGTGACCTATTGGTTAAGAAACATTAATGACGTTCTGTTGAATGCTGTCGTCTTTTCAAAATTTTCTCAATGCTTCTGTAAAGTAAAGTGGAGTGTACTTATCTCTGAATTTGATCTGTCTTTGTTTTTGTTAGCTTAAATACAGAGGATAATAGAGTATCCCTGGCAGTACCTCTACTCCCTGCCTCTCAATTCTTCTTTCTTGATCTGGTGACATTGGACATTTGATGATACTTACTGATTGAAATTTAAAAAAAGAAAAAAAAAAGAACATACTATTAGTCTTAGGATTTAATCATAGAGCTCTTCACTCTGAAAGTTAAGGGAATCTTGAAATTTCTGTTTTTCCCTAGGTAAAGCTGGTGTGGAGATTGTCTGAGTGTATGTATGTATTAAACTAACACATGTAGTCTTTCTTGTAGTGATTTAAAGATTAGGGAATTAGATGGGATGGAGATTTTTGTGTGATCCTCAGGCTTATTACATTCTATCTTACTTTTTCCTTTATAATGAAGATTATAGAGTAAAACCTGGCTACCATGTAACAATGGAAGTATCTTGTCAAGATTGTTACTTAAGAATCCAGAGTATCAGTGTTTTGGATTTGGAACATAAAATGGAAGTTTCAAAAAGTTGTACCAAGGATGAAGACTTACTATCTTTAGGAAATGAGGCTGAACTCTGTAGTGCACTGGCTAACCTTCAGACCAGTAAATCAGATGGTGTAGAGCAGACTTGTGTGTTGGAATCCACAGAAATTGCTTTACTTAATAACATACCATATCATGAAGGCTTTAAAATGGCAATGAGAAGAGTGTTGTCTTCATTGACTCCAGAGAAACTGTGTCAGGTCATGGATGTTCACTGTGAGGATGATGGAATGAACTCTGAAGCTGCACAGAATAATACTGTACAGAGCTCTGAACCTTCCTATGTGCTGGATGTGTCTGAAGGCTTCTCTATTCTGCCTATAATTGCTGGTACACTTGGGAAGGTAAAGCCTTACAGTTCTGTGGAGAAAGATCAACATCGGATTGCTCTAGACCTCATCTCTGAAGCCAGTCACTTTCCTAAAGAAACACTTGAGTTTTGGCTGAGACATGTGGAGGATGAATCTGCTGTCTTGCAAAGGCCCAAGTCAGACAAATTGTGGAGCATAATCATATTGGATGTCATTGAGCCATCTGGGCTCATTCAGCAGGAAATAATGGAAAAAGCAGCAATATCTAGGTAAAAACAAAATATAAATTTTGGATTTTTTCTTTTTTTAGTTCAAATGTGAAATTTTTTTAGCTTTTTATTGGTATAACCGTAAGAATCAATCAAAATACTTAACATATTCCTGAAGCATTATATTTCACAAGTTGTGACTTCATGCCTTTTGTGTGTATATTACTACTGAAAGTTTTGTCCCTAAAGGAATCTGCACTGTAGGTGTGAAGAAGTTAGCCTGACTTTGGTTTTGGATATCATGTATAGAATATAGAGAATTAGGTTTAGATTTATAAAAAGATATGCAATATTTCTGGATAAGAAAGGAAGAAAGAATCAAACTATATCTTTACGGTTTGTGTCTGGATGTTCCCCTAAAGCCTCATACAGTCAGGTGGGGGAGCTTTTCAGAAGTGGCTGAATCTAGAGCTTGTGACTGATTCATTGTCTAGTGCTGAGATTATGGATGTGAGTGCTACACCCGTCCCAGATTGGCCCGCCTGTGTACACTATAAGGGACAGAAAGAGTCTTCTCTCGTGCTTCCCCCTTTTTGCTCTTGATGCTTTTGCTATCTTCTGCTGCCATGAATGTAGTAAAAGGAGTAATGGTGGGAATGTAGATTAAAAACTGCAAAACTATAAGAGAAATTATCTATTGGGGAAAATATTTGACAAAACCTAGGAAAATAAAAGTATTTTACTTACATACTTCATTATATTAGATTTCATATGCATTTTCCTTTGTTACAGATTTTTTTTTATAGGTTAGCCAGTAAAACACCACCACAATTTTCTTCTTAAACCATCTTGTACATTTCAATTGTGGGCATATAGAAGATACATAGCTATATCTTACAGATACCTATATATGGTGGGGGGAGAGAAAAAGAAGGAAAGAGAAAGGGAAAACATGCCTTTTCTAGGTGATTTTCCAACAATGTTGAATTTATTTGTGTAAGGAATTCACAGAGCTGAAATGTCTTCAAAAGCATTTAATAATCTAGTCTTGTCATTGTACAAAGATATTAAATAACTCAGGAAATCATACTTCAGGAATTCAATAATATATCTGAGACTAGATATAAACTATTTTAACTTCTTTATCAAAAATGTTTGTAATTTTATATCTGTATACATAAATATACTCATCATTTTAGTGGAATGGCTGTCAGAAGAGCCTGAAGACAAACTGAGAAGAAAGGCTGAATTCTTTATTATTATTTTCATTTATGTATTTGTTACAGGGTGTCGCTACACGACTCGGACTCATGGTGATCCCGTTTTCAGCCTCCCTAGTGCTGGGATTACTCATTTGCTGGTTTAGTGCACTCCAGGGGCATGGCACAGCATGTGGGAGGTTTGAGTTCTTTGATGGCCGAGTTCCACAGATGTATCTGTCAGAGAATATTCTTTGCCAAACTAATGTCTCATTCATTTAATAGATGTGACTGTGAATGTTTAAAATTTTATTATAGTAAGACACACTGCCATTAATCCCTCTCAAAATACTCCGTCACTTCACACTTACATTCTTGCTACCTTTTAAAGCAGTTCCAAAGGTCCTCTTATCATGAGTCTTTAGTTGCACTGTCGTAACTGCCTCAGTGCTCTGAACTGATTCAGAATGTTTACCTCTTTCATGGTCATTTGAACTGTGGCAAGAGCCAAAAGGCATAGTGCCAGTGCAGTGAATGTGGTATTCGAGGCCACAATGATGGGTCTCCCAAGCCCGCCTTTCTGTTTGATGGCACTCAGCAGCATCACTTAGTGTATTCTTGGTTGGACCTTGTAAAGACTGGTCCAACCAGAACTTCTTGAGAAAGTGTCAAGAATGATGGGGTAAGTGTGCTTATAAGGAAGGGGAATATTTTGAGGATTAAAGGTTCTCTAGAGTCTGCCAAAAAATTCTACATTAGGAAAAGAAAAATTTAATTATTTAGTACTAAATTTATTGGGAAATCATGAGATTAATATGTTACCTTTGGCCTCTACAATTACAAGAGGTGCATTGAATGGTGACAGCTTTCAGACTTCACCATGGAGAACTACTCAAGTATGTATGCATTTTTTGGCAGAGTGTGTGTATGTGTGTGTGTGTGTGTGTGTG
>NW_004524756.1:408738-411787 GCF_000260255.1 Octodon degus | reverse complement strand
ACACACACACACACACACACAGACTGAAATAGTGAGAATTAAAGCCAGGGCCTTAGCACTGACCTATATCCCCAGCCCTTTTGTATTTTTATTTTGAGGCAGGGTCTTTTTAAGTTGTCAAGTGGCCAAGGCTGTGCTTGAATTTGTGATCCTTCTGCCTCAGCTTCCAGAATGCTGGGATTAAAGACTGCAAAAATTTCTATACTTTTATACAGATGTACTAGTTTATCACTTTCATTTTCCCCAAAATATATTGTTTTTTCTTTCTGAGAATAGGGTATAGGCATCATAACCTCTTACTACTAAATAGCTCAAGAGTATTAAAAGAACAAAAAAATTTGCTTTCAAAACTATAGTAAATGATCGGAATCAGGCAGTTAACTCTGATAGGATACTGTTTAGTTCACAACTTGATCCAGTGTCATGCTTTCCAATCTTTTATACCCCCAGTCTAGACTCAGAAGGCAGGATCATGTTGCATTCAGGCATCTGATTTCTTTAGTTAATCTGGAGCAGTTCTTCAACTTTTGTCTTCTCCTTATCTCCTTCGACCTCTCTTCTCTCTCCTCTTTCCACACCAGGCTAGAACTCGGGTACCACTAAGTTGCTTCCTTGCTCCTTGCAATGTACCATGAACTTTAAAATGTTTAATATTAAATTTGATTTCATTCCATGAACTGTGATATACACATACTCCCCTTTAGTGCAGTTAGGATATAGAAGTTTACATTCTACAAGTATGAATTCCATTTACCATTTTCTGATTGACCCAAATATATATGTAAAAATGCATAAAAATGTAGAGTTTAGTATTTTAGATTCCTAAGTAACACTTAACAGATATTTTCACTTGTTTCGTATGGTAGCAGGTATTTTTGCACTGTTTTCTTGTGCACACCAAGACTAGTGCTTAGTCAAATAAGACTACACAGTAAGTTGTAAATGAAAGCATTTCCACATTCATGACAGTTTCTCTCGTATATGATTTCTCCATTTTGCTTAGCAGTTCTCATACTGTTTATGCTCAGTCCAGCGTCTAAAGTTATAGGTGAAATAAATGTGGAGCATTTATTCTCTTAGTTTCAGTATAAAACTCTGTTTTTGTTGTTTATTCCTAAATCTTACTTTTATTGCTATTGTGAATAAAATTCTCTTATTTTCCTTTTCAGACTTTTTGATAGTTTACACAGTATGATTTGTGTAGATTAGTTTGTGTGCTGTGTAATTTTACTGAATTTGTTCAACTTTCTGTCTGAAAGACAAAAAGGATTTTTAAAGAGAAGTTTGAGGCATAAAAACAACTGGTCTGTTCTGTCAGAGTGATGGATTATATTGGTGACAACTTACATGAAGGTACTTATAACTCCCCTTCCCAGTATTTCTCCGTGGGAAGGATGACTGGCAGTGTGGGTTGAACTGTATTGTTCATTGCAGAATGTTTGGTACTGCTGGAAATTAAACACTGTTTCCACCAGGGTAATCCCCCACTCTCCTCAGATACCTGGAGAGTAACAGTGGCAAACCAGATTTCCTTTCCTCAGTCTAGGGGAGCACATTCTTCTTTACTGCTACTGAAGAATATATAGACAACTTTGATCTTGGAGTTAGAAGTACACATAATCTCATCTAGGTCTTGTACTACTGTCTTTAATTTCTCACAGTAAGAGAGGCCTCATGAAGGAGCAAAGAGGATGAAGTTAGTGATGGGAAGAATGGATAATGTTTGGGATAGGAATAAAAGGCATCTGGCTGGCTGGACCACAATAATATGGTAAGAAAAAAATGGGTCATTCAGTGAGATTATATGCCTATGTTATTCTAGTTTGCAGTTATTCTAAAATGGTTATTCTTAGGCTCTCTTCACTCATACTAGATTTTTAAATGCAGGGCCTGAAAGCTTGGGAAACTAAAAAAATACTTAAATTTGTGTGTGTGTGTGTGTGTGTGTGTGTGTGTGTGTGTGTGTATGTGTGTGTGTCTGTGCGTTCAATGACAGGGAAGTGGCAGAATTTTTGTCATTTGCAATTAGACTTAAATTGAAACATCAGTCTGATAGCAGATATGCAGTACACCAAGCAACTACTTTTAATTCTAAACACAGTCTACCTGCCTTTGGTGTCAGATTACACAGATTGATAACTCAGTTCTATAAGCCTGCCTCCAACTCTGATACCAGCGACAAGCTGTAGTTTGTTACTTATACTTCTGATTGATTTGCTATCTATACATTGTTGGTTCTTCTCAATTTATAAACTCCCTTGCATTTAATTTGTTAGAACAACTCAGGGAGTTCAGGAAAGTACTTAGATTAACTTTGTCATAAAGGATATTACAAAGGATACAAATGAAGAGTCAGGTGAAGATGAACATAAGGCAAGACATGGAGGGGGTCAGAGCTTCCACGCTGCCTTTGAGTATGTGTTCAGTCACACAGAAGCTCTCCGACCTCTGTCCTGGGTTTTTATGGGGCTTCAGCTGTAGGTATGATACATCAAATTCTATATCCTTCTTGCCTCATGAGTTCCCTGAAAATACCTCCCACTCAAGTCAAACACATATATCCCATCATCCCCATCACCTTCTGAAGCAGTTCTGGAAGTCTTCTTTTGTGAGTGTCTATAGCTGTACTTGTTGTGTCCCCCAGATATTTTATCTTTCATTTTGACTTTTGAGGAAGGGCCAGAAATTGCACAGTGTCCTAGTTCTAGTGAAGTAGGTGGAGGACACATCATAATGTTTTTACTAGCCTACCTTTCTGTTGTGTAGTGCATGGCAGCAGCATTCACCATATTTTGATAACACTTAGAGATACAAAAGACTTCTGAAGGGTCTTTAGAAAGTGGCAAGAATGATGGGAATGTATTTGAAGTGAGGAAGCAAATCATAAGGGGGATTAAGGACAATTTTTTTTTTTTTACATCAGTTATTTTTATTTTAAAGAAAGAAAAAAAATAAAAACAGTGGTACAAAATCTCAAAACAAGATTTTCGGGGAGTAACAATGGTTAGTACATTGTGTGTTGTTATTGCCAAAGTAGTTTCTCATTTTA
>NW_004524756.1:369233-406712 GCF_000260255.1 Octodon degus | reverse complement strand
CCCGCGGCCTGGGTCGTCTCACTAACTCGCCGGCCTGCGCTCTGGGTCTGTTCAGGACCCCGCGGCCCTGGTCGTCTCACTCGCCGGCCTGCGCTCCGGGTCTGTTCAGGATCCCGCGGCCTGGGTCGTCTCACTCACTCCCGGGCCTGCGCTCTGGGTCTATTCAGGACCCCGCGGCCTGGGTCGTCTCACTCACTCGCCGTAAGGACAATTTTTTTAAATGTAATTTAAAAAATTTAAACACTTACTTTGATGACTACCTTGTATGTACTTATAGATCATAGTATCACACTTGCACTGTGTGTCTTTTCCTTGGGTATTCCTAGTTGCATCTTTTTTTTTTTTTTCCTGTGGTACTGGGCATTGAACCCAGGTCTTGTGCATGGTAGGCAAGCGCTCTACCATTGAGCTACATCCCCAGCCCGAGTTGTCTTTATCAGTAAATCTTGTGTTTTTCTTAGTTGTGGGCTGTGTTAATTAGCTGTCACTGACAATGTACTTGAGAAGAGCAATGTATAGGAGGAAAGGCTTATTTTGGCTCATGGTTCCACAGGCTTCAGTCCATGGTAGGCTGGCTCCACCATGTTTAAGCCCATGCAAAGAAGAACATGGCAGAAGGGGATTGTGGAGGAAAGCTGCTTGCCTTGTGGCAGCCAGGAAGCAGAAAAAGTAAGAGAGCAGAGAAGGGGCTGGGACAGGTTGCAGTCCCCACTCAGGTCTGCTAGGCCTCAGCTCCTAAGTTTTATTACCTCCCAATAATGCTATCAAATATCCACTGATGAAGTTAGAGCCCCTGTGACTCAACCACCTCCCTCTGAATATTACTGCATTGGGAATCAGACCTTCAACATAGGACCCTTTTGGTGAACATTTATGATTCAAACTTAGTAATATGAGCCATTCTAGCAAAGCATTTAACTTAAATGAGGGAGTTGTGGGAGTGCTCATTTATAGGTTGTTGGCTAAGAGTCCTAGAAATTTAGGCTTTAGGATGAATGCCTGATGGGAGGTCTTCATGTAGGACTGAGACATTAGCTTAGGGAGTTTGATGCTAATTCTAGTACTGTTAAAACTAATTTCACTTCTGGGACACCTACCTGGTGCTGGAGTAGTTAATGATGTCCACCACTGGAGAAAAACTACACATTCTTGATGTGAGAAGTGTTGCACATCTGATCCTCAGACTGAATGTCTTGCATGGTTTTTCTGTCCCTTTCATTCTCCCATAGACTCCATGGTTAAAATATTGGTTATTATGAACCTGTGTGTCTTTTCAGCTTATCAGTTTCATACACTGGTAACCTCTAACAGTGCAGGGGAGGGATACTGAATAAAGCTCTGTCGCTTGGAAAATTTCAGAATTCTAAATGTAAGAAAAAATAGCAAGAATAGTAACAGTGAATACAGTAGTACTAGATTGCTTAGCCCTTTGATGTTTTTGGCATCATAAACTTCACTGTATCTAAAATTATCACGCTCAGGAAATTTAACAGTGATAAAATACTATTTTTGCCTTCTCCCTTCCTCTTCACTTTCTACCTTCTCTCTTGTACCTCTTCTACCATCTCTCTTCCCTTTTCTGTTCCTTTTCCCCTTCCTGGACTGGTATTGAAGCCATGGTTTCACACCTGCAAGGCAAGTGCTGTAATAGCGAGCTACATCCCTAGCCTTAAACATTATTATTACTGTATAGCCCGTATTAAAATCTCTCCTGCCATTCCAGTAATATTTTTATAGCTTTTCTCCCACTCAGTTCTAATGAAGTGTTCTGCATTGTTGCTGTTTTGTCATTATGTTAGTTATCATTATTTTAAGTGGTTAAGAAATTGAGATACGGTAATTAGTAAAAGTGTGGAGAGTTAATAATTCAAGTTAATTGAAGAGAAGTGCCAAAATAGTTTTGAGGAAAATTTTCTGATTTGTTAAGGTTTTATGATCTATCTAGGGAAAATAACATAGGCACAGGGCCTTTGCACTGAGCTACACCCCAACTCTACCCTTTCCCTTTTCTAAAAATTTAAGATAGGTTCTCATTAAGTCATGGTATTGTCTAGGCTGAGGCTGAACTTGTGATCCTTCTGGCTTAAGACTTCTAGAATGCTGGGATCACACACAAGTGTACCATGCTCAGCTTAGTCCTATATGGTTACAAACAGAACCACACATTCATATTTGGGTTAGACATGAAACTTAGTATGAAAGAGAGAAAACTCACTTCTGTGTAGTACCCTGGGGGGCCGAAGAGATGGCTCAGTGGAATAAGTGCTTCCCTGGCAAGCACAAGGGCCTGAGTTCAATCCCCGGTTCCGCCAAAAGAAAAAAAAAAAAACAACCCAAAACAGAAATGGTCCTTCCTTTGTGTAGTACCCTGTCCTGGAAGTTCAAGATTGAACTTCAAGTTCAAGGAGCCAACCCAGAATATTTGTAAAGAAGAAGAGATACGTTTGATTGTAAACATGGTAAACAAAAATAATTTAGCTTAAAATATCTTTATGTGCCTTGCATTTATGCTTCATTTGATGGTAGTAGTAGATTTTCCCATGGCATGAGTGAGAAACAGGCCTACAGAGTTGACAGGGGAGCTAACTTAGTCCTTAGCTTCATAACGGAATTGATTTTCCCAAGGCACAACCGCCAGGTCTCAGCAAAAGAACACTGGTTACAGGTTACTGCGCACCCCAGGAATCTCTCAGAGGTTGTATCTTCCCAACAGGCATTACCTCTTTGTTCATCATTTTCTCACCTGTAGATATAGTCTATGTAGTAAAAGGTTTTTTAACTTTCCATAGGTAGTATTGTTGATTAATGCGGAAATGGAAATGGATTTGGATTTCCTGGAAATCACTTTGTGAGATTTCCTTAGCTTTTTTGGTAACTGGCCCAAAATCAAATATTGCATTTAGTTTTCATGTCTTAGTTTTATTCTGACAATGCTTCAGTTTTTCATGACATGAACATTTTGAGGAATGTAGGGCTTTTATTGTAGAATGTTTGTTTTCTTTTGAGGTCCATATTATCCATTTTAGAGAAGTATACCACAGAAGTTTTATCATTTAGTCACACAGTGTTGCTTTTTTCCTTATTAATGTTAGTTAGATCTCTTGTTTAAATTTTCCACAATTCATTGGAGTTTTCACAGTAACTATTTTCTCCTTTATCATTTATTGTAATTCATGGGAGTGGTATTTTTTGAGACTATGTACATATCCTTTTTCTAATCATACTTCTACTTGTACTAGGTTGAATATCCTTACCTGAAATGCTTGGGACCAGAAGTATTTAGATATTTTTTTAAAAGTCTGGAATATTCACATTTATATAAAATTGGGATCGCACCATATTCTACACATGAAATTCATTTACATTTTATATATACCTTATGCACACAAAAGGTGACTGTTTTCAGTGTGCCTGCATTTTGAGTACAACCTGTCAGGTGTAGAATTTTGTAAATGTGGCACTTTGTCAACACTCAGAAAGCTGTGGAGCATTTCAGATTTTGGATTTCTGGGTAGGGATAGTTGTAGTTTTGGTATCCACTAATAGTTCTTGGCTGTATTGAGGGATGTATTCCATCCAGCTGACTGGCTGTTTTTGTCTTTCACAGATAAGCAGTCACATTTTCTTTCTGAATTGTTGAAAAATTATTTTTGGTAGTCTACATTGTGAACTACCAACCAAGAACAGTATGTAAGCCATTAGGCTGCCCATTAATTCATGCTTCTTAGTTACTGATTCTTATAAGCTGTAGAAAATCAAACAGTGTAAAACGATATGTAATCTCTTTTGGTGGAAGTGTGTTCTGGGGGTTGAACTTAGGATCTCTGCACTGAGCTAATCCTTTTATTTTTTGAGACAGGTTCTTGATGAACTTGACAGTGTTCCTGGTCCTCCTGCCTCAGCCTCCCAGAGTTGAGGGATTACAGGTCTGTGCCACGATGCCTGGTTAAAAAAAAATCTTTGTCCTTCTTTAGGTGTTTACTACAACCCGGAGGGAAGATCTTTCCTCAGTATGTGCTGATGTTTGGGATGCTTGTGGAATCACAGATGCTGGTTGAAGAGAGTGCTGTTCAAGGAACAGAACGTACTCTTGGGTTGAATATAGCACCTTTTATCAACCAGTTTCAGGTAAGTGTTACCAAAAAGAAGTTTTGTCTGGATGCTGTTGTCTACCTTATGTCACTTTTTCATCACAACATGTACTGGATTAAAATGGCAATCAGTTTCCTACAGCAAAGGAACTTATTATGGGTAAAAATCAATCCAAGGGTCATAATCAGTTTGTAGCTATTTCTGAGTCACCGTTATAAATGTGAAGTAGAGCAGTGTGTGTTTGTCTTGTGAAAAAGGTTTTTGTCTTAGTTTAAAAAAGAAGCATCCAGGTTTCTAACTTGACTTTGCCTTGAAACCTCTGGTTACCACCTGACAGGTGTGATAGCCAAAGGCCAGGTCTAGCAGTGATGGCAAACTTTTCAGAGCCTTCAGTGATACAAACAGCCCACTGTGGCACATGTGCCATGGGTTCGCCACCACTGTACTAGGCAGTTCATGCACCAGCTGCAGGAAACAGAAACATAAATGCCTAGGAAATAGGAGTTCTGGGCAAAGAGGTTAGTTTCAATTTAGAAAACAAGGAGCCTGGATTTATAAACAAGGCGAAACTTGGGAAGAGGTTTGAGGATGGAGACACGGGAAGCAGGTGGCATGTTACCACATAGGCTAAAGCGGAATTTATTAAGTGTGTGAAAACTGTTAGGCCAGCATTCTAAAGCACCTGTTTAGACAAGCTTAGGCAATCACAGGGATTGATCCCTGGTACCATGTGCCATGCCAGCACTGCCCCCAGGGTGGGCTGAGCTAGCCATAAAAAAAAACAAAACTACTGTTAAGTGATATCTAAACCTTTTATCTAAAGTATCGATAGTAAGCTCTTTCATGAACATTACCTACTCAAATACAAATCATCTGTGGAGCTATTTTTTAAAGGGCTGGCTAAGGTTTTAGAATTAATCTTAGTGTTTCTCAGGACTTGGTAAAGAGAATATACTTACCAGAAGACAGAATTTTAAATTTCTTTCTATAGCCCCCAAATACTGCCCATCTTTGTTGTAGTCTCTTTTGATCCTGACATCAGTTCTTTAATTCTGCTGGGATCTATGTCTTGACTCAGTGAGCTTCCCTTTTCATATCTTCCTTTTGGTAGGTGCTTATATTTTCATATAGCTCTACATATATTTTAAAATGTAAATTTCTCTTCACCTCTGGAAGGCCCTAGCTTGGCTAAATCTACCACTTCCTGTTCTCTGTATCAGTGCCCTCTACTTGATCACACTACTGTGCCCTCACTTCTGTTCTTGACGCCTTACTCATAAAGGGGGGCTCTGTAATCTTTCCTGTTTGGTGAATTTAGATGTAGCAGGGCTATGAACCCCTACTTTGCAGAAATAAACTTCTTTTCCAAATGAAAGTTATTTTGTTGAATTTGAGACCTTTGTCAGACAGTATTATTTCTTAGTTCATAACCAAATTCTAGGTTTATAATTTTTTGGAGCCATTTGGCTTCAGTAAAAGTTTGTTCTGCTTTCATCCTAGTGTAAGAGGTACAACTGAAACTATAGCAAAGCCCTCTAACCTGCATAAACCTTCGTTATTCTTCCTGCAAAACAAACAAGGAATGTCTACACTCTAGGTTGATGTGGGACTGTAAGTGAGGTTTTAGATGTAAAGAGCACTGTCATACTGAGCCAGATACAGATCAAGAGTGTGATGATCCCTGACTACAATACAGAATGTGTAAAAGTGAGAAATTTTACTATTTCTAGGTGCCTATACGTGTATTTTTGGACCTGTCCTCGTTGCCCTGTATACATTTAAGCAAGCCAGTGGAACTCTTAAGATTAGATTTTATGACTCCATATTTGAACACGTCCAACAGAGAAGTAAAGGTATAGACAACATGCAAAATGATTGTGCTTACTCACAATAATTATCTTAAATGTGGTATTACTGTATATATTTTTAACCACTTCCTTTGAAGATTCAGTTTTTTCTGAATAATATATTAAGAATGATTTGAGTAAATAATAGACAACAAAGTAGGTTAATATTAATTTGAATTATATAACTAAATGTATTTTTAAAATATTTACTTAAAATTGACTAACCCAAAAAAGACATACTTAGCCATGTGTATTCTTTTTACCCCGATGAAATCTATTTAATTTCCATAGGTCCATGTTTGTAAAGCTGGACAAGTAACTGCTATTCCATTTTGGTATCATATGTACCTTGATGATGAGATTCGGTTGGATACATCGAGTGAAGCCTCCCATTGGAAACAGGCTGCGGTTGTTTTAGAGAATCCCATCCAGGTTGAAGTGGGAGAGGAACTGGTTCTTAGTGTTCAGCATCACAAGAGCAATGTCAGCATCACGGTCAAACAGTGAAGAGCAGCTTTCTACCGAAAACACATTTAGAGCCTCAAGTACAGAATTCTTGTTTGAATTATTTGTAATCATCAAATGTATAAAATCTTAATTCTTTGTAATGATCACATTTTTTTCAAAAGTGACATAAGAAAGTACATTCAGAAGATCCTAAATTAGAGTGGTATTATTTTTGTATTATTGCTGCAAACTTGCTTTCATTAGTTTTCAAATTAGGAAATGTTTTCTTTATAGAAATTTTAAACATCAACCTCATGATCATATGTCAGTAAGTAAAACAATTATTTTTTAGGCATCTTGACTTGTATTTGGGAAACATTTTAACAGTAGGCCTTAGAAAAGACTAGGGTTATACTTTCCTGTAAACTCCAACCCTACTTCTTTTAAATACTCAGAGTGTGCTTAAAGAGGGAAGAAAAACATCACTAGGAGGCATTTTCTTCCTGATATTTTGGTAAAGAAAAAAGGCTGATAGAAAAGGTTAATTGTAAGCCAGTATTTTTGATTTGGATGCAAAATAGGAAAGAAATCCCAGTTTAATAGACTTTGGCAATAGGGAAATTAATGATTGGCATGCTTTTTGTATTGTTAATGCGTTATAAGCCACAGAGATATTTCTTCTATTCTCATTGTCTATATTCATATACTGCCCAGCTTTTACTTAAATTTTGTTTATACTTAAGACACATAACATGTGTTATAGTATACATGTAATGAAAAAGATTGTAATAGCTAAGGTAACATGATAGTGGAGTTTTATTTTTGTGGTAAGAACAGCTAAAATAGCATTTAACGTAATTCACATACAGTACAATTTCATTACCTATTATCCTTTGTCTTTTCTCATTGCTGAGCTTAAATGCCCTACACCTAAAATAAAAAGAGGAATTTCTTTAGCTCACAGTTTGTAGAGGTTTTAGTTCACAGTTGCTGGCTCCAAGGCAGAATGGCATGGCAGAGGATTTGGCAGAGGAAACAGTTCATGGCAGGCAGGCAGGCAGGCAGAAAGAAGGCAGAAGGCAGCAACAACAAAGACTGAATCTGTTTCTTTCCTATTCAGGCTACCCACCATTCAGATAGCAGCACTCACACCTGTCCTAGCATCACATTGTTGACCCCAGCATCACACAACCCACATCAGCCACTTCTGAAAGCCCTACCTATGACAGCATGAGGCTTTGTGTGAATGTCTTAGATACAAGCCATAACATCCTTATTTTGTACATTAGATCTCTAGACTTGTTTGTTCTGTGTCTGTTTTGTATTTTCTGACCTATAACTTATTTCCTGCCCATTGCCAGTAACCTTTCTCAGCCATTGTTTTGTCTTTGTATATTCTGATTTCCCAATGAGAAGACTGCATTCTTTTCAAAGAACAGTTCATTATATATATATATATATATACACACACACACACACACACACACTTTAGTTTTTTAAATATATTTATCCATGGATGCTTAGATTTTTCCATACCTTATCTATTTTAAGTAGTGATGCATGTATATGAAGTGCAGGCATCTTTATGAGGTGGTGATTCATCTCTTTCGAGTGTATGTCCATTTTTGCTTTTAGAAAGTTTCATATTTTTTATGACTATCAGAGTTCCCTTTTCTCCACACCCTTTGCAGCAACTTAACTCTCAGCTTTGTATAATAACCATCCTAACAGGTGAGAGAGGTAGTTTCCTAATGGTTTTGATTTGCATCTCCTTGATTAATGTTGAACATGTTTTCATATACTTGTTGGCCATTTTATGCCTCTAGCCATTTTTAACATAATTGTTTTTCTATTACTTAGTTGTATAAATTCTTTATGAATTTTATATATAAATTCCTTGAAATATTGCTTGCAAATTTTGCTACAAATGTTTTCTCCCAGTTTGTAGTTTGTTGGGTATACCACTTTAGTAGAAGGCATAGTTTCCCTCAGAGTCTGTAAGGGATTGGTTCCAGACCTTCCCCTGCAAATGAAGATCTATGGATTAATATTTGCATAATCCAGATTATCTTTAGTTACATCTAACATAGTACACATTTTGTAAATAATTATACACTATTGTTTAGGGACTGATCACCAGAAAAATACATGTTTAGTACAAGATGCCTTTTATTCCCCCAGGTACTTTTGATCTAGGATTGGTTGAATCTTTACATGAATGGATGAATAGGCTTACTCTATTCTCATTTGTTTTTGTGGCTGGTGTCCAGGAATTTTTCTTCTCTGTTGTCTTCTGGGAGTTCTAGTTTGTTTCTGGTCTTTCATTTAGGGCAGTTCTACACTGAGTTGACATGTTTTTGGTGTACAGGGGATTTAGTTTCATCCTTTTTGCATGTGAACAGTAGCAGTTGCATTAAAGGTAAGAAAACATACAGGCTCTGCAGAGTGAGCCTGAGCCAACTCAAAGTCGGAAAAGGAGTGTACCTCATATACAGCATTGAGGTTGGGCCGTCATGCAATGGAGAACAGAGTGGCCTCACAGCATTTTTTTGGGAAAAGACAGTCTCCTTGAGTCTTCTTGGTGCCCCATCAAACATTCACATAAATATTTGGTTTTATTTCTGGACTTTTGCCACTGGACTATGTGTGCTTTTACGCCCTACCATAGCGCTTTGATTACTCTTTGTAACATTGCAGTTTTTGAGGTGAAGTCACACTATGTAGCCCAGGTTGGTCTTTAATGCCTGGGCTCAACAGATTCCCACTTCAAGTCTTCTAAGTGAGCTGGGTCTACAAGCTTGTGGCCCATTCACTCAGTTTATAATGTAATTTTGAACAAGGAGATGTGACATCTCCAGTTTTTTCCTTAGATTTGTTATGACTGAATTGTAAGATTTTTATCAAGAACACCAACTAATATTTTGGTAGAGATATTGCACTGCACTTGTGTGTAGTTTTGAGTCATGTGGATGTTTTCACAGTTAATATTTCTATTCAGGAGCCCAAGGTATCTTTCCATTTTTTTTTTTTTTTTTTTTTTCCCTTCAATTTCATCAGTTTAGTTTTTCAGGGTTTTTTTTTTTTTTTTTTTTTAAGTTTTTCAGTATACCACCTCAAATTTACTCCCATTTTTTTGATGCTATCATATTGAATTATTTTCTTGGTTTTTTTTCTGTTAGGTTGTTTATGAAAATGCCGAGTTTTTGGTATCTTGCAAGTTTAATGAATTCACTTACTAGTTTTAACACTTTTCTGTGGAATCTCTGGGTTTTTAAAAATATGTATTACCCAGTTTTATTTTCTGTGGAAATGTTTAATTTATAATAGTGGACAGAATAAACTCTGAATAAATATAGATATACATGAAATGAACGTAGGTGTGCACAAATAAAGCAGAAATTCTGAGAAACAACTCATCTGTGCTATTTTCAACATACTATGTCACTTTATTTTTATAATAAAATGGGAAACATGATCCTAAGGCTTGTGATTTGCAATTTAGAAAAATCCTGTTTCCTCTCAAATAACTATACTTCTTCTGATTACTGTTTTAATGATTAAGATATTGCAGCCCAGATTGTATTTCATGCCACTTCTAATAGTACTCATTTTTTTTGTTAGAGCTTTGTTGTATGTTTAAATGACAGAGTTGCAGAAAATAATGATAAAACTCTTATTTATTGAAAGACATCCAGGATCCAGTTAAGAAAGAGAGAAATGTTAGGTAAGCTCATATGGCACATGATTGAGTTCCACTAGCTCATGTATCTGGATTATGCTTTCTGTCCGGAGCATTATCGTCATGCAGCTGTGGTAGGAAGCATTTTTTTATGTCCATCCTCTTGATAAAGAAATGTAATAGCAGAAGCATTTTAGTTGGATTTATTTTCTACCATTTCAGTGTGCATCACTCTAACATTATGGAATCGAGCCTAAGTCTAGGAAATCTGGACTGATTACTTATGCATACAAAATCTATTAGTTGTACCGGGCTTTTTACCTGTCTTTCTTTTGAAATTTTCCATCATTACAGCTTGTCCCAAGCACAATATCCTGATCCCCAGGGGATTCCAGGCGATGAAATAACATGGATAGAGCAGTTTGCTCCTGCACATTGTTCAGGAGTCCACAGACTTATCTGAAGCATCTTTTTTCTCTTCTGTAGTGTTAAGTATTTCACCAGGTATATTAGCTATGGTATGTGTAGTCTGAGGAGTCACCGTGTGTCCAAATCCTTGGTAGTAACCCATGGGAGAAGGTGGCATAGAAGAAGCAATGGAAATTGCATCTTGTGATGACGATGACAGTAAGCTTGTATGTTCATTTTGATCTTGATCCTCTGGAAAAAATTTCTTCCTAGCATGTCCCCTGACTGTCCGTCCTTTAAAGTAATAAAAAAGGTTTCCACATTAGGCAGGCTATGCTTTTTTTTTTTTTTTTTTAAACCATTCTAACCAGAAGCTCCCCACACTTGACCATTTTCTCCTTATCTGAGGAGCCTGTAACATATTGCTCTAAACAGCCTTTTCATTTCTTACATAATGAATGGCTTAGTGGGAGAGAAAAAATAACCAAATTATTTGGAAGAATTAAATGGCTGTACTCACCAACATTCCTTACTTGTTCAGAAATATCATCTGCAATATCCGAAACATCCCACATGGCAAGAAAAGAATCAAAGCATGAGCCCTCTTCTGCTTCTTGGACATACGGTTTGTATGAAAACGTGTAGTGATGAGCAATCGCGGCCAGGAACATCTCAATACAGATAATAAAGTCCTACAGAAAAAAAATAGCAGCCATCTTTGGGCTTAAGTTTTTTTCAGAAGTATCTGTTTCAATAGCTGTTTCTTTCTTCACATTTTTCTTTCCCAAAATTATTTTTTTACCTTTTCAAAAAAGGGCCGAGTCTCAATGTTTTATATTATGTAAATCAAGTAATTTTTAGCAAAGTACCCTAGTTTCAGTCTACCACCCAAAGACTAAGGAAAAAGGCAGAAAGAGAAATGGAGCGTGAAGACCTAAGTCCGGGTTTTAGCTCTGCCTCTGGCCAGCTCTAGGCTTCTGGTTTCCCCACCTCTAGGGTGCGGGTAACAGTTGGAGCACCGCAGCCTGCGCGCTGTTCGAGTTAGTGGAGGTTTGTGAACACCTGGCAGAACGTTCTCCTGAGCTCCATGGCGCCCTGATTACCTGGAGTCCCGTGGCCACCTCTTCCACTGTCTGCCACTCCCATGTGTGCTTCTCTGAAATAACGCCGACTTTTACCAGCAACGCAATGACTGCTGCCTGCCTAGATGTTGGAGAAAAGGTAAAGGCCAGATCTGTACCAAGCATGAAATAAGCAAGCAATTTTAAGAAATTAAAACCCCAGTGTAACCGTGGCCTCTGCAGCCTATTCCCAAAGAAACTGCATTAATACCTTCACTTGCTTTACAAAGGAACAGTCTAATAGTTTTTCAGAGGAACTTTGATTTGGATCTGTACTTAGTTTATGTATCTTTGTTTTGAAAGTACACAGAATTACATTTCAGGTTATGTTCATACATAGATGATGCCTAACACATTATTGTACAGTATCTAAGGGCAGATTCTCAAATGTTGTTCACACTTAATGGGTCTGACTCCAAGACAGCAAATCATGTTGAGCATTTCAAGCAAATCCTGGTTAATTTTTTTAAAAACTGTGTGTGTGTGTTACTAGGGACTGAACCTAGAACCTCCATGCCCAGGCTGTTTTTACTTTTTAAGAAAGTGTCTCGCCAAGTGGCTGAGGCCAGCCTCAAACTTGTAGTCCTTTGGCCTTAGCCTCCCAAGAGGAGAGGCTAGCGTTGTGTGCGCAACCACAGCCAGCCTCACACTCATTTCAACAGAATGACAAGCTTTCAGAAGCCTGTAAGAACATTCACATCAATGCTATTCTAAAAGTGAAAAACTAACCAAGACGTGGATATAAAAGGTTGGCTAACAAGTTATATTTATACAACAGAATACTACTCAAAAAGATCCTCGGGGCCAGGGAGATGGCTCAGTAGAATAAGCGCTTGCCTGGCAAGTGCAAGGGCCTGAGTTCAATCCCTGGTTCTGAGAAAAAAAAACAAAACACCTCAAAATAACAGAATCACACTTCTCTTCACAAAGGCCTGAAACTATAATTAACTGAATGTTAGCCATTCCATTCGTCAATAGGAATTCATGAATATTTTCCCTTCCTTCCTTTTTTGGCGGAACCGGGGATTGAACTCAAGCCCTTGTGCTTGCCAGGGAAGCATTTATTCCACTGAGCCATCTCCCCGTCCCTTTCCTTTCTTTTTAATATTGCTTCTATTTTGTTAAATTTGGTGTACCTGTTTTGGCTATTTCTAGAATGCCCTCTAATCTGCCTGTTTTACTAAGCCCAAACCATGTATCAATGTCTTCTGTTTTAAAGACTATTTCCTGATGAACATTTCCAGTATCGTTAAATACACTACATCATAGCTCTCTTCTGAACTGCATAGTATTTACTATGACAGGATCATGATTTATTTTAAGGATAACATCAGTGTTGAGATAATTCATTTATTTAAAATTTTTTAAATGCCTCTGCCAGAGGTCACCTGATTATTTATGAAACTCTTGGACTAAAAGGATGGACTTAATTCAAGTAAGCAGAGACAGTTTAATCCATCTTTCGCAGTAATGGTCCTAAAATTCAATAGTTTTATTGCCATTTAGAAAAATGAGACCATGTAAGGGCAAGCAACACTTACCAAAAAGAAACAAAAACCACCAGTTTTACACAGAGAAATTTGCCAACAGGGTGGATTGGACTCAGTTCTTCCTTGAGTACTTTGTAAAATAACACAAGGCAATACATGGCGAACTGCAAAGAAGTTAACATTTCAACTTTAGCAAGAGTATGTAAAGCAACAAACTATAAACCACAGACCTGACACAGTAATAGTTTAGGCAAATTTTTCTAGGCCTTATTATTCTATTTGTAGTTTAACAAGACTTTTAGGGCCAGGAATATAGTTCAGTAGCACAGCATCCGCTTGGCAAGTGCAAGGTCATGAGTTTGATTCCCAGAACCAAGAATAGCTCATCTTAACAGGCGTTTAACATTTGCTGCAGATGAACATATACAACGTGAGAGTTCTCAAAGGACACACGTCACCATCCCTGAAGATGCTGCGTGCTCACTTACATAATGAGAACAATAAATAAATGACAGGCATAAATGGAAGAAAGGTCTGGTCCGGCCAAAATAAATCTGTAATGTCTTTCAAGTACAAACAAATGTTAGTTTTTTTTTTTTAAGAGTTTAGCTTATTAGTCTTTTATATAACACAGTATGTATATTAATGCAGTACCTTGAACATGTAGGGTTTCAATAAAATTATGACCATGAAATCAGAAAATAAGGCAATAATTTTTCTTCAGGGTGGTATGTTAGTCTAGGTGAATTTACTTTTTAAAGTAAATGTTTAAGATGTTAGAATGCAATGTAACAATGCAGCATAATATTTGAATAGCAAAACCACTTTCCCAAAGTTTACTTTTTCCATTACAATAATAAAATACTCATTTAAAGTATTTCATAATATGAAAGCAACAAAGGGAAGATAAAGTTATTCAGACTCCCATCAACCATTCCTTTGTACACATACGTTGTTTTTTCTTTTTTTTAACAGAGCTGTAGATCAAACCCAGTATCTGACGTATACTCGACAAGCTCTCTACACTAAACTACACCCTCAAACATAAGCTGGTCTTTAAAATAGATGCCACAATCTAAATATACAGTTTTGTGTATTTTATAAGGACTATTATAAAGAACTAATGTTTTGGCCAGTAGAAACACACACACACACACACACACACACCCCATGAGAAAGGATATAAAATTTTATTAAAGTAAGAATTTAGAAGTGGTTGCTGTATTACATGTCATCTTCAAATTAGTTGTTTAGGTTACCAGATAAAAACATGCAAAATTGGCTTATTCTTAGTATTTTTTTTTCTTTTTGAATTTCTTATGATTTTAATATATTTAACTAGCTTCTATCACTTGGCTGTGAGTTGTTTCCGTGTTTTTGCTACAAATATTAGGCTTTATATTCAAAGCAAATACATTCGATCATTTATTTAGAATAAAGCCATTTGGGCTGGGAAGATAGCTCAGTGGACTAATCACCTGCATAGGCAAATGCAGTGACAGGGTTCATTCCCCAGCACTGGGGGGGCTGAAAGCAGGAGGATTACTATGAATCTGAGCTGCATAGTGAGATCCTGTACCAAATGTTAAAAAACAACAACAAAACCCACTAAACCCAGTACTTGGCAGGCTAAGTCAAGTAGATTGCTATTAATTGGAGGCCAGCCCCAGCTAAACAGTGTGTTCAAGGCCAACCTATAGTATATACAGTGAGCTCAAAAAAAACACAAAGAATACCTTCCTGGTAAACGAATTACTGGACACAAGATGAACATGTGGAAAAGCTTGACAGTTGGCCATTTAATTTTTATTACAAAACTCTAATACTATACAGTGCATCTTAAGTTATTCTGCTGAAAGCATTAACCAAATATTTTAAATCAAATGCATGCACTTTAAATGTACAGGATCAAATAAGTATCACAACATTTCAGTTTCTAGAACCGTTGTGGTCTTAATTTCCTTTGATTCCAACTATGTGATAGCAGATGATTTTATCCCATTTTTATTTAAACCTGAGCTGCTGTATACCAATTAGCTTCCCTGACAGAATACGCCCAGTGTGTTGGTGTTTTGCTCTGTGTTGTCACTTAGGGAGCACTGCTCCTATTGAAGACACCCACGAAGCTTTGCAGTGAGAATCAGATAAACAGACACAGTCAACAGGTCAGAGTATGAGCCACCAGACACCAAAGATGGCGATGTATTTTCTTACTGTAAAAAGGTCTACAGTTTTTCAATTTCTTGGCCTAAAAATGTTTAACTATGGGGGGGGGTGGGTAGGCTGGTTGGTTGGGTTATTTATTTATTTTGTTTGTTTTTGGTGCTGAGGACTGAACCCAGGGCTTCCAGCTTGCTAGGCAAGCATTCTACCACTGAGCCAAATCCCCAGCCCCAAAATGTTTAACTATAAAGACCAACTTACTATTATGATGAATATTTACTTACCAACTGCGACATATTATTTATTATAACCAGGTAAGTCCAAGCATTTGAGAAGCTAAAATTTCCTTCATCATATATCCCGAGCAGCTCACAGATTCTATAAAACATGGTAAAATGGGACAACTTTATGAGTAAGTCATGTATTTTAAAGTGTGGCAACAGCAATACTTAAACTTAGAAGTCACTTTATTTGAATGTATACAAAATCACTTGGCTTTGGTCACAAATAATAAAGTATTTTTCTAGAAATGTTACCATGACTATTCTTCCAACTTGGAGGAAAACAAAAATAAAACACGTTGAAACAGAAAGATTAACCATTAACTTCAAATGCTATGTCTGACTCTGAAAAGGTTAGCTGTTGAACATCTATAAGTAGAGCTCAGTATGCCCTCTACAATATCTTAGGGGTAAGTATTAACAGTCCCCTCAAGTAAATTTCAGTTTGAATTAAGTTGGATACTTACCCAAGTTTCTAAGCTAAAGACAAAACACACTTGATAAAGAGATGTATTAGTTTTAGTTGGCTAAATAATTCCTTACTCAAAGGAAATAATTCATTTTTTTACCTTTCTATCTTTGTGAGCACAGAGTGTGTAAGGACTAAGAAAACATACAATCTACCTGGTTTAATTACTTGATGTTCTTAAATTTTTAAGTAGTTTTACCACACAACTTAGTAACATCCCATGTTTACCTCAAGTTCTAAAACTTTTGATGTTTAAAGAAAAATGACTTTACATGGAGAGTGCTCCCAGTGTGACCTTAGCTGTGCGCCCAGGACGTTCACGCAGTCACACCGAGGTCGCGGACTTCACGCAAAGCTGCGTGGAAGTTCACATTTGAAAAGCACCTTTTTGAAAGAGCTTCAAGGCACTCGACAGAGGATGTAAATCCTGCCCACCCTGCCTGTCACCAGTCATTTATCCTCACAGAGGAAGGCTTTTATATAGAGACTTTCATCGCAGGCTGGGTGGTTTTAGTAACAGTTCACTGTTTTTCTCCTCAGTTTCTACGTGACGGCACAAGGATTTAAGACAGTGACCGTAAAGTCCGTGTACTTACAAAGCCACGATGGTGGTGACTGGTCTGACGACTGTGTACTGCAGCACACCCAGCTTGCACCTGAACAGCAGCACCCTGCAGCGGGACAAGAACTCAGCATTTACTCCTTACTTAAGTAGCACCCGAGCAGCCTCAAAGCCCCCAAATTAAAATCACTTTGATAAATGATACCATATTTATACTGAACTCCTTCGATTTAGTCATCCTGAATGGCAGTGGAGACAGATGCGGATGGCAGCACGTCACCTACGTATCATTTAAAAATGATTCTACGAGGGTATCACCCAAAAGATCTCGCTTTTCATGCAGTCCTGAGTTCCGGGATAGCACCGCATAGGAAGTGGGTCCCTGATCTCCGGATCTGAAATGTCTCGCAAAGGCCCGTATGTTGAAGGATGGGTTCCCAGGCTGTGACGCTGCTGGGAAGTGGCGGAGTCCTTCGAAGGGACAGGCTAGAGGAAGGAAGTCGGTCACGGCGTGGGAGTAACACTTAAGGGCAATGCTGGGACTCTGGCCTCTTCTGTTTCCGGGCTGCCATGAGGTAAAGTGGCCTCTTTGGCCACGTGCCACACCAGGATTTGTTGTGCTGCCACCAGCCAAAGCAGAGCCCTGGGCTGAAACCTCTACAACTGTGAGCCACGGTAAACCTTTTCCCCATGACACTGCTGACCTCAGGCATTTTGTCACTGTGACAAAAAGCTTACTAACTGTGTTTCTGTGGAACAAAAATAGTAACAAATTTGTGTGAGTGTGTGTGTGTGAATGCATATTTAGAAAGTATTATCTACATTTAGAATTTAGTTTACTTTTAATTTTGGCGCTTAAATATTAAAAGTATCACTGGTTGGGTACTTTGAAAAGACCAAGAAAAGCCCTACATAAAACAGGTTTTATTCTCTTGTTGGGTTCACTCCGCATATAGCTGATTCATAGGGAACAACAGACAAATAGAAGACGCCCAAGGGCTGCCAGAACAAGTCCTGAGAACCGCGTAAGCCCCCTTCAAGTTCACACCAAGCTGCTCTGAAGGTAAACACCTATTTAGTACTGAATCAGGAGAACTGGTTGAAGGACTCTGTCCAGGCTAAGACAATGACACGCTGTACTTCAGGTGTCATTTGCTAGGCCCAACTAAAACTGTTGGAACTGCCTAGGACTCCAGGAGCCTTCCCTGTACTGAGGTAGCTCCTTCCCACGCTCAGCCAGGTCCCCTGTGGCAGAGCTGGTGAGCTAAGAGCTGCACTGCGCCTCGCTGCGTTTTAGGTCTCCCTCCAGGGTGCAGGTGGGCCTGGTCCCCAGGGTGGTGGGGAAGCTTTAAGAAGTGGGCAGGCCCTTGGGGGGGATTGTGCGACACCAGTCACCGTGACTTCCTGTCTGGAGATGTGATGTGACTGCTCCCTGCTGCTCACGCTTCTGTGAATGGGGTCGGGGGGAGCACCCCAGAGTCTGGTTAGACTTCCTATGTGCAAATGGTGGGACCCACATATATAGTAAACATTTAAAGAATTCATTATAGTAAAAGCTACATAAACCTCCCTCAAAATACTCCTGTTCATTTCAAAATCCACTCATCTATTCTTCTTACCACTTTCTGAGGCAGTCCTGGAAGTCCTTTTCCTGACTTTATCAGGAGTGATCAAAACACTGCTGATCATCATCTAATTGAAAAAGACCGGCTCATAAAGGCATCACAGTGAGTCCTCATCCACCGTATTCAGCAGACCAGAGGCATCACGTAACTCTGGCTCTTCCCCAAAGTCACAATGACCGTGAAGGATGAACATTCTGAATCAGTTCAGGACATCAGGGCAGCCATAAACAGCACCTCTAAAGACATTCACAAAAGAGGACTTCCAGAAAGAACTGCCTCAGAAAGTGGTAAGAATGACCTAAGTGTGTTCAAAGCAAGGGGGAACAGTTTGAGGAGGATTAAGGGCAATGCATTTTTTATGGTAATAATTTAAAAAAAAGAGATCTTTAAACACTATATGTTTTGATCACTCCTTATATAAGCAGACATAAGAGTAGCTGAGATTGCTAGCAAGGTTTGGGCATTGCCTTTGAAAGGCAAGAACAAGTGACCAACATGAAAAGGTGCTCAACCAGATTACTAATCAGGGAAGTCCAAATGACCACAGAGCTGTGTCACAGCTGATCCTCTAGAAAGGCAAACATAATGAAGCTATGGGTTTAAGCACCGGCTCATATTATTTTATTTTTTTTAGGTTCTTTTTTTAACAGAAGAGACCTGAACAAAGCCAGGCTGCTACCCCCACCATCATACATAGTTGGTTACTGCAACTGCAATCTCATTTCTCCCACTACCAATTTAGTTCATAAAAATACATAATTACTGAAAAATGTGGACACCAGCTCTTTTTATATCATCCTGTAACATCTTCTCTTTTGACTGGTCTTTGATGAGCACACTTCAGATAAGTTCCGGGCTCAAGCCCTTTTCTCGAGCAGACCTCAAGCTTGGGTGCTGTCCTTAGTCTGCTTTCAGTCAGTCTCTCACGAATCCTGAGTCACCGCTGCCCCCTTGACACACATGCTCCCCTCCACTGAATCAAGTCTGTCACTCCCCACCCTGGTGTCTAAACAAGAATCCTGTTGGTTTTTATCAAAAATCCTATTAGGTCAGTTCAGCAAGGTTTCTCCTTTTGTGTCTCCTCTTAGTAATTTTGCATTCACTGACTCCTCAATCCACTCTTTAGCTACAAATCCCACTGTATTTGGAATCGAGTTTAGTACCTCCTGTGTAGTACTTCCTCCCGATTCACAGAGTCTGTCCTTACTATTGGCCTCATGCCCTCTTAGTTCTCCTTCATTGCCCTTTTTGAAATAAGTAGCTGTTCATATCTTCATTAACCATTTTTTTATACTAGGAATTGAACTCAGAACCTTGCACTTCCTTAACTTCTGACCCTCCTAATCAAACTAAGTTCTAGAGGTCTGTTTGTTGTGTATACCATACTCTTTTTTATACTGGCATATCCCAGGTGATCAATATTTTTACTGAATAAACACACAAGCAGCTTATTACTTCTAAAAAGCCAGGTAATTTCTCATCTCAAGCAGGTAAGAACAGTGTAAAGGTCACACAAATGGTTCTGCGCCCCATGCGGGGCACTGCTACCAGCCCGTTTATTTTATTTCTTTATGTATTTAGTATAGGGTCTACAGGGTCTCACTACAGATTGGACTCATAGTGATCATCCTGTTTTTCAGCCTCCCAAGCACTGGGATTATAGGCACACGCCACCATACCCAGTCTCAATCCTCCTCTGAGTTTGCCCCAGGGGCAAGGCCAGTACAGCAAACCAGAGATTGAACCCTGGTCTGAGTCTGCCTAAGCAGGCACTTTAGTCTGCTGAGCTATCTGGCCGGCCCAATCCCCAGGTTTACGTCTAAACTGATTCTTAGGCCTCCTCGTGATTCCACCTTACTAGCTTATAAATTACCCAACTCCCCATCTGTCAGTGGTCAAGTTCTATTGGTTCTTCAGTTATATTTTCTTATGTTTTTTATTCTTCATATTCCAATTTCATCCTTTTCCAGTTTATTTCACAAATAGACTACTACATCTTCCTACTGTTTCCCTGCTGAAACATACCCAGCGGTTCCTATGTGTAACAAATGCAATCATCTTTTTTTTCCAGTCCTGGGGGGTGGGCTGGCATGGCACGCCTGGGGATCAAACTCTAGGCCTCTGAGCCATCTTGCAGGCTTTCATCCACTGAGCTATTTGGCTGGTCCAACAAATGCAATGTTAACCTTGATTTACATTTCAAAATGAAAGGTCTAAATGACATAGGCTTTTTATTTTAACTACCTGCATGAATATGTGATAGGGCAAACCACACACATTACTAGTGTTTACTGCTGTTTGCTGCCCTGGTTTTGTATCATCTGCTGTTTTCCCACCCAGATTATCTTCTTTTAGCTTGCCTGTTAATTTGCATAAAATCTGCAGAACTTGATTCTCAATTGTACAAGGACGCTGGTTAAATGATTTCTGAGGTTTTCTCCTGCAGTACATTGTTGAGCTTTTATATTTGGAAGAACAAGGTAGAAAACCCTATCATGTGGATAATAAAAATGTGCTTTGTTAGTCTTCAAAGGTGACTGAACTACCCCAGGGCAGAGACTCACACTTCTTCCTTCTTCCTACTCTGCCTTGCAAAGAACTGAATGATAATAAAGAATTGATTAAATAAAACTAAAACAGAAAAGAATACTTACTCTCCCATAGCCCATGGTGGACAGCAACATAAAGGAGGGAAATGTTTCTGCGGATCTTTGGCTTCAAGGATTAATACCAGATTTGGATATCGATTAGTTAGATAATTGGTAAGGAATATCATAAAGTTGTAAATGACATAAGCTTCATAGCATTCTCTGCAGGTATCCACATATATTGCAATCCTGGGATATTTCAAAGCTACCCACTATGAAAAAGCACAGAAGTTAAAAACAGTTGAAGCTTACACAAAATTACCACTCCCATTCATGGTGCTCAAAATAAACTACTTGATGTCTGGTCACATACAATGAATGCTCATTCTAATGGCTACCAGGTAAGTGTGTGCACATGTTCTACCACTGAGCTACATCCCAAGCTCTAAAGAATTAATTTTCAAAACAATAAACATCATAAATAGTTAATAAAAAGCTGTGTTTGGGGTAAATAATGAAAATGAGCTAAGCTAAACTGAGTTCTGAAGTGCAATCTGAAAATTTTCTTGATAAGAGCATAGAAAATGTTAAGACATTTTCTTTATATCTAAATACATGCGAGCAGTAGCTCTAATCATTGGGTAATTTAAAAAATATTTTGGATCAAATGAAAGATTTAATAAATAAGAAGGGTTATAATGTACAAGGAACCAAACATATCAACAATCTGGGTTCCACCAAACCTAAATCAAAAATATTTGCAACAAAAAAACGAGAAACCTTCCATCTGTACTAAGCAGGTACAGACATCTGGGGTCATTCTTCCCTCAATAAGGCCCAGTGACGTCCCACAGCATTCACAGGTGCTACGGGCTGTGTTACAAGTACTGCAGACCACCCAGGGCAGAGTGATGATACAGAGAGCACTGTGTGTCTGCGGGAGGCTAGGCCCCCACTAATGCTCCCTACTGGACACAGAGGCTGAGCATCAGCGCATCTGGCTTCTCTGGGGGGTCTTGGATACTGAGACCTGCGGACACCAAAATAAAATCTGTAATTTAAAATTACATTCTTTAAAGGGCAAATAGCTACTAGTCTGAAAATGTAAACAATTCAGCATAGAGTTACAGATTTTTGAAAATTTAAAATTTCTGTAGTTTACACTTTCTATTATCATAGTAACTTCTCATCAACATTAAACACAAGCACAGGGGCTGGGGAAATAGCTCAGCGGTCTAAGCGCCTGCCTAGGAAGTACAAGGTCCCGGGATCGATCCCTAGTACTGTATGCCATGCTGGCCTTGGAACCCCAAGCACGCAGTGCTGGCCACCGAAAATGGGTGTGGTGGCACACACCTGTAATTCCAGCACTGGGGAGGCTGAGATAGGATCACTATGAATCTGAGCTGCATAGTGAGACTCTGTACCAAACACATAAACCATTTTTTAAATTTTATTTATTTTTGTATTTAGGGCAGAGTGTACAGGGTGTACAGGGTCTCACTATGCAGATCGGACTTGTAGTGATCCTCCTTCCTGTTTACAGCCTCCCAAGTGCTGGGATTACAGGCACGTGCCACCATGCCCAGTCTCAATCGCCCTCTCAGTGCACCCCCGGGGTGGGGCCAGCACGGCAGGAATAATTTTTAGAAATTAAAAGCCCAGTAACTCACTGTCAATAACATACTCGCATGCCCTTCTGCATTCTACATTAAGCATCATCATCAAATTCTTAGCTCATGAAATCAAATAAAACATACTTACGCTATCTAAGCTGTATATGGGCACCATCCAAAGAACTCTGTTTGGAAAGCAAAGCAAACATTTTAAACATATTATGTTATGTGTAAGGTAGAAGCCAACACAACGTTAGTAGAATCAAAACAGAAGATGAACCTTATGATTGGCTTCTGCAGTTCAGGCTGCGTGTAATGCACGAGATGCTGCAGGATTCCCCACAGCGAGATAGGGATCGTCAGCAGCAAAAAGATTCCGGCAATGAACCACGCCTTAGTATGTATTCCAACCTTGGGAAACAAAGGAGCAGAACAGCAGAGATCACGATCGATAACTAAGGACTCAAGAAAATGTTTACTTCTTAAATTCTCATGATTACAGATGAAGCTCAGTATTTTCTTTCTCCTTTTTTCCCCTCCTTTTGAGGCAGGGTCTTTCTATGCAGTTCAGGCTGGCCTTGAACTCATTTTGTAGCTCAGGCTAGCCTTGAACTTACAATGATCCTCTTGCCTCAGGCTCCCAAACGCTGGGATTACAGGGGTGCGCCACCATGCCCAGCTCAGTATTTTCTAAATGATTAATGGCTACTTTTATCTTCAAAATGAAGTCTATTTGTGTTTTCTGGAGGGCAGGGCATCTTTTTCCTCAAGGGCTTGAGCATTTTCTCTCATTAAGCCTTCTATAAGAGTTTTTACATGCTCCCAGCTTATTCTTTGCCTTTTTCAAAATTGTGTTTGAAGACATATAGATGCCTTGACCTTCTGTAAGTTAAATCTAAATGACTTAATGGTTTATACTCCCTTGCATTCATACACAAAATGTTAAAAATCTACTAAGTTTCTTCCAATGTTACTGTGAAGGCCCCCCACCCCCACTGGAAATCGAACCCCAGCGCCTCTGCCCTCAGCTGTACTCTCAGCCCTTTTTTAAAACTTTGAGATAGGGTTTTGCTAAGTTGGTAAATTGAACAGGCTGAGCTCAAACTTTTGATCCTCCTGCCTCAACCTCCCAGCTGGCATCATGGGCTTTCTCCTCCACGCCTGGCTTTTACAGTTCAGTATTTAAGGAAAATGTCACATGAGAACACTAATGACTACTGGGGATTCTTGCTCTAAGTTCTTTTCATAAGTTCTCTCAAATGGTAAGTACATTATAATGCTACCCAAACAAATTAGAATATAGTACTTTCTATGTGCAAGGTATCAACTTAGGATTTTATCATTTTAAAGTCCGTAATGTCCTTACTAGGTAAATACCTGATCAATATTTTATTTTAAAAGCGAGTTCTAAAAATACACTTGGAACCATCTCATCTTAAAGTACAGCAGAAGTAAGTGGTACTTATTTCTGGTAAAAAACAAATTCATCTGAACCCTGTTCTTTTCTGAGGACTTCAGGGAATGAATTTCATACTAATTTGTAATCCTGCCTAAAAGAGTGAATACTTTTTTAAAAAAGGAAAAATCGTATTTACTTTTAGTATTACCAATATCTGCACAGTTAAAATTAAGATAAAACTGAAGTCTACAATTTTACCTTCACAGTTTTGAACAATATTTTTTTTTTCTGCTTGGGAAACCAAAGATTAAAGAGATAGAAAACAAAAGTATGGAGAACAACTGTATTTTTAAACAGCAATTTTCTACATCAAAATGTGTAGAAAACACGCAAAGTAGATATGTGGAGGTGAAAATTCCAAACAGACTACAGTACAGGGACACTCGTTTTCCAGGTCTTTTTGCCTTCCTTAGTTTAAAATAGAACATTCACATAAAAAAACTGACATTCAACAAGAATCTAAGAAAGTAGCATGTTCCACTTGCTCCAGTAACACGTGACCTTTAAGAATTGAAATGCAAGTAGTTTTAGTGTCTGTATTTGTTTTTAATGATGATGCGGATGCCAGAAAGTAGAACTGTGTCCTGCTTTGGGACTTTGCAGTTTTCAGCCTGCAAAGGGTGGAGACCTGCTGCTGCTTGTGACACCCTCAGGCCGGCTTTTCTGCTCGGGCTCCTCCACAATGAAGATCTCCTCAGCTCTATGTCTGGAGTCCACAGCTTTACTGGAGCTTTCTAGCCAAACTCCCATTTTAAGTCATCCTGCTGGGTTCTTCTGCTTTTGAGTCTCAACATCAATCTGGCTACACGCCTCCAACAACAGCCACGCCACTGCCTCAACACTCAACTGCCTTGAAGTTTCTTTTGCCAAATTAATCAGTCTGCTGCCCTTAATCTGAGTTTCAGGCAAAATCTCCTGACAGGAGCAAAATGCAGACAAACTTTCTGCCAAGCTGTACTACAGATTATTTGGAGTCCAACAGCCAATGTAGTCCTTCTCAGCAGAAGCCTCCTGAGCCTGGTCTCTACTGGCAGGATTTCTATCAGCTCTCCTGATCTGCAGCGCTCTGACCAGAATCTCCCATACAAAACAGCCGAAGGCATTCCAACACATCAGTTTCAGGGGACATCTCCGAACCTTTCCAAACTATTCCCACAAGCCATTCCCACAGGCTTTTGAGCCACATGACTAGGGATAGTCACAGCATGACCCTACTTCTCTGGTACCAAATTCTGTCTTGGTTACTTTTCTCCCATTGCTGGGACAAAATACCTGACGCCCAAACTTCACAAAGGAAAAGTTGACTTAGTTCACATTTGTAGAGGCTTCAGTCCATGCTCCGCTGGCTCCAAGGCAGGGTGGCACATGGCAGAGGGCAGCAGTTCATAGTGGTGGAAAACAGCAAAAGCAACAAGAGTAAAAAAGGAGGAGCAGGAGCAAGCCTCTTTCCCTCTCTCACACTGTGTGTAAACCATCTGCCCCAGGGCAGGCGTAGCACTCACACCCATAATCCCAGCACTGGACCATGAATCCATCACAAACTCTGGAAGCCCGCCCCTGGACTGCAGGAGGCTTTGGGGAGACATCAAGATACAAACCATAACAAACTGGATGGTAGACTTAAAAGAGGATGATGAGCTTGTGACTGATGAAGGCCAACCATGCGCACAAGCTAAGGGAAGAACGTTCTCTCTCAAACAATCATAAAACAAGAGACTGGAGGAATGGGGCATCACAGCATGGTCACGTGGAATTTCAAACAGTCTTGCAGCAGATCCAGTATCACTCTGACATAGCAATTTAGTTTCCAAAAGAATCTGTCCACATTAACATCATTAATTTGAATTACTAGTTTTGTAGTTGTTTTGATTTTAAAGCTATGCATAAGACATTGATTTTATGTATTTATTTATGCAACAGAGTATAACATCTGTAGAAATTAATATAATACATTATAATTAAATATATATTTATCTCAATAATTTAATCAGTTTTGAGGCCTGGTGATACAAAGACACCACTAGCATTATTCTTTGCTTGTTTGTTTTTGTATTTAGTACAGGGTCTCACTACACAGACTAGACTCAGTGATTCTCCTATTTTCAGCCTCCCAAGAGCTAGAATTAAAGGTGTGTGCCACCACGGCCAGTGCCCATTAGCATTATTCTTTTTTTTTTTTTTTTTTTTTTTTTTTTTTGCAGTACCGGGGACTGAACTTGGGACCTTGTGCTTGCCAGGCAAGCGCTTGTTCTACTGAGCTATCTCCCTGGCCCCTTTTAACATTATTCTTAAAGTTATCTCTTTGGAGTCACAAAATGAGGAAGAAGAGAGAAGTACATATATATCTATATCTATATATAGATAGATTTTAATGTATTTTAGTACAGGGTCTACAGGGTCTCACTGCGTAGATCAGACTTGTAGTGATTCTCCTGTTTTCAGCCTCCTAAGCACTGGGATTACAGGGTTGCACCACCACACAGTCTCAGAAGTATGTATTTTTTTCTGAAGTAATTTGACAAAAGAAGAAAAAAAAAACCTCTTAAGACATCTAGGAGTAAGTCAGCCAAACATTCCAATTGAGCAGAGATCAGAGATGGCAGTTTCTGGGGCCTCCACTTGACAGCAGCACTGCCATGGGGCACAGTGGCCAAGGTGAAGGGTTTACAGGGCACTATGCAATCAACTACACATGCTCAGTCAAGTCACACAGAAAGGGAGATGTTTAAACAGTGCAGATGGTCACCTTTCACCCTAATAAATAGCATCTGGCCCCCAGAGCAAGCCACGAGCTATATAAACCTCTTTTCTGTCGTCTCAGCTTACATGGACTTCTCACCAAGTGAGTGTTGTGATTCTAGTGTTTAAAGGAAAGCCATTTTTCATATCAAATGTCCCTAAACATAAGGTACATTTAGCCCATCCCTGACACGTTGCCTTAGGTGTTCAATTGAGAGCTTTACTGCATCTGAGCTGGTAATGAACAAGAATTCCAAGCCAGTACAGCGCCGACACCGATCATTTTAAAAAGTGACAACAGTAAGTGACCTCTCATGGAGCACCTATTGCTGGGCAGTGTTAAGGGCAGTGTGTTTTAGCTATACTTGCATGTAAACTCAGTGCATGAGGAGGACGATGGTAAGGAGAGAATGCATAAAGCACTCAGCACAATGTTACTCGGCCAAGAATTGCTGCCCCAGTTTTCATGTCTGTAACATGAGGTTACTTCCTGTGTTTTCAGATTTTTAAGATTAAATGATATCACAGCTATAGCTAAATCCTGGGGACATGCTATAGTTAGTGTCTCTAAACTTAAAGACAAATTACAAGAAAACCTAGAGGCCTTATATACCTTTCCATTTATTATGCCACTCATTTCTTGGGCTCTTTAACTCAATATTTTCAAAACAAATGTGAAAAATTCAACATCCTCTTCCTGATTTCTCTTATTTACCTATATTCACTCATTCCTCAGACTTCTCCAGGGACCATTACTGGGGCCACCAGTGGCTGTGCTATTGATGAGTGAATGGGTACGATGGCAGCAGCAATGGGTGTGGGTCACTGTGTCCTTCATGAAACTGCTGGCATTCACTCTCCAGCTGGCTGCTGTTGTCTTTTTTCTAAGTTCCTATTTTTCTACTTGACCTTTAAATATCAGTGCTAGGTCCTTTGCCATTTCATTTTCTCTTTTATAATCCCATCCATCTTCATGGTTTGGAATAGCATCTTTGTTCTGACAACTGTGCCCCCAATTCCTATGTTGAAACTATAACCCATAATGTGATGGATTCTATTTAGAATAATGCCATTAGTAAGCAATTCAGGTTAAGCAAGGTCTTAAGTGTACAGGACTAATCCAATATGGCTGGCTGGTGGCCTTAGAAGATGAAGAGACACCGGCGAGTTCTCTGTCCAACATGAAAGGACAAAGCAGGAACTCGGCCACCTCCCACCAGCTGCCACTTTCTCTTCTGCTGTCCTGATCTGGACCATGAATCAGGCACTGACTCACTCAGCCAGCAAGGAGGGCTTCCTCACTTCACCTACACTTAAGTTGGCTACAGCCAGCAGACTGGTCTTTTGAGTTTGCATAAGAAGACTGTCCTCCCTGATAACTTCTCAGGCCTATTTTAGATTCTCCATAGTATTTTATCTTATTTTACTTTTTTTGTCACTGCACTTATCTCTTAATGCTAAGTTCCAAGAAGGTATGTGTCCCCCCCGACCCTTTTTTTTTGGTGGTGGTGGTGGTATTGGGATTGACCTCAGGGCCTGCCTCATTCTCCTAGAAGGCTGGGATTACAGGTTTGTGCCACCACCAATGTGCCCAGCTAGGTACCACATTTTTATAACTCTCACTATGTAATGTGCAAAGTCTGACTAACCATTGGGACTTAAGTTTATATCTTAATTCAAGTACTGGTCCTTTGAGCAGGAAGAAGGAGATAAGACTAGAACAGATACAGTATATAACGGTAGGTGAAGATTAGTTTTAGGAAGAAAAATAAAACAGAGCAAGGAATGTGAGGAGTTGAGAAGAGGAAGCCTGCACTATTAAGAGTAGCTAAGGGACATTTTGATAAAGATCTGAACAACAGAGATTAACATTATTTGCAGGAAGGCCAGTCCATGAAGGGGAAGTGAAAAGGCTCTAAGGAAGCAGTAGGCCTCACACAAGGGAACAAGCCCAAGTTGCAGAAGCCCAGGACTTGAAGAAAGTCTAAGGGACAATGGTGCCAGATCACAATGGGCCTTGATGACTGTAGTGAAAAACAATGGCTTTTATTATGGAACCTGGAGACAAAAGAGGAAGACACTCGTGATTAACAGGTTAGCTTGATACATGGTAGCTAAAGAAACCTAAATATTACTAGATACCTTCCTTGTTAACAGAAACATTTAATGTTGCAGAATATTATACAGCCTTTTTTTTTTATTTGTGGTATCAGGAATCGAACTCCCAACCTTGCGCTTGCCAGGTATGCATGTATGCCGCTCAGCTATCTACCCAGCCCAACATACTGTCTTCAAAAATAACTATATTGGCTATTATATATATAATATATATAATACATATATAACTGTTTAACTATTTAAAACACATTTCTACAAAAAAGGGCCTAAAACAACCTGAGACCTGTCAGAGAGCTTGTAAAATAAATGCTTCTCAGTGGCTTTCATTATCTCAGAGTTTAAAGTTCATTACAGGTTTTCATAAAGTATGTATCTTAAGTGTACATATCTTAAGTATTTATCTTGGCCTTTTCTGGCTTGTAGCTCTTATGAAAATGACATAAAAAATACACAAGGGACTTTTTGGAAACCCTTTTTGCTTTGGTTAAGGCTAATTTCACAAGTAAAACCAACAAAATCAAACTAGATCTTTTACTTTGAGAAGCCAGTTGAAAAGCTTGCAAAATTCAATATGTAAGTTTCAAGGTAGTTTATCTGATCCAGTTAAGTCTAAACATTGGCTCAGATTTCAGGAATAACATTAGAAACTCTCAGGGGATTGGAGCATATCTGCAAAATACTCTGAGGCTGCTACATGAAAATACTCAAACTATTTTGTCCACCCGGTCCCACCTCTCCACCTGTAACATCATTTCAAGACCTCAGACAAGAACATACGGGTTTATGTCCAAAAAGTGGGCTTATTTATAGAAGAGCATCTGCAGACACCACGTCTGAGTTCCAGGAGTTGAGATGCGGGAGTTATTTCTTTCCCAAGCTTAGACAGAAGAACGAGCGGAGACTGCACAGGACCCTCTTACCTCCAGTTTCTGTAATTCCCACACGCACAGGGGGACCGCAACGACTAGGGAAACCAGGTAGATGACCACAGCTAAAGGTCGAATCCACTGTCTCCAGTTCCTCCAAGTACACGTGCAAGGCATGTTTCCTCATAAATCAGCTCCTAGTACCTAAGAAAAGGAGCTCGGAGAAGACTATAATGGGGAACCCCGTTCTCTGGTTTCCCCAACTCGCGGGGTACGGCGAAAGCGCTGGCGGGCGACTTCACCAACAGCCCAAGCCGTCTTCCCGGCCCAGGCTTTGCTTCCTGCGGCTGTAACTGCGGCCGCTCGGGGTGCTACCTGGGAGCAGCGGTCGCAGCATCCTTTCTTTCTCAACCCACACGGATCCGACGCTGCGGCGCGGAATCCCGGGGCGGGGCCGCTACTCTCACCTGGGGATCACTCAGAGATCATGGCCTGGAGGAGTCCGGCGCTGACCAGGCCGGCCGCTAGCGCTTCTCCTCCGCAGCTCCCTCTCTCTTTACTTTGGTGACAGAGCTCCTGCCTCCTACACCTGCAGGCGTCCTTCGCCCACTCTGCGGACAGATAAGGCTCTGGGATTTAATCACTGCCTTGCACAGGACACCCTCGAAGACGGCAGCCAAGGCCAAATGCAGACTGTGCGCTCTCTTCCGCTTCCGCCTTTGCTGTTTGAGGAAGGTGATTCGCCCTCGGCGCCAACCTGGGCCCGCCCCATCCGCTTGCTTCTCCGTCTCTTATTGGTCACCCGCGAGGGGCGGGGCACCGGCCGACCAACCGAGATTTATGGCAAGGAAAAAGGTGGAGGGAGTAGGAGCTGCGGCGGGTTCTCTTCGAGGTGTAGATGTGGACGCCGCTAGGAATGCGAAGAGAGCGGAGCAGAAACATCTGCCTAGTTATCAGCATTACCACAGTCTAGCACTTAAGGAGTTATTTCTTAATTTTTAAAAAAAAATTTATTTCTTAATTTTTAAGCAATTCCAAATAATGAATTTCCACATTTGGAAATAACCCAGACCTTGGCCCTGTTACAATGTACAGGTACAAATTCCCTATGGTGAATATTATCATTGTGTATTTAAAATGTACCAATAAAATAAAATAAAATAAAATAAAAAATTGACCCAAATTAAAACACCAGAAGGTTAAGGGGGACCATAGGCGCGTCCTGTGTTTATTATCCAAGTAAAGTCGGAGCAGGTAGCCAACGGCATGTACTTTCTTCTGAGGGCCCATTGCTGGCAATACCACCAGCTTTCTGTGCTCCTTACGGCTGCTGGTCCTCCTTGGCTGAACACAGCGTGCAGACTGGGCCATAAGGCTGAGCACGGTTATGCTGGACCTGGGATTCATGGGCGCTGTGGTGATCACTCTCTTTTCTTCAGAAAAAAACCTGACTGGGGCAGGTGGGCTGATTGCAGAGATACAGAAACCTTGACTCAGTGGATCTACAGTAAAAGAAGTAAAAATGTCCAAGTTTCTTTAGCAGAAGGACTCTGTACAGGGAGGACTCTGAAGATGTTAGGAATACAGGTACAAGAGTGTATTTTTCATGTGTAGCCTACCCAGGCACCTCTAAGAAGGGGCTCAGAGAAAAACACTGGTAAAAGATGTGCCCCAGAACTGGTGATCCTAGCTACTTGAGAGGTGGAGGGAGTAGGATCACAAGGTTGAACCCCTGTCTTAAAAAAAGAAAATAAAAGAGATAAGGTGAAATGGGAAAGTGCTTTCCTAGCATATGAAGCCCTGAGTTCAATCCCCAGCGCTGGAAAAGAAAAGGTTCCACCATCCTTTGAGTGCTCCAGTGGCTGTCATCTGTAATTGCAGGTGCTTTTGGGAAACAGCAGAGTTAATGCAGGTTGCTTGAGCAATAGGAGGACTCAGACATAAAGGCAGCAGGTGTGGTAGCAAATCTGCATGACTTTGTGTGCTAGCTCTCTGAGGAGGGCGTCATTAGACTGTTAGGAACTGGACGATCTTGGGCTTTCATATTATTTGCAAGCTACTACACTTTGCATGTTGAATGTTCCTCCAAAGGTCCGTGTGTAGAGGCACGGTCATTTCCAGGGTGTTGCCATTAGGAGGTGGCCACTGGGAAGTGCTTAGGTCACTGGAGGCATGCCCCTGAAGGAAGTGGTAGGACCTCAGCTCCTTTTTCTTCCTCCCTTTTGCTGGCTATGGGATGCTGCTCTTCCTTGTGCTCTCCATCATTGCTACGTGGCACCTCTTCCAGAGGCCTAAATATGATACATGTGCCTGGTGATGGGCTGGGATCTCTAAAACCTTGAGGCAAAACAAACCTTTTCTCTTTATATATTATCATATATGTATATATATATATATATATATTTTTTTTTTTTTTTACATGATAGAAAGCTGACAAACACACAAGCTAGCAGTTGTAGATGGCAGCAGAAGACATGAGACACCTGGCTCAGAGACAGAGGACTTTTTATTTTTTGCATTTAAAATATTTTTCTAGTATAGGTTTGTGATGCATAGCGAATACAGGACTTTTTAGCTCCCAGGAATGCAGGAGATATGAACTTCTGGTTGCATTTATTGCCTTTGCCTTCCAAGGAGTAATATGGAGAGGCCTGCATATACGCTGCGTATATTAGCTGGTTTGCATCATCCTGAGAAGCTAACATCTTCCTTCTTCCATAATGACCTGTAAGCAAGCCTACCTGACATTTGCCTTGGAGAAAGACATTGTCTTTATGATCTTATCCAGAAAATAAACAAGTTCTTTTCCTGAGAGGTAGATGCTAACTCTAATAAGCATCCCCCACTCCCTTTTTTTTTCTGGGGGATTGAACTTAGGGGGTGCCAAGCTACATTCCCAGCCCTTTAAAAATTTTATTTTGATACAGGATCTCTTAAAGTTGCCTAAGCTGGCTTCAAACTTTCAATCTTCATGCCTCAGCCTCCTGAATAACTGGAATTACAAGATGCCACTAGCTAAGTGTTATATAAATATCCTTGAAACAATAGTGTAAAACAAAAGTAGAGAGCAAGAATGTAGAAATGGCAAGGTGTTACAGCTTACATTGTCACAGCGTGTGACCAGTGGTAGTATAGAGGATGAGTGATTACTTGGAGGTGAGACTTAGTTCAGTCACCAAGAGACCCAGAGGGCTGTTTATCTGACAGTGCCCAGCATTGAGGAGATTTCCAGGAAAAGACAATCCTCCAAACTGAGAAGTTTCTGGCTTTTGTTTAAAATATCAGTGTAAGAAAAAAAAAAAGCAGTTCGGGCAAGGAGTTGCCTCAAGGCTAAGCAGTTTTTCTCAGGGAAAGAGGAAGAACAATGGGCAGACACAACAGGCTTCGTTACTCTCAACTTTCTGTTGTGTAACCATTTGGTTCTCACGCAGCCTGTGCACTTTGGCTCTGCAGTTTCTTTACAGAGAGAGAGGCTATGCACTTTTGTCCCAGTTTAGCCATTCACTCCTTGATCAAATCCCCACATTAGATCTAAAACATCACCCAGGAATAAGTTCCATGTATTTGGAGTATGACTGAGGCCCCTGGAGGCATGACCTGGGCAAATGCACTCTCATCTCTGGCTCTTCCCTTGTCTCTCTGTTCTCTGGCTGCCATGGGTTGAGTACCTTTTTATCTGCCTTGTCCTTCTGCCATTCTGTTTCTGCTCTAGTCACTTGTGGGCTTATAATAGTTGTTAGTGCAGGGAAGACCATGCCATCCTATAAAGCATGGGCTAAGGGCTGCTCCTGGCCATCAACCTCTAAGGAGCCTAGTTGTGCCCATGGACTTGTCTCTCTTACTCCAAAACAATAGCCACAGTCAATGTAGTCATCATAAACCAGTTCCTGGGGAGCTCCACAACTCAAGGCACAGGTGCAGAAACACCTCAAGATGTCTGAAAGTAACTTAAAGCTGTGGACAGACTCTTTATCTTCGCATCCACATAGGTTGTATCTTGTGAATACAATTATAACAGTCAATTATGGGTAAGGACGTGGGTTAACATAGAAGACATGACAGCATGAGCTGTCAGACAAGCCTAGGACAGCCCCCTGGGAGGGACTTGGACTCTCTTGGTCAAAAATAAAAGACACTGTCCTCTGTGCCACTGGGGCTCATGCCAGTTCCCTTTCTGGGGTGAGCTGCTTTCTCTTGAGACATACTATCATTTCAATTATGCTGCTTGCTGTTCTTCTGTACGTGTGCGACTATGAGGTGGGAGATTAGGGCAGGGCAGGACGGCTGGAAAACAAGATAATGTTTTCTGTTAATCATGAAGATCGAGAAAGGATGTTGAAAACAGTATATAACTTTATCTGTAATGGAGGTGACCTGTCAGTCATGACCAGGATGTATAGGCAGAACAGCTTCTTTCTTCTTCTTCCTTCTTCTTTTCGGAACTGGGGATTGAACTCAGGCCCTTGCGCTTGTCAGGGAAGAGCTTATTCTACTGAGCCACCTCCTGGGCCCCATCAGAGCAGCTTCTGACAGACCAGCTCTGAAAGAGAATAAAAGCTGGCAGCCATTAATGCTGCTGTTACTGTGATCTTGCTGTTCTGCGTCTTTCTGTTTTTTCAGAGATCTGTCCTGCTTTGGGGAGGGATCCCTTCTTGCTCTTCTTTTTTCTTTTCTTCATTCCTTCTCTTTTCTTCACTCTTTCCTTTCATTCTGTTGTTTTGAATAACAGTTTGAGTTTAGCAGTTCATTGGTTCTCCTGGCCAATTCTTTGAGTAAAATAGAAAGAGCCTAGAATCACCTGACACCAGGCTGTCCAGCAACAATTGGTCTAATTGTTAGTTCACAGCAGAAGAACCTGGTCTCTTGGGGCCCATCAGCATCATGGTAACAGAATCAAACTAAGAACCAAAACAAACCTTTCATCCTTTAAATTGTGGGTGTTGGATATTTTGCCCTAATGATGGGAAAGTAACTGAGAATTGTATTTTAATAAGAAACTAGATAATTCTTGGAGGCTGAGACAGGAGGCTCACAAGTTCAAGCCTAGCCTTGGCTTGGCAACTTCAGAACTACCTCAAAAAAAGTTTATTTATTTTTTTTTTAAATAAAAGGGCTGATGATGTAGTTCAGAGCAAAGGCCTTGAATTTAATAACCAGTACTATTAGAAAATTAGATTTATTTGCTTTGTATTACCAAAAAATGTCTGCATTTGGTGGGTAAAGGTCTGATTTAGCCAAATTGCTTTTCTCTCCCCAAGACAGCTCATAAATCCAGATTCATTTTTTTAAAAAAAAGTGTGGCCACGGACCCTTGTAAAAGGGCTCAGGTTAATGCTGACTGTGTATTCCCCTTAGGCTTATCAAGGAAAATATGCACAAGGTAAAAACAAATAGATTATTTTGTTATTATCAAACAATTATTTTCAATGAAAGCCAGTTGCCAACTAACTTTAAACAGTGATTACTGACCATACATTTCAGTCAAAATTTCAGTGGAAAACACATAACAGTTGGGTTATTTGAGGAGATGTTAATAGAAGGATTGCTTATAACAGGGCATGCAAGGAGTATGGTTATCTTTTTGGCAAAGAGGTGGCAGTCTGTTAAAATGTGGGACCAGACAAGCTATGTGCACAGGTCATCAGGAAAAACATGATGTGCTTCCCTACAAGGCTGCACCCCAAAAGAAGAGCTCAGCAATTAACCAGTCTCACTTCCCTCTCTTCCCCCCATCACCCACTTACCCACATTGTTGTCCAAACCCAGTGGAGACCAGAGGACAAGTGAAGCTGCTGATGTGGAGAAAATAGGTAGCCCCTCACGACCTGGGACTGGGGTGGTGGGGGTGGTGGTGGATTTGCTGAGACAAATGGAAGAAATTCAGCCCAATATAGTAATGAGACCTGAAATTTTCTAAACAATGCTTTTTCACTTTGCTGATATCAATTTTTGTACAGGTGGCAATGACAAATTTCTGGTGTGTTCTTCATAGAGGAACATGATTAAGGCTAAGAGGCCCAGTCACAAGTACCATGTAAAATACTCTAACTCCCATATTTCTATCATTGGATTTTTCTTTAACTGTTATGAGAAGAAACGAGCTAGAAATCAGATACTTGGGACATAGATCTGCCTACATTTTATATTACACATGTTCATTTTTATTCTGCACCTATGTAGATATTAATGATTTACATATGAGTTGCTAGCGTTCTTCTACCACCTCATCATCACTTATGTTTTATGTACAAAGAATGTGATCCATGATGATTTTAGGGTATGTCCTTGTTTATGTATGGTCTTTGACCTGGTCTGCTGCAGATTTGAGCCAACGATTTCAGCTATATTCAAGTTTGATTATCATCACTAAAGGTTAACCCTGCGGTGTGGCTATTGACACTGATTACATACAGTGTTTTCAACAATATGCTTAGCTGTGCGTAGCCTGGTCATCCTGCACAGGAACATTCTTCTCAAGACCTAGTTTTTTTTCCTTAATGTATCAGTTATTTCATTGAGTTCTTAGTAAAAAATTTAAAACATTAATTTTATGAGGATAAATTCCATTTGTCAGAGCAAAAATGGATCTCAGGTAGCCCAAGAGCTGAGGAACAGCTTTGATATTTGCTAAAATCTGTGAGTCCACCGTTTTCTGATTTACCTTGTACTTCTCTGAAATCTTGTATCTCTCTTTCTCCGTGCGAAGATCTCACTCTCCTAGTGTCTGGGTTTCTGCAGCTTCTTCTTGAAGTAAGCATCAGTGAGGTGTTTGGGGATTTTCACTTCGGTGATATCAATTTTTGTAGAGGTGGCAATGACAAATTTCTGGTGTGTTCTTCATAGAGGAACATGACTAAGGCTAAGAGGCCTAGTCACAAGTAGCAAGCCACTGGCCAACTGCTTCAGGAAGACCACTCTCTTGCCTCTGTGACGCCCGGTGAGGATGATCAAGATGGTGCCAGGAGTGATGCTAGCTTGAAGTTTCCTCACATGCTGACTGAAGGGTTTCTTGTCTTGGCTCAAGAGCTTTCGGGGCACATATCTAGGAGAGTAGTGTCTAGGCATTTTTTGAAGCTTAACCTCCTGCGTACCTTCATTCTTATCTCCACCACCTGGTTTTGTGACCTCAGCAAGAACTTTCTCCTTCTTTTTCTTCTCAACCTTTGATTTTAGCGGCTGTGTACTTTCTTTTATACAAAGCCTTTCTGGAATACATAGCAGACCGGGAGTATCTACCAATTCCTCTGACCAGGACAGGATTTCAGCTGCAGCATGGCTGCCCTTTCTTGGACTTTTTTTTGCCTTCACCTTACCCTTTTTACCAGTACCACTGGCAGCAGCCTTTTTGGCTTTAGGTTTCTTTTCTTAGGTGTCTGGCTTCTCACTTTTTTCACCCACCATCTTGCAAGATGGGAAAGAGAAGTGAGTTTCCCAAGACCTAGTTGTTTTTTGTTTGTTTGTTTGCTTTTTAAATCAGTGGAAAGGAAGATGCAGAGTCATTCAAATTCATTCCATTTGAATTTTCAGCTACACTGTCACCAGCATTTTACAAAACGTAAGGCAGTAGGATGCATGTCCTAAAGTAAGTGCCCCTTATCTCTGGAAAGAGCAAATGGGTGGCAGTGCCAGGGGTCTGCTCACAGCACTCTGAGCCGGCCATGTTGGCTGTCTAGGAGGAACTCAGTACCGCGTCGTGTTTACTTCTTCTTCTGGAAGAAGTGAAGCTCGGCAACAGGAGAGCAAGACTAGCAAGCTTTTGTGCAGAAGTCAATTATGTAAAACTAAAGCGCGCTGGCCTGGTTTTCTATAATAGTTAATCCCTAGTATTTCTAATGGGCTATTATAGCATGTTGCTCTCTCTTGCACTATTTATAGATTTTTGTCTTTACTTGTAGTGCTAATATTCCAA
>NW_004524756.1:356676-368132 GCF_000260255.1 Octodon degus | reverse complement strand
CTTGCGCTTGTCAGGCAAGCGCTTATTCTATTGAGCCATCTCCCTGGCTCCTAAAAGTTTTAATTTTCTTAGCAGTAAACCTGATGAAATTTTTACCATTTTTGTCTTGTGCCTTTGAATAGTCCCTAAGATACTGCTGCTATTTTATACACTAATTTGAAATATTTAGGACAATAGCCTTATCATCTTGTAGATATACATGTATGGTTTTTGTCCCTACTTTATTTCTGCCATTAATGGGTAGAATTCTACCCTCACCAATTCTATATGTTGATATCTGTGAATTAAGCAACCACCTTGAGGATAGCAATGTGTAATACTAAAATGATGCTTGAAATACTTGTCATCTTGGTCTAAATGTGTACTGTTTCTAATGTCATATCAATTATTACTATACTCTCTCTAAGTTTTTTAAAAAGGTAATAAAAGAAAATGAGAGACAAGAATAAAAATTTAAGATTTCTTGGATGCATGTGGTAATATTCAACCATATGTCCCATCTTGCATAAGTATATCTGTTACTCTAAGGAACAGATTTGACGATGAAAATAGATAATATGTCAATCACTGTTAATCAGATATTCTTGTTTTGAAAATCTATAATATGTGTATTGTTGTATGTTACCCTGTTTCTGTCTTTGCTTTTGTTTTGCTTGCTCTAGTTTTTACTCTTCAAAATAAAAAAAATTATATATATAAAAAAAGAAATGTTTAAGGCTTGTAGATATCTCAAATGTCTTTCAGCCATCCAGCAAATATCTACTGAGTGTGTGCTATGGATTGGTACTGTACTAAGCATTGAGGTTACTATGCACAGCTAGATAGCCACACTCCTGTCTCTGTACCTTTGCCTGAGCCTGCCTGGAACACTTATTCAAACTCTAATTGTAAATCGATCTGCTCATCTAACCTTACCCAGAACACCTACATTTCTGAGAAGACTTAAACTATTTATTTCCTGGGTGAGCACATATGCCCTTCCTTGGGCATCCTAGCAGCAAGTGGCTGAGCAAGGAGGGGCAGAAGTTTCAACGCCTCTACCTCAAATCATGGCAAATTAAAATCTAGGAAGACCTTTTTTTGTTTTTCCACTGATGAGGTTGAACTCCAATCAGCTGAGTGATCCCTCCTCTCTCACTTCCTTACTATGCAAAGTGGCAGGGCTCCCTGTCCTTCCCTTGTAGCACAGTGATGATGTACACTGCTGTGCCTTTTTGGAGGCTTCAGTGGTGACAATACTCAGTGCTGTGTGTGCTTTGTGTTCCCTTGTACCCTTTCCCTGAGCCTATGGTATGTGATACAAAGTCCTCACTGTTACCGGACAAAGACCACTTATTTTGACAATTATTTTTACCAAAATGTTATTTGTTTTGTGAGTCCATTAATAGACAGTGACCAGGGTGTCTTTTACCTCATTTAGGGATTTATTTATTTATTTATTCATTTATTTATTTTTTGCGGAACCGGGGATTGAACTCAGGCCCGTGCTTATTCTTCTGAGGTATCTCCCCAGCCCCAAAGAGAATTATACAGCTTGATTTTTTTTTTTTTTTGGAACCGGCGATTGAATGCAAACCCTTGTGCTTGTGCTTGCCAGGGAAGCACTTATTCCACTGAGCCATCTCCCTGGTCCTCTCATTTATTTATTTATTTTTAATTTTTATTTTTTTGCAGAACCAGGGATTGAACTCAGATCCTTGCATTTGCCAGTCAAGCACTTATCTTACTGAGCCATCTCCCTGGCCCCTCATTTAGGGATTTAGCAGAGCATTTAACAGATAAGAAGAGACACTCAGCAAATGACTGGTAGTTGCAAAAGTGCAAAATGGGTCACACCTTTCAGTGATGCTGATCTGTTGGGGATAAACCGTGGATCGTGATTTTCTCACACTCATAGCTCTTATTAGGGTACACATTTAACCCTAATGTTGCCCATGTACTCTTGCATGCATTAAATATGTCCAAGTCAATATTGTGTAAAGAAGTGAATGAGTGATTGGAGGAATAAATAAAGTTCAAGGTAAAACCCTGACTTTCAACTCCTATCTCCTCCATGGTACATTTTCTGACTATTTCAGGCCTCAGTGTTTATTCTCTTCATTCATTTAATGGTTAGAATAGTCCACCATGGACGGTTGGTTATGTTCTCTGCATTCTATCCACTCATCATGTTTTTAAAAAGTTGGGATCGCATCTTACACACCTATTTGTGTCCATTATATGTATCACATGCCTGAGAATAGTGTGTTCAGTATGTATTAGTTGTGGTTGATAATGCAATTCAGGAAGGAAAATAAATAATGAACTTTTATGTGATTGTTCTGTTTTGTCTGGAGTTTTCTTTCTGGTCAACTCTTCTTGAGGGCCAATAGAAATTTATCTTATTATTATGGCAAATATGGGTTTCTGCTTTATGCTAAACTAAATGTGCTTGAGAATGAACATGTGTTTTTTCCTCCCTGAAAAAATTAATCCAAGGTAACGTCTCATGTTTATTGAAGCAGATGAGCAAGAGTAAAGAGATAATGTGGAAAAAGGAAAAGATAATTGTTCCAGGCATCAGACTTTTCCGAAGGTGTAGATTGGCACTCATTTTGTCTCTTCTATCTGTGACATGGAAAGGAGATAGAATATAGTATGGCATAAAGACTTCTGTCAAAATGCAACTTTGACATAGCGTATCCTCAAACATCTGTCATTCCTTTTTGATGGGAACATTCAAAATCCCCTCTACTAGTTATTTTGAAATATTCAATTCATTTTCCCAACCATATTATCTTACTGTACTATAGAAAATAAGAAGTAATAGATTTTCCAATTATCCAGACATGATCATTTGTCTTTTATAAGTGTCAATTAAAAATAACAATGTACTTACAAAATGAAGTGTAATACTGGGGAAAGCCTAATGTACAATAACCATCAAACAGAGCTACTGGAGATCCTTGGAGCACTGGAAACTGCTGGTGTAATAGAAAGAACACCTTAGAACCAGGCCAGTGTTACCACTTGCTAGCTTTGGCACTTCAGGTGAGATCAAATGTCTCTGAGCATCATTTTCCCTATGTGTAAAAAAGGAGCAGTGACAGTAACAAGGTCACAGGCCTGAGGCAAGCATTCCTGTGCAAATATATGCACAACTTTCAGCCCAGAGTCTGTTCTATTGTAACAACCAAAAAATAGCTGTTCATCATCAGCTATCCACCTGTGAGTGGCTTGACTCAGCACTTGCTAGTGATCTCTGAAAACTGCTTCTTTCCCTCTCTTATGGTGTAACCAGAGCAGCCAAGACACCATGCAACTCAACCTCTGTCTGCCGAATCCCTTCTCAGAATGTCCTGGGCTGGGCATCAAGAGTCAGAGTTGGGTCTCTCTTCAGTTAACTGCTCAGAGGCAGTGGCATGAAGTAAAGCTTGGGAGTTGTCAGCAGCTATGTTTCTGCAGCAGGCATCACACACAGAGCAGCAAGAGAGATCAGAGCCCTAGAGTCTGAGCTCCTGTTCCTGGTGCTTTCTGACTATTCTTTTTCTTAGTTCTGTTAGCAGCCCCAGTATCCTTACAATAGATTCCTCTTTCTCCTAGCAGGTGTCCTGGATCATGTTCTGGCAGCTTGGTTGAATTGGGAATTGTGTTCTGTGTGTGGTTTTGTAGTACAGTTGGCCAGCAGGGAACTTGCATGAAATTTGGATGGTGGATCGGAAACAGTTCTCAAAAGGTCGCCACTGCAGAGGATGGTGGCACATGCCTATAATTCCCACCCTGAAGGAGGCTGAGGCAAGAAGATCACAAGTTTGAGCCCAACCTGGGCAATGTGATGACTTAGTGAGGCCCAGTCTTAAATAAACAAACAAACAAATAAATAAATAGGGTTGAGGGTGTAGCTCAGTGGTAGGGTACATGCCTCTAAGTTTGATTTTGCTTTGTACTGCAGAAAATTAAAAGAAAGAAAGAAAAAAATAAAAACCACAGTGTCAGGGTGACGGACACAGAAGTTCTACCTTTTGCCAAAGCTCATCTTTTTGACTGCAGGCTCTGATCACTGTAAAGCCGCCTGGACTCCCTCCTGCCTCACTGATGCTGGGCTCCAGAGCCAGAGCTGGGAGCTCTACACAGAGGCAACTTCTTCCTGGAGACCTGAGAGCTCCTTTCCCAGCCCCGCTGAAGCGCCTGGGGCCTGAGTGCAGCCAGTTGGTGGCTGCCACTTCCCTGCAGGAGGCAGCTTACTCACTTAGGGCAGAGTTTACAAAGGATCCATCTGTGACTCTTGGCGAAGTCCTCTGACCTTGGCTTCCTCGACTGCTCCCACATTCATGCAAAGTCTAATTCCTCAAATAAATTTCCACTTCTGTAATATTCTAGTGGCTCTGCTTCTCTGACTGAACAAATCTGACAGCTACTGCTAGGTTGTGCTTCTTTCACATGCCGAAATAAGAGAACTATTTTATGTGTTTATTTCTTAAATAAAAAGAACGAATGTAAAAGGAAATAACAAGACAATTGGAAGAGTCACTTTTCTTGGCATAAAAAGCTCAGCCAAATTTAGGGGTTTCGGGTCCCTATCTTCATTGGAACCTGTCATTCCATTTTTCTAAGAGCCTGGTAGTTTTGGTATGTAAAGTTATCCTTTCCAAGTAGCAATAAGTTGTTTCATCAGGCTTGTATCAGTCTTTTATTGCTGTATAACAAGTTAATGGATATTGAGTGGCTTCAGACAATCCAGATTGAGTATGTCACAGTTTCTGGCCATCAGGCGTCTGGGCGTGGCCGGGCGGATTCTCTTCTCTGCTAATCACTGGCCAGCAGCCAGGCACTGGCCTGACTGTGGCTGCTATCAAGGTGAGGCTATTGTTGCTTCTTTTTGGAAGCTTTTTTGTAGATTGTCTTTTCTTAGTGGCCTTGTAGTGGAGAAGCTACAGGGACCCCTTTAAAAGTTCTTTAAGGTGAACAAAAGCAACTTAGCCATGGAGCAGAGAGAGAGGAGAAGAGTCACCTTTTTAGGCAGTGACTCAGAAAGAACTTCAATGAAGTGATTTTCAACCTTGTGTAGGCAGGGGACAGTTCAATAAAGAGGTAGTAAATGATTCTATATAGGAAGATCTTTTCATAGCAAGTGAACAAAATCTAATTTATTTCCTAAAGAAAAAAGGGGATTTTGATAATATACAATAGTTGAAAGGTTTAAAAGTTCAGCTGACTCCAAAAGTGGCTGTAACTAGGGTACAGGTAATTTTGGTAGGATTCTTTTTCTCATTTTAGCTAAGGCCCTTACCACTCCTACTCCTGGTCTTTGGTCTTTAACTTTGATTTCTGCAGAAAATTAAAAGAAAGAAAGAGAGAAAGAAAGAAAGAAAGAAAGAAAGAAAGAAAGAAAGAAAGAATAAAAACCACGGTGTCACAGTGACGGACACAGAAGTTCTACCTTTCGCCAAGCTCACCTTCCTGACTGCAGGCTCTGATCACTGTAAAGCAGACTGGATTCCCTCCTGCCTCACTGATGCTGGGCTCCAGAGCCAGAGCTGGGAGCTCTACACAGAGGCAACTCTTAACTCCTACTCTGTATTCTAATCATAGCAGAATTAAAGTGCTTCCTATTGATTTTCAAGAACCATTGCATAGATGGTGATTGACTTGGCTCTAGCCACTTTCTTCTTCCTGAACAAGCAGCAAGAGTAGATCCTACCAGCCAGGTCTAGGCTGTGTCCTTTCTTATCATTGAAATATGGGTTGGGGGAGCGCAGAGTGGGTGGGATGGGATGGGTTCAGCTCACCTGTACTGTGCAGAATGAGACCTTTAGTGGAAAGATGAATGCTTTCCGGATGGAGGAGGGGATGCTGGGTAGGCAGAGAAAACTATGCTCACAGCAGTCAGCAGCTGCGGTTCTATGTGCAGAAAGCTATGGTACGGGGTGAGGATAGTAGGGAAGGGATAGTGGCTCATCTACAAATTTTAGTTGCTGTTTTTCCTAACAAGGGAGAACATACCACAATTCTAGACCATTCAGAAATTTTAAACTATACTAATTGTTTTCCTCATTTCCTTATACCCAACTTTTCATTTTCTTCTTCATAGTGACAATTTTTCTGATTCCCTAGTATAGTAAAAGGAGCTTCCTTTAGTCTTTCTTCTTGAACTCTCAGTTGCTCAGATTTGAGAGCTTTTTTGTAGTGACCACATCTTCCTATTTCTTGCTCTTGGCTGGGTCTTTATTATCATAGCTTTTAGTAGTCTGTCAGGAGTCTACTAACCAATTCCTTTGCATTAAGCCACTGCTAAATGAATCTGATAAACCATTATTTTTCCTATGCTGATTTGCTGCATTGTCTCGCATTCTCAGCCTACTATAAAATGGCCTTTTATAGAGTGATGGTCCTCAGGCCCTCTGTCTGCTTACAGTCATAGTAAGTGTGCCCAGCTCTGTGTCTGCTCTGTGCTTGTCTTAGTTACTTTCTCTCACTGTCTATAATTAAAGAAGGCAGGGCTTATTTAGCATACAGTTTGTAGAGGTTTCACTCTATGATCAGCTGGTACCAAAGAAGAGCCATGTGGCAAAGGGGTACCAGTTCATGGCTGCAGGAGAAGCAAAAGCAACAAAAAGGGCAGAAGCAAGCCTCTTTCCCTCCATCTTATTGTATGCAGGCTACCTGCCCTAGGATGCATATAGCACTCATAACACCAATTCTAGCACTAGACAGTTGGACCAATTGCAAGTTCTAGAATTAGCCACCTCTAAAAAATCTGCCCCTTATGACCACATGAGGCTTCGGGGGACATCCAGACCCAAATCGTAATATTGTTCATCCCTGCCTCTCACCCAGACCGTGCTCTGCCTTCCCAGTTCAGCCAACTGATCCCCTATGGCTCCTCTAAGACCAGCCTTACCTGAGAAGACTTCTCTCCTACTGTAATTTTTATATTTTATTTTCATCTCTCTTCTGACTCTGTGCTGGCCAGCTGAACAAACAGATTCAAAAGAGACAATTATTTATTCATTTTAAAACTGCTGAAAGAGGAAAAGATGACATCTAATTTTGCAGGTTTTTTTTTTTTTATTGAACCCAGGGCCTTGTGCATACGAGGTAAGTACAAGTACTCTGCCCTTGAACTACATCCCTAGCTCTAGTTTTGCAGATCATTTTTTTAATGTGAAAAAATTATTTATTTATTTTTCCATAATTTTGAGAAACAAATAGCAGAGACAGTTTTAAATCAAGTTGGTAAAATAGCTTCAATAATTAACACATTGCATACTGTTTTCCGAGTGGTTATTTCTTGTACAAGATGCAGACATGATATCCTATTTACAAACACTATTAGAATAAATCCCTCTATTCATTGAATTAAGAGAATGTAGCTATATATCTATCCTGACCATTTAGACTACACAGATACAAAATAGTCATTCATCTGTATCCCCTTTTTTGTTAAGTTTCATTATTTGAATATTATAGGTGTGTGAACTCAGCAAAATATTCCAAAATAGTCCAGTAGTCTATAATAGTATTGGGTCTTCGACTTGACTGGCAATGTCAGAAGTTGTTGGCCTGAGTCCCCTACAGCTCAACACAACAACATGGCTTAACTTCTTATACTTCGTTTTTGTACTTTTGTGCTGGATGGTTAAGACCAAGATAAAGCAAGACCTATGTAACAAGAATTGTAGCTTTTGTATCTGACAAGGTCAGTCAAATTTTGTTAAGTTTTTTGTTAAGTTTCATTATTTGAATATTATAGGCGTGTGAACTCAGCAAAATATTCCAAAATAGTCCAGTAGTCCATAATAGTATTGGGTCTTCCACTTGACTGGCAATGTCAGAAGTTGTTGGCCTGAGTCCCCTACAGCTCAACACAACAACATGGCTTTACTTCTCATACTTCGTTTTTATACTTTTGTGCTGGATGGTTAAGACCAAGATAAAGCAAGACCTATGTAACAAGAATTGTAGCTTTTGTATCTGACAAGGTCAGTCAAATCCCCTCAGGATTTATCCTGAGATCCTATACCGCAGTTTGTAGGTCCTTCGTCAGTGTCAGCCATTTGGCTGAGTCACGGCCACTGCTTGGCCAATGTGCTCTCTGTGAAAGCCTGAGAGAATTTTTTTTCTCCATGTGACTCTCCCCAGGCATACTCTACATCATCGATCACTTTCCTCTTTAGCCCCATAATCTCCTTGATCAGAAAATTTGGGACACTACTGAGTTACATGACGTTACAGTACAAGTTCTCATATGTCCTGAGTCTTAACTGACCTTGGAAGGCTAGGGCCAAAATGTTGGCTTTCTTTGTGACCCTCCTTTTTCTCTAATTTTTGGTCTAGTTTTACAGATCTTAATTAGCTTTATTTTTGGTTTCAGAATTGGGAAGTAGGGTGGATCAAAACGATTCAGAGTGCCCTGCCCTACCACATAGACATTACATTATCTAGAGAAAAGGAAGTGGAGTGCAGAAGTGGAAGCGAGACACAGAGACAGTCCAGTTGTTTATAACTTACCTATCTTATTTGAAGATAATATGCACCATTGGCCACTTGTGATTGGTTGAGGCCCAGTTATTTCTTAGGAGAGTAAGTTACAGTCTGTTTGCACACCAAATGAAGTTACAGTTAGCTTCAGAAAAGAATGCTTTGGTGCCAAACTTAAAATATGTACAATGACAGCTTTAGGTCAAATAGTTCAACTTAGTAAACCTATTTCTAAAAATGCCAGAATGAGGTTGACACTAGTAACTTCCCAATAGTTATTTGACATGTCAAACAGAATTGTAATTGTAACAAACATGATAACAAATATGATACTATGTACTGATTGCTGTCATTAAGATTCAGGAAAAGTTGGTTTAACACCTTTCTAGGCCCTCGATCCATTTTTATTTTTAGAACCTGCCTTGAATCAGACCATTTATATTAAAGTAAATATCTTACATATTAATCAGAGAAATATAAACATATATACAGACATTTTTGTACACAGTGTTTGACAGAATTTAGGAATTTTAAAATAATTTCATTTATGAAAAGATTTAATTATGACTAATTCAATTAAGATTAGTCTTGATTCTTAAAATTTAGCTTGAGATCTTTAATGAAGAAAATCTGTTTTCATTAGCTGCAAACTGAAACTTGCCATTAAAAATCATGACTATAAGCCACGGATCACATTAATATTAACACTGTATCTCTCAGCAATAGAAATTACAAATATTTCCATGTTATGCTGTGGAGGTTAATAGACATCAGAACATCATTTGTTACTTTGAAAATACAGTAATCAAACTTGTGGCAGATCTCATTATTTAACACATTAATAAAGAAATACATACATTAAAAATTAATTTTTAATTTTTTGTTAAATTTTTACTTAAAAACACTTGGGGTGTGAATGGGACCACCTGGGGCCCGCCAGACCCTCATTCCAGCAAGCACCCAGGCCTGGCAGCCAGATGTGGAACCCTGCAGCAGAACTCTCTGCAGAGAAGTTAGAAGCAAAACCCACCTAGCTGATCCAGGAGCATAACATCTTGTCAGAGTGGCACAGCGGATTCACTTTCAAGGACTGCAGCAGGAAGAAGTGGAGCATATCAGCCAAACCCCAAGCCACACCCACCTGGATGAGTTTGAACTTGGTAGATATGGACCTAGTGCTAAGGTAATAACTCTACCAAAGCTCTCCACCAAAGGTCAGAAGACAGTGCTATACAAAATGACAAAGAGAAGGAGCAAAATGCATTCTCAAGCCCCAAGCCCATCCAGAACAAATTCAGGAGATGATAGCATAGGAGAAATTGGAAAATACACACCTGAAATCTCTGAAATAATAGTGTCTGAAGTAAAGAAGCAACTGCAGAAAGTTATAGAGGAAATCAGATCAGAAATAATTTCTGAAGTACAAAATGAAATGATAACTATAATGAAAGAAGTACTAAGTGCTTCTAAAGAAGACACTGATAAAAACATAGAGGAGAACAGAAAAATGATAGGACCCTTGAATGAGCAATATAGGAAAAAAACAATGCATGAAGCAGATTCAAAGTGATATACAGGAAATTAAAACCTCAATCACAAACTGGCAAAACCATTTCAATGAAAGTGAAAATAGATTTTCAGACCTTGGAGACCGCATTGCAGCTAGTGAAAAGGTAAGAAAAGATCTCCTAAAAACAAGTAGGATGCAGGAAAATATAATTCAACATCTTCAAGATGATGCAAAGATGAACAACATATGACTAATAGGCATCAATGAGAAAGAAGGAGTCACTACACATGATATAAAAAGAATATGGGCAGAAGTAATAGCAGAAAACTTCCCAAATATGGGGCAACAATCTGACATCCAGGTAACCAAAGTATATAGAACTCCAAATAACATCAACCCAATTAAATCCACACCCAGACATATAATAATCAAGATCCCAGAAATTCAGCACAGGAACAATATATTAAAAACCGCTAGAGAAAAGAAACAGATCACATTTAAAGGAAAACCCATCAGAATAATGGCAGATTTCTCTTCATAAACCATCAAGTCAAGAAGAGCATGGAACAAAGTACTTCAAGTCTTGCAAGAAACAAATTCCAACCCAGACTGATATACTCCGCAAAATTCTCTCTTGAGTTTAATGGGGAAGTGAAATACTTCCATGACAAAGAACAACTAAAGAATTTCATAAAAACAAAGCCAAGCCTACACAGACTACTAAAAGATATTCTAGAGAGGGATAAAAAGGACCACAATTCCATGAATAAGAATGGAAAGAACCCACCAAATAAGGGAAACAAACACAGAAGAAAAAGAGGTATACACCAACGGTCTTTCAATTATTCTTTTGTACACAGCAGAAAAATATTTCCATCAGCATACTCTACAAATGGACTTCTCCTGCACCTTATGGGTCATGATTCTATCTGGGTCTACAGGGTGGATATCAATGAAATAGCAGTAGCTCAGTCCCACAACTGACACCTGGCCACCAGTAAGCGTCATGGATGTTGTCCACATTAATTACGTAATAGAACTTTGTGCGATATTCTAATCCTAAACTGTTAGAAGTGCTGATCATATATTTGCCGTTCCAATATTTTTGTCATGTTTTATTCTTAGTAATGCTTTACTATCATGAAAACTTTTCTTAGTTGATATTTTTGTCTATATTAACCTTCAAATACTGTATGAGTACTCTGAAGTGATCACAGATTTGTACATATGATACACTACATTCTGGCCTCTTACTTGGGCTCACAATTTACTTTTAATTTTTGAATATTATCTTGAGATACTTAATTTAATTTTGAATTACTTAATATTTAATTACTTTTCTGAATTTTGTTTAATTTTAATTTTTGTTTTATGATTTATACTGTTTCTTTCACTTACAATCTACTTATAAGACATAGAATATTTTCTCCTAGTATTAGGAACTTTAAAAAGTGTATTTCCATTTTACATTGACTTTATATTAGTT
>NW_004524756.1:342963-355996 GCF_000260255.1 Octodon degus | reverse complement strand
GGTTCATTTTTCTTGGAAATGTGGTGCTATAACTTTAACTAAATTCAGAAGTTTTAAATCTTTAAATATTTAATAAATTTTAATAAAATTTTAATAAATTCAGAAAATTAATTAAATATTAAGTAATTCAAAATTAAATTAAGTATCTCAAGATAAGATTCAAAAATTAAAAGTAAATCGTGAGTCCAAATAAAAGGCCAGAATGTAGTGTATCATATGTACAAATCTGTGATCACTTCAGAGTACTCATACAGTATTTGAAGGTTAATATAGACCAAAAATTTATTGACTCCCCCCTCCTACTTTGAGAATTCTGATGATATGAATGTAAGTTTCTTGATTTTTGGCACACAGTGAACTATTATATGACTGATCTGCAAACTCTTCTTCATGTTTATTTTAGACAATTTTTATTGTTATATTCATTTAAGATTGCAAATAATTTTTTACAATGTGCAATCTATTATTAATCTCATGTTCTGTATTCATTTCAGAAATATTTTTCCAAAATTCACACTCTACATCTTATATCTTTCACATTCCAATATTTATCTACAATTTTTAATTTGCTACGTAATTATTATTGATTTTCAATAAAGTTAATAATGAGTTTAAAAAATACTTGGTTTCCTTTCTAGTTTATTTGAAAAGACTATCTTGAAAATGATTACATAAGTTTCATTCACAAAATGGTAAAATTTCCTGTTAATGCCTCTTGGATAAAAGAGTGTAGGGCAAGGCTCAGAGTATCCCAGCCTGGTATTTCTTCTTTGTTCCTTTCTAGAAAATAGTACAGCCTGATGTTCCAAAAGGTGCAGATGGAGAAATAATTCAGAATATTCCTAAACCTTACTAGAAAAATTGCTAGTGTAGCTAAAAGATTTTGTGTCTATTTCAAGCTTACTTTTAATACCTTTGCAATAAACTCATGCTATGGTTTGTATACAAAGACCCACTCCTCATCCAAGGATTCCTACTGAGGGCTCCATCCCAAGGCAGCAATCATCAGACCTGGGGCCTGAAGAGGTACTCACCCCCTCAACAGAGTAATCCATTGATGACTTCACTGCTGAATGGAGTCCAGTAGGAAGAAGTAGACCACTAGAGAGACATTTTTATGGTTGTGTCTTCTCTGGCTCTTGAGTTGCATTCTTTTACCATGCCCTCTGCCATGATGCACCTGCCTTGGAGCCAGTCAGGCATGGACCAAAACTTCTAAAACCCAGAGCCAGAAGGTACTTTCTCTTAAGTATATGTCAAGTATTTTGTGCCAGCGATGGAGAGGCGGATGAACCTAGTATGTTTGTTCATCAAGTAAGCAAATGCTTACTGAGAACTCATCAGTACTAGATCCTGAGCATGGGTTTTTGAGTAGGGAGGCAGTGGTATAGATCGTCTGTTGTTACCAGTTGAATGATATTGAATGCATTATTTCATATCCTTACGATTCACTTTTCTTTTCTTTTCTTTTTCTTGCAGAACCAGGGATTGAACGCAGGCCCTTGTGCTTGCCAGGCAAGTACTTACTTTACTGAGCCATCTCCCCAGTGACTAACCTTGCTGAGTACCATGCAATGGAGAGGAGATTCATAGAAACATTATGGTATATCCTCATCTACCTTATTCACTGGGTCCCGCATTACGTGACCTTTAACTCTTCCCCTGAGTAAAAATGACCATGAAAGGCAAACATTTTGAATAGATTCATAATACTGAGGCAGCCATGAGACACTCATGAGAAAGGACTTCCAGAACTGCTGCAGAAGGTGGCAAGAATGGTGGGTCAGGTGTGTTTGAAGCAAGGGAGGGTCCTGTGAGGAGGATTAATGCAGTGCACCTTTTACTGCAATAAGCACAATGAAAAATTTAAGCATTTCCAAATATTTGTTGATCTTATTGCATACTTACCCTTAATTTGACAGGGAAAATGTGAAGACTAGAAAAGATGTGTAGTACTCTTGTTACAGGACCCAAGTTTAGCTACTCACAGCATGACAGGCCAACTAAGTGGACAGAGGGGTGTTGAGGCAAAGAAGACAACTTTACTTGAAAAGCTGACTGATCAATATTACGATGAACAGTTATTCAAAGTCCATTATGTTCTTTGGGGCCAACATGGTGTTTCTAAAGGGGAAGTTTAAGGAAGTGGGAACAAAGGGATGCAAATAAAATTGAGAAGTTATTTTTATTGTGGGCTACAAGCTTCGTGAGGGTTGGCCTTCTCTGAGAGATGAATCCCTATCTCCTGAGCTTTCTCTAACCCAGATTCTTGTTAGTACAGATATCCATCTTGTCCACACATCTACAGACTGTGTGCTCGCTGCTGCCTCCGCTCAAGAACGCAGGCTGCGTAGAGGCTGTGTTTTCCTGCTCTGTGCTCTATGACAGTACTGGTGAGCTGTTAAACTTAGCTTCTATTTTCCTGGGATAAGAACCTTTAAAATATGGAGCTAATGTTGCTGTCCTAGAAGTGGGGCTATCAATGAAAAGAAAAAGCTTGCAAAATCGCCTCTTTGTAGTGAAAACTCAAAGATCCAGGAGGAAGTCAGGGCTGTGATTAGACCTCTGTCAGACTCACCACGAAGCTTCACACCACCTTGCCCCTGGCGTCTTCAGATGCCCACTGAAGTAAATTCTCAGGAATAGTCAGCCCCTCTCCTTCCATTTACTTGGAAATAGTAATGAAAGAAAGTAGGAACTTCACTCTCAATCAAGCCTGGTACTGTCAGGAAGCTCACTCCCCAAATGAAACGGAAGTGCAAAGCTCTCCCAGGAGACAGAGAGAAGCTGTCCTGCAGGACGAGAGGGAATACATTGTTGTCCGTGCAGAAAGAAAGGGTGGTGAACCTGAGATACATCTTCATCAATGTATTCTCTCAGACTGAAGGGGAACTAAGCAAGAATGGACTTGAGAGAGTTCACGATGGATCAAGCGACCAACCCTTCGAGTGTGGCTGCAGTTAATATGTGCATGACAAGTGGGATTATCTTGAGAATACTAGGATGGATAATAATTATGACAGAGGACTTAGGCATAGATCTTTGCTCTTCTTTCTTTCTTTTTCCATTTATTTATGTGTTTGGTACTGGGTCTCACTATGCATCTCGACTTGTAGTGATTCTCCTGTCTCGGCCTCCCCAGCGCCAGGATTACAGGTGTGCTTCACTCAGCACGTCCTGAGTTCCAGGGCTGGCATGGAGTGCAGTACCTGGGGTTGAACCTGGGTCCTTGAGCTTGCCAGACAGGCAGTTAGGCCACCTAGCCTTCTCCTCAGCTCATGCTATTCTTTCTTGGTGGCCATTTTATGCTGGGATAGACTGTGCTGAGTATTCTAATGACCCATCATTCAAGTTATGTGATCTTTTCTTCCCCTGTCTCTTTCTTCTAACCTTGATACCAGTAATTTATAATGAATCTACAGAGTTTGATTGTATTTAAATGGCTTCAGTATACTTTAGTTCTACTTTTGATTTAACCCCAGAAAGCACCAATAGATGTCAATTTTTTTTTAATTTTTAAAATTAACTTTATTGAGAAACAAATAGCAATGAGACAGTTTCAAAACCGACTAATAGGACAGTTTCAATATTAATCATTGCATATTGTTGTCTTCATAGTGGTTATTTGTAGCACAAGATTCAGATATGATATCCTGTCCAAACACTACTAGTACAAATCTTTCTTCTCATTGAATTAGAAGAAAGTAGTTGTATGTATATTCTAACTATTTTGTATATGTAGACACAAAATAAATATTTATTTATTTATTTATCTATCGATGTAACCAGGGATTGAACTCAGGCCCTTGTGCTTGCCAGGCAAGTGCTTATTCTAATGGGCTATCTCCCTTGCCACTAAAGCAAATATTTCCTTGTGTTTTAGACAGCTGACACCAGTAAGAAGACATCTACCAAGAATTGGATGGAGGCAGGAAGAACAGAGAGAAAACAAAAACAGTTCAGAGATGTTATGTGCGTGGCCAACTTCCTATGACAAATGTAATCATTGTGTACTGCAAACATGCCATGTACTCCTATGAATATGAGTTAAGGAAATTATGTTGAAAAAAGAAAAAAAATAATTTGAATTAGTGGTGGAGAGGGAATGCAAATGTTAGTTTGGCTAAAGCATAGTAATTAGGGCAGATGATCATATTTTCTGTTTTTTTTTTAATGAGAAGTATGAGAAAAAGAAAATTTGATGTGCTATTTCAATTTTTAGTAGCAAATAAACATATAGAGAGGGATTTAGAAATGCATTTCCTTTGTAAGAATGAGAATTACTTTAATTAACTGAGTTCTTTTTAGGTAGAATTTGAAGGCTAGGGGAAAATTCTTATGACAAATGTCTTTTTTTCCCCTTTACCCGTGGTACAGAGGAGAAAAAACCCTCCCAGGATGGAGGGCCCACTTGCTTTACTTTTTTTCACCACTGATCAATTTTTTTTTCTTATGTCTTTTGAAAACATTATTTAGAGGATTGTAAAAGTCATAAAAAGGTGATTACTGTGAAAATATAGGAAGGTTAAAATTCTATAGGTTGATGTAACAACGGACATCAGTAAATATTACAAAATTATTTAAAATATATTTATAAACTTCAAAAATTTTATTTGTGACTTGGTGCTAGAAGACTGTTTCTTGATTGTTTCTTTTCTATTATTATTATTATTATTATTATTATTATTATTATTATTTTAAAGAGGCTGCTTATTTTCAAAAAGCCTAAAACCACAAGGCTCTTTTCTGATTTTAACAGTAAATCGTGGCAATAACAGCCATGCCCACAAGGCTGTGCTGTAGTTCCATGAAGGAAGTGGTGTAGGCACTTTTCAAAAGTTTTCGTTACCATATTATTATTTCTGGCTTTTTTTTTTTTTTTCCCCAAAAAAGAAGTGGAGACAAACGTTGACAAGAAAAATAAAATATTTTGCTGAAAATAAATAACTTCAAGTTCACTATGATACGAGTAGTCAGCAAAACATTATGTGAGAATATTGTTGTATATTTAAGAGAAATTGACTTCAACTGTCTTGTTAGTTGAAAGAATTTTCCTGCGGCTGCAGAAAAAAATTAGAAAGTTCTGTTGAGAGTTTAGTTTCCTATATGACCCTGTGTTTGATTAAACAATAGTATTTTTAAAATCTCAGTAATTTCACCATGACTATATTTCATTTCAAAATCGTAGTGGCGTCTGAGGTAGGTAATCTTAAATTAGGTTTTAAGATACAAAAACGTTTCAACTTAAAAATGACTCTTTTTTGAAAAAACCTTTTTTTTTTTTTTTTTTAAGATACAAAAACGTTTCAACTTAAAAATGACTCTTTTTTGAAAAAACCTTTTTTTCTTTTTCTTTCTCCTTTTTTTTTTCTTTTTCTCTTATTTTCCCCAAATGTCAGTATTTATGAACTAGGGGTTGTGGGAAATGTTACCTAGAGCAACAAAGGCCAGAGTTTGCCCTCTTCTCTCCCGGGGGAATGGAGCCTGAGTGCCAGAGGGCAGTGTGGGCTGCGAGGACCCAATCCCCTCTTTCTTCACACCCTGCAATATGCCCTTTGAAGTGCGAGAGAATTTTATACTCAGCGCTGCTTCACAAGCTGTCGACTCCAGATGAGCACTGTGTGGCAGTTTCTTTGTGTATACTTTTGGTATAAAATCAACACTGACTTACAGCAAACAACAGAAGCCAGAATCCGTACAAGTGCTTTAGAAAGTTGGGAGCTCCTCTGATAATACTCATGAATTTAAATTTTCTGGATAAGACTGTTTTTTGATCATGCAGTCCTGGATTTGGAACTATTAGATGTTGGCAATGACAAATGCAGCAGGTGGAGAAAATGAAATGCTCACAAAAATAAGGTGATCATATGAAATATAAGTGAATGATGGGGCTGATGTTAATTTTGAAAATGAATTGTTATCAGTCAAGGTGATGGAAAACATCATTTTTAATCTATGTTTTATTTTAGCTTGCTTTTTTAAGAAAAAACCTGTCAGTCATTTAGGGTCTAATCAGAAAAATAAAGGCAAAAAACAAACACACATTAAAAGGAGGAATGAGAAAGAGCTGGGGAATAGGCTGGTAAATAGGGGCCATTAATGATTAAAAATAAGAAGGGGCTGGGGAGATGGCTCATTAGAATAAGCGCTTCCCTGGCAAGTGTAAGGACCTGAGTTCAATCCCTGGTTCCCTTAAAACAAAAAACTATTTTATTATTTTTTAATGTATTTGTTACAGGGTCTCACTATGTAGCTTGGACTCACAGTGATCCTCCTGTTTTCAGGCTTCCCAGCACTGGGTTTACTGGTGTGCACCACCTCGCCTGGACTCGGTGGCTGGCTCAGTACCCCTGGGGGCCAGGCAGGGTTCCATGTGGTGTGGGGGATCAAACCCTGGTCTCTCTGCTTGCCTAACAGGTGCTTAGTCCATCGGGCTATCTCGCTGGCCCTAAAAAACAATTTTAAAAACAAAGAAGACACAATACCCTAGCAAGCGCAGGGGCCTGAGTTCAATCTCAGGTTCCGCAAGAAAAAAAAAATAAATAAAAAAACCAAGACACAACCAAGTTAGACTCTAACGTCAAATGAAATATCTTGGGGTTGATTTTAATTTCCTTTTTTAAAAAATTAGTGTTTTGAGACAAGGTCTGGCTGTGTACTCCAGACCTGCCTCAAGCTAGCTGAGATCCTCTTGCTTCAGACTCCAGTGCTAGGATTACAGTGTGTATCACCGTGCTAGACTCCTCCACTGCTTGATTTTAAGGATTTCATTCTTGGCTTAATTTAAATCTTTAACCTTCTACTTTTGTAGATGGTTAAGTCTCCTAGTGTCTTAAAAAAAAAACCAAATATGGTACATTTTCTTTTCCCTATTCACTTCAACAGTTTTTAAAAATTATTTTTAAATGTCCCATCCAACCACTTAAGTGATTCAAGCACTAACTGGTTTCCAAAGGTTTGTTATATAAATCAAGATAAAAAAGTCATGGAGCATTTTACTTTCCCAGATCGGGAGGTGATTGTCTCATTTTATTTTTAGTGAAGTAAAGCCAAGAATGATTGAGATTAATGAAAAACAACCAGGGGAAATAATTGCATTAGTCTAAAAAATTTTTTTTCTCTGTGGGAAGATAGTTTGATTTTCTAAATGTATGGGTGTGGCCTTTGGCTTCCTCCCGTACTCCTGGTCAGTTGATTCTAAATACATTTCTTCCACTTGTTAGTGGTACACTGGCGCTTGGCTACTCAAAACTTATAGCTTCAATATCTTCATTTGTGTAAGACCTTAAAATCATCTACCTTGAAGATGTTGAGAGCACTAAATTAGTAGTGGTTCAGCTCTTGGCATATATATATATATATATATATATATATATATATATATATTATTGTATATATTTAATGTATTTAGTTGTTACACGGTCTCACTACACAGCTCGGACTCACAGTGGTCCTCCTGTTTTCAGCCTCCCCAGTGCTGCAATTATAGGCGTGCACCACTACACGGGACTCTGGCTGGCTCAGCCCACCCTGGGTCCGGGGCTGGCACAGCACGTTGTGCTGGGAATTGAACCAAAGTCCCTGTGCTTGCTTAAATTGCCTAAGCAGGCACTTTAGTCTGCTGAGCTATCTTGCTGGCCCCTGCTTGGCATAAATTAGTGCCCAATGTATGATATTTTCCTGTGGCCTTTCCGCCTTAACAGGAACACACACACACACACACACACACACACACACACACACACACAGAGGATTTATCTTTATTGAACACCTTTATGAGGCTGTGATGCAAAACTTGTTTAAATTGATTTGTAGAGCACCTAACATTTTCATTTTGTTTCGTGCCTAGGGAACCTAGGGCATTACATGGGCTAAGCATTCACTCTACCCTTGAGCGCCATGTCAGGCCCACTACGCCCTTCTCACAACTCAGTCCTAGATACACTCACTGACATTAGGGTTGGAAGTAAGCATCTGCAATCAAAAGTAGAAGTCCTGGGGAGAGCTGGTATTTTAATGTTTTCATAATATTTGCCTGTATACTTGAGTTTGATGTATGGTTCATTTATCATAATGAGTGCTCATATATTCATTATAAGTGGGTATGTATTCACATGTATATTTATGTTTAGCAGTTGTGCATAGAATGCACATTAATTTCCAGATTGTGTATCCATGTGACTGTTTTAAGTATTCTTTGGTATTTCAGGTTTTGTATTTCCATTCACTTCAAAATTGGAATTGTTACATAAAATTGTTGATACTGTACCAAGGTGAAAAATAGCTAGGTCCCCCTAGCTAGCCACCAGGAGTAAAGAGTAAAGATCACACAAGGAGAGAATAGCCTGTTTCTCATTTAAAAAAATATCCCATGTATTCAAATAAATATCATCTTTACAGAGAAGTTGCTCTGGAAGTTCAGATGTTTCTTTCAACAATACAGCTATTGTTCCAAACCTTTTAGGGACTTCTTTTGGAATTACCCTTATGATTAGTTAAGGAATAATAAGGAAAAAGCGTGTCTCATCATATTATAGTCACCTTATTTAGACTAAAAGTAATTCTATCCAGGCAGTCAGCATCTACTAGTTAATGAGCAGCTTTGATTGTTTCTCCAAATGAAATTTATCCTGGGGAGAAAAAGATTTTTTTTTTAATATTAGGAAAGTCAAAGCAAATTCTCTCAGTGCATTAAGGAAAGCAGCCTCCAACTGGAGTTCCAGAACTGTTTTGAAAATCCCTAGAATGTCATTACCTGCTTGGATGGGACATCATTCGTGAGGATAAATTCAGGTCTATTTGTTCAAAGCCAGTGACTACCTTACAGTCATGCCTTTTGAATGTAAATGTTTATGGAGTGCAATAAGAACCCTCTTACACTGAAAGACCCCATAAAAAGACAAATGCTATTTCAAAAGGAATCATTGTGAATTTTAAATCAGAATATGCTGCGTTCAGTTACAGACTCTTCTGAAAAACAAAGGAAAGCAATACAAAGGTCTTTGTGCCCAGATCGGGCCTGTGATGTTCCTTTCATCCTCACATGGATTTGTTTAGGGAGTTCCTGCAGCGCTTGTGTATATCATTAAATCTAAGCAAGTCATTGTGGAATAAAATTATAAAGACCGCATGGTCCATATTTTGAAATAGAAGCAGACAAACAATTCAAACTGAGGATACATTCAGACTTTGATCTCAGCAAACATAGTAACAGGATAGAAATAAAGGTTAAAAATGTTTATAATGTATTTATGTGTGGTTATTAATTAAAAAAGAGAGATTGCTAAAGAAAAAAAAGGAAGAGCTAAAAGGAAGAAAAAGTTGTTTTGTTTAGGGGCCTTTGTTAGACCAAATAAAACTGTGGGAGTCTGCAGTAAATAAAATTAGGGACCCAGACTGAAACCCTTCCCTGGGCCTCCTGGTTTTCAGTGTTTATAGCTGCTCTTAGGCATCCTGTGCTACAGGGGCTTGGCATTCTCAGACCCTGAAGAATAGGGTGGGGGAGGGCTGCCAACCAGCTCGTCTCCCACAAAACTTGGAATAGACTTGGAGTCTCCACTGGCCATCCACTTAGCAGACTATCCACCTTGTAGCAAGCAGCATCTGAGCAAACATGGGGCCCCTGAAAATTCGGCAGCCATGGTTGTGGTAACTGTGGATGCGGTACCTTCGACACATTTGGATCAGATAATGTTAGAAACTGGTATGTAGTCCTTTAAAAATTTGAAAAAATAAATCTGTCTTTCTTTTGAAATAAAGCCCATGAGTAATTTACATTGCTGCCAGAGATGTACTTGCTTTTATTTTTTATTGAGGGCTGGGGATAAATTGGGCCCCTCAGAGCTGTACGACTTTGTGACCATCCTGGTTTTGCTAGGTCACTGTCAGAGAAGGGGCCTCCCTGGTGGAGGAGAATGGACCCCCCCTAAATGTCCTCTCATTTTCTATCTTGGCCCAGTGCCTGCTTGTGATCAGGCTGTCTGAAATCTCCATGGGAAGAGTTAATAACACAGATACAGTAACAACAGATTGAACAGATGAGTTCCCCAAATCTTGGTAAATCTGAACCAGAAAGTTGATGAGGTTTTGAAGACAACCTCTAAATCTGTATACCACAACACATATTTCACTTTCTGATTTTTACGTTGTCTAGTTAAGGAGGCTAAAATTGTTCCTTGAATACAGATGAATTGTCACTTTGTATGGGATTCCATTTATCTGGAATATCCAGAATGGGGCAATCTATAGGGACAGAAATTTGATTAGTGGTTTCCAGGGGCCACGGAGGGCAAGTGAGGGGTGATTGTAAGTAAGCATATTCTTTGGGGTGATGAAAAAATTGTGAAACTAGCTAGGAGTGATGCTTGCATAGTACCATAAGGATACTTAATGCTTCTGAATTGTATACTTAAAAATTATTAAAATGATAAATTTTATTCTATGTGTATTGTGCCACACTATATTTTTTTCTTGCTAGATAAAATATAGGTGAAATGCAAATAGGGAAAGTAATTAGTACATTTGTCAATATCTTAGCAATAATTTTTAGACTAGATCAGGGATTTCCTACCAAAATCCTGGTTATTGGATTGAACCAGAGAATTGGTCAAAACTGGGTTTGCATATATGAGGAAAGGACAAGAAGGCTGGTCAAGGGGCCAGCCAAATAGCTCAGTGGATTAAAGCACCTGCAAGGAGGCACAGGGGCTGGGGGTTGGATTCCTGGGCCTGCTGTGCTGGCCCCATCCCCAGGGTGCGCTGAGATGGCAATTGTGGTGCACGCCTATAATCCCAGATCTTGGGAGGCTGTAAACAGGGGATTCACTGTGAGTCCAATCTAGTAGTGAGACCCTTAACACCCTGTAGACCCTTCCCTAAAATACAAAAGAAAAAAAAAAGAAGAAGAAGAAGAAGAAGGCTGGTCAAGGTAGTCTGACTTGTGACGATTAACTTTTTATGTCAACTTTGTGGAGCTTTTTATGTCAACTTTGTGGAGCTTGAGGCTGCTCTGGATAAATGTTGTTTATGGGTACTGGGGATCCCTGCAGTGAGCCTCTACTCCCCTGCAAGGGGTTACTGTGCATGGTGAGAGAAAAAGTACAAGAGAGAAATGGGAAGCAGCAGGGATCTGGGATGATCAGCTATTCATGGGGAGCCAAAGGCCATAAAGCAGTCAGAATCTCAACATTTATCAAGGAGGGTGTTATTAGATGGCGCAGAATTCAGTGGAGATCTTAAGCTAATGAGAGTCTTGCCCTGGAGCTTCTTTAATTTTAGGAATCAGCCTTAGTCTTAGTTTTAGTATTAGTAGGTGGGAGAAGATACCCCACCCCTAATGAGATAATGCGAACTCTCAAACGGGTGATATCAATAATCTCAAGCCTCCCTTCCTCACTTAAGGAAGTATGCAAAACTAGCCATTGTGAATCTGGGCCCACCAACATTTCCCCCTTCTTGTTTTTCTAGTTACAGCAGTTGAAGCAGCATACAGTTTCTGATGGTTGTCATAGTGAACACTCTCAGGAGTTCAGAGGAGGAGACCCTGTCACATCACATCAATGAGCCTCCTGCAGTGCCTTTTTTAGTTTTCTCCATTTTATGGGTTTTGTACATCTCAGTTCTTGCAGTTGAGGCTTTCTCCAGGGTTATCCTCAGGAATGCTTGCACTGGAGAGTTGGATACAAACAAGGTCCATCTAGGGGCTGGAATGCTCCTCTTTCCAAGGTCATGTGTTTCAGGAGGGCAGCCATAACAATGTTCCATTGTCTGTGAATGCACAATCATATCCTCCACCCCTTGTTATTAACTGCACTGGGCCATCACACCTTCCTGTGTGGATGTCCTTCCATAGGACTTGAGTCCTGGGCATGCTTTTCAGGTCTGTCCTTTTGCCAATGAAGTTTTGATGGAGAATATTTACTTTCTGCAACTAGGTTTAAAAAAGTAAGGTAAAGATGGCAAGATCTAATTGTCAATGTGGAAGCAATCATGTTCCCCACTCTTGTTTTGTAATTGTTCCTCCAGCCACAGTTGTCCTCTGTACTGAACTCTCCAGGACCCAGCTCTGTCTGATTGCTTACAATACTTATAAATAATTTAGCAGTCTACAATTTTCCCACCTCTGAAGAAGTATCCCTAAGTGTGGTTAAGGGAGAACAGGTACAGTTCTCATCTAGCTATTTCAAACTGAGAAGGTGATTGTAGGAGTGACTATAGTCAGGACCTTCTCCAAGGAGCTAATCTGATGGTCCTCAGAGAGATACCATGTTGTAGCTTATCTTTAATCCTCTTTACAAAGTTCATCTGGTGGGAATCTGGTAAAAGAGTCTAGCACATTTGTTGCTGGCTACATCTGCATGATCACTTGGAGTTTGGCAGCTTCTAGACAAGAATAAACGTATTGTTCAAGAAATTAGAATATGTATACTCAAAGCATGAACACTAAAATGGGGAAAGAGCCAGGTCCAGAAACTATTCTTTGGGGACTGGAATAATAGTATAACCTGTTGGCTCTTAAACCCCTCTACTAACACAGGTTATCTATATGTCTGTTATTTTGTTATAAATCCTCCTGTTTTAGCTGTAAGAAGATGGAGAATTTTGTACTTTTGAATGGCAGCTTAGTTAAAAAATTTAAAGATTCTTCTTGGTCTTTTATAGATTTTACTGCATATTTTCTTAATGACTCATAATAGTGCTCAGTAACTAGTATAGCTGAAAACTGCCAGAAGGGCAGTCAGTAATTGGAGCCCCTTCCTATATCTAGCTTATGATTATGACATTGTTTTATATATCTTTTGGTATAATTTTATGCTGTATGTTCAAGACCAAGTTAAATTGAAACCTATATTAATTAAAATTAACCTCTTGCCACTATCAAGATCAGTTAAGTCTCCTCAGGATTTACCTTAGAGCCATGTATAGGGCCTCTCACTTCTGCTCTGTCAGCCATCAGCATGGGTTGTAGCCTTTGCTTGGCCAGTTGCTTTCTATGAAAATATGTGAGACTTTTTCCTCTAGTGATCCTCCATCA
>NW_004524756.1:339956-342744 GCF_000260255.1 Octodon degus | reverse complement strand
CTCTCTCTCTCTCTCTCTGCCAGCTCAGCCCATCATGGGAGCAGGGCAAGTGTGGCATATGGTGCCAGGGATTGAACTGCCATCCCTGTGTGCTTGCCTAGGCTTGCCTAAGCAGGTTGTTTAGACTGCTGAGCTATCTTGCTAGCTCCCAATAATTTTCTTGGTCAGGAAGTTGTGTGACTCACCAGAGTAGTAATGTGATACAGTAAAGGTTCTCTGATGTCTTTGGTTCTTCACAAAATATTGGCTGTCCTTTTTGCCCAGTTACCTTTCTAGCTTTGGTTTCAAAACCTCAGTTACTGAACATCCAGAAGAAAAGATTAGTGACACTAGTATTTCTTTTTTCCAACTCAGAGCTTTTATTGAAGGAAAAAAAAACCCTCATAGTACTTTAAAGTTCAAGCAAGGACTATTCAGGGATGAAAGAAAGAAAACCTGAAGGAGTCCATTGTTTTCAGTAAAATTTTAAGTAAAAAAAAAAATTCACAGACCAGGAAATGGTTTATGGCCTGACACATTAGTTCCATGATAAGCACTACATATATGTTTATCTCCACCAACTGAGACTTAATCAACTTTTCACAATTCAGAGAGGAAGGAAGCTTTTAATGTGGTTAAGCCTTGTACCATCAATACCATGAAGCTCACCTATCAGTTGTAATAGCTCCTATAAAATACCACAGCGAGATTGCAACAAGCTTAGAAAATGGGCTACAAATCCCAGCTATGCTCAAGCAAGCAGTGAACCAAAAATAAAAATAGGCAAAATTGGATGAAGAGGTAGATAGCATTCATCTAGCTTCATGACTGTAAAGGTAGAGCTCAAAGGTCAAGGTTTTAAAGTGACTTACTCATATTGGAAAGGCAGCCATTACACAAAATAAGAGCATTCAGGTAATTGGGGGAAAATATATTTTCACTCCAAACACACAACACAAACACATTATTGTTTCTTTAATTATCACTTTAATAAATACACAAAAGTAAAGAGACTCAAAGTTGGGCTTTTTCATTTTGAATCTCTCCAATTTGGTAAGCAATCTAAAAGGAGATGTCACAGATTCCTGCTTCATGTATTGTGAATAAAATCTTTCATATTACAATAACTGTAGAAGCAAGGTCAACTTTGAGTTTCTATTTTAATTGTAAGATTCCTTTAAATACTGACTTGACAAGCCACACAATATAAAAATATACATATTAAATCACATTGACTTCATCAATTCTTGGAATAAAAAATTCATCATTCTAATATAACCACAGTAAAGGACTCAAATGGCACGAACTTAGTATAGGCGTCTGCCATCAACAGAAATGTTACATTCCCCACCCCCTACTGGGGAAAATGAGCTTATGCAAGTGTGGCGGAAACTCATAGTGACACACAGATCTGCCACTCTAAGATGAGCAAACAGCTCCCACTTTTATCAATGACAATGTGGTTCAGAGTCACAGGGTTTGTTAAAATACCAAGTTGCACATGACTTCATTAAACTCTATGTCCAAGTAAAAACTGTGATACATTTTAGGTATATGATAAAACAGATGATATAAAAGGTAATTGTACATGATTGTATTAGCAGAAATTAGTTGCTACTGTCACTAGTTTAGATGGAGGATGATGGCTGCAGTACAATGAAAACCATACTACAAAATACAATGGGTTTGCAATACAGAACAGGTTATCCAAGTAGAAAGGAAACTGAACAAATTATAAATGCGAGCAAAGATTATCAACTTTACCTACCATTTCTCTGTCCTTGTTGAAATATCCTGAGTAACATTCAGACATTATAAATAATGCTGGTTATAGACAACTTCTCTAAAAATGATGATAAATGTCAATGTACCATATTTTTTACTTACAACAATCAGATATGTAAAAGGTAATTCTTTTTTTAATTCCTTTTTTTTTTTTCAGTATTGTGGATTGAACTCAGAACCTTGAACTTGCCAGGCAGGTGCTTATGCACTGAGCTATAGCTCTGGCCCCATAAAAGGTAATTCTTTAACCAGCCACAATAGAAATATTAAGGAATACTTAGGTTAAATCTGAAAGTTTTTAACTGCCTCACTTTTGTTAACATTTTGGCAAAGAAAGTAATACATAAATGGATTCCTTGTAAAAAATAATCATAAAAGAAAAAGTATGTAAAATTTACAGTAATTTCTATCTACCCTGGGCCTACCTACATATCTTCAAAGCCTCCCCAGTCAGGTGTGCTTCAGCCTAACAGGATGAATATCATTTCTCCAGAACAGCCCCATCTCTGCACCAAAGAAGCTCTCCCTTCAGTAATATCCCTCCAGGGAAAAGGACTGGAGCCAGGGTCCCTCGAGTGGCATTCCCCAGATGTACAAAATGCAACTACTTATTAGCATTAGAAGATTTGGTTTATAGGGGGATCTCACTGGTCCAGTTTGTAGTCATTGAAGGTGGAGTCCCTCCAAACTTTCTAACATTCTTTAACGACATTCCTTAAAGGTGACTGAGTCTCGCTTGGAAACCTCTTCTCCCTGGATGAGACATAAGAGGGAAAGAACCAGTTAATCTTAAAAGTACTTAAGTACTTTTACATAAGTCTCTTCCCTCAGACTTTCAAAGATGGGGTCTGGCAAACTCTTGTCCAGCTCAGTGATACCTTCCTTCTCCCACTAGAGCATGATACCCGTAATGCCACATGCTCTACCTGATTCCTTTTCATATAACCAGTTACTCTGCTCATCATTGCCTTGCTTTCCTTTATCATTGGTAAATAAAACAGAATCTGTGCTGCTGAGACTGCTG
>NW_004524756.1:316111-333070 GCF_000260255.1 Octodon degus | reverse complement strand
CCTTTTGCTCTTCATAATCCATCTTGTCTTTATTGGTCTGGTTCATTTCCTCACTTTCTAAAACTATACCTTCATTTTGCATCTCTGCTCCTTGTCTCATCATTTTCAACTTCCTTTTCTTCATTTTGTTTTTGCTAAATTCTTGATACTGGTAAGGTCTACCATTGTCCATGTCCTGATCTCTACAATCCTCAGGCAGCTGGGTCATTGTCCATTTGTTGGAGACATCCTGTGGAACATCTACCACCATGCACTTTACTCTTCTCCTCCTCCTTCTCTGTGAAGAGTTCTGGTCATCAGGTTGTCAACAGCAAAGTCAGACTCCTGCCACATAAGTCTCTTCCCTCAGACGTTATTATTTAGGTTTGAGGTCAGCCTGCACTTGGCCACTAACATTTGGTCATGAGAGTCACTGTGATCTTTCTTTACTGTTATTGTGACTGTATCTATAGTGCTTGTTGGTTCTTCTAAACTAGAAGCAGAGTCCTCATTTAGGCAGTACCCAGTCTCTCAAGGGTGGTGGCCCCTACATGACCTCCATTTCCTTCCTCTTCTTTTCTGGGCCTGACCTTTCAGAGGGCAGGACAGACTTTGAGAGTGGTTCCCTGTCTCAGCAAACCCGCCTCAGGCCTGCTCCGATCTCTCCTTCAGGGCTGAGACCAGGTTGTGAACAGCTCCTCCATGGTTCTACTGAAATGTCAGCTGTTCCTAACAGCTGAAGCACCAACCAGATTGTGCTTGGTAGCCCCAAACGTTAAGGATATTGAGGAGCCTGGCCGGGAGGCTCAGGTCCAAGAACAGACTCCAGTTACTATAGCCCTGGTGACTTCCAAAGAGCAGTTCTTATAACACTAGTATTATAGTGGGAACAATGAGCTTAATTATTATAATTTTATCTGCATAGCGAGCATGTTGAAATATAAGGTATAGCCAGAAGACTGTTACTCTTTAACCATTGTTGTCTTAGTTGAATCCTTGTAGAATGCTAACAGACAACAGTTATAATTTATAAAAAAAAAAACTTGAGATCAAAACCATACACAATATTCTATGACAAACATGATGAAATTATTTTTGTAACACACCCAAATCTCCATTTTGGTATGCAATAACCTTTTAGGTCAAGCATCTTTATCTAGTACATAAAATGTTTTCACCTAATTTGTTGTTCTTTAATGGAATGCCATTGAAGAAATTTGTAACATTGTCTGGACTGTTTAATATTTAAGCATCTCTAAGTGTATTAACATGTATAACAAAGATACCATAGCTTTTTTTTTTTTACAGGTGGTTTCATATTAGTTTGACATATACCTATTATTATAAGTAGCTGGAGTACAAAAGAAAGGCAGATATCTGAATCTAAAAGATGAATCTTATCACTATAAACAATTCCAGTTTTATATTTCAGAAGATCTGTACATCTGGAAGGCATGGATGCATTTAATACACCATGAGATTCACAATAATGAGTTGTCTTAATTAAATGGAAAGTGTTTTAAAATTTAGTTTTGTACCAAGAACATCTTTTAATGAGGAAACCCTTATTGTTTAATTTATAGAAAAATTAACGTTTTGATGATGACCAATGTAAACATATTATACTAATATATTTAACAAGGTTCATTGGTATATGTTCTGTAAGGTTATAGAAACCTCTGGGGCCTTCTTAGTGAACAAAGGCTGCAATAATATTTTTCTGGGCAGCTTTATTCACCAAGAGGAGTCTTGTTCAACATCTACTCTGTCTGTATTAACTATCTTAACAATTTTAATGACATATGAGAAGCAGAGCAAAACAATTAGCACACTATTTTGACCAATGAAAGAGTCTCAAATCCTTGTATACAATGAACAAATATGTTACATCCATAAAAACAATTTTGACATCATTTTGAGCAGTTGGCAACTTGGGTGGAAGAATATTTTTTTATTTTGATGACATTTATTTATAAACCAATGTAAACTATTAAACTCACAAGGTTTCCTAGAAATGTATTGTAAAAATCAGACAATTTACCTTGTGCTATAAGAACCAGCCAGCATTATTCTTGACAGGGAGAAATAAGTACAAGGAATTAATCTCCAAGACAGATAAACTGGGACTAAAACTTTTACATTTATTATTTGAGAGTTTCACGATTAAATCTAGACCATTTTTTAGAATATGACCCAGAGATAAGTGAAACTCAGCTTGACTCTGGAAGGGTCCCATGGGGGGAAATCTCAGCGTTCTGGAAACTTGGTCATGAAATACAGCAGCTGTGGAGGAGTTAATTGCCTTGGACCAAACACTTGTGAACTGTGCTATTTATGAGGGACAGAGCAGTGGAGAAGGGACAGAAGAGTGACTCCAAGTATGGTACAAGAATTATATCCTAATCATCTCAGGTACAGAAAAACAAGATCCAAAGCTTTCAAAAGGTGGATCTTTAATTCTTAGCAAAAGATACCTCCAGAGACAAAAATTATGATTGATTCCATTTTCTGTTGTCAAACAGAAAATAAAACCAATAATCAAAGGGCATTGACTGCTTTTTAACCTTTTGCAGGAGAATTAGAAAATGAAAGTATTCCAAGAATATTATTTAGGTCTTACTTTCTAATATATAAGTCTGAGTCAAAGGTTCTAAAATCCCATCTGCAAAAGAGATCTATTGCCTCTGGGGATAGTTAAAGGTAGATAATAATCCAGAAGAAATCTTATCCCTAGGACAAAGAGGTCTTCATGACGTGTTGGATTCTCTATCTAGTCACTTCTATAGCAGATGATGCTAGGGTCTATTTAAAACCACTCTAAAAATATGCATCCCTGTGTACCTGTAATACTCTTAAGAAACTCACAGACTAAAGTATGTGCTCATTATCTCTCAATAGAAATTAAAATTTGAAGGGCCAGCCAAATAGCTCAGTGGTTTAAAGCACCTGCAAGCAGGGGCAGGGGCCAGGATTTCGATCCCAAGGCCTGCCATGCTGGCCCTTCCCTGGGGTGCCCTGAGACAGTGATTGAGACTGGATGTGGTGGCATGCCTATAATCCCAGCACATGGGAGACTGTAAACAGGAGGATCACTATGAGTCTGATCTACGCAGTGAGACCCTGTACATCCTGTACATCCTGTCCTAAATACACACACACACACACACACACACACACACACACACACGAAATTAAAATTTGATCTAAGGGTAGTATTACATTTCTCTAATCTAGTTTATTGATCTCAGCAAGTCCTCTAAAGACCTCACTGTACTTACCAGTATCGTCTGAAAACTCTCCTAGTTCTTGCCTTAATCTGTTTTCAGTCACAGAGAAAAGGACACATAAACCAGGGTAGATCTAAAACTCTCCATTTACTCTCTGTAAAAGATACTGTTCTTGAGCATCTTGCACAAAATCAGCTAAGGATAGGTACAGCCCTGTGGAGGCTTCAGTTATAGCTGGCCTAAAAATTCCATGCTCAAGACTTGAAGGGCAAGTAGAAGAAGCCTCAGACTAAGTAATAGCAGGTGAGACTTTGATTAAGGTTGTCTTGAAAACCTTGCCTTCAAGTTCCAGAGGTCAAGGAAGAGTAGGCTCAGGCTCAGTGACAGTGGATGCCTTAAGGGCCAGAGTTGTCTGGTTTTCCTGTGGCTCACATTTATACTTGAATACAAGAAAGGATTATTTATTTAGTGCAAAGAAATCCTGAACAAAGGTAGTTTTGACCATTTTTCCTATTTCTTACCATATAATTCTAGTTGTGAAGTAGCATCCTAATCAATATTCCCCTTTGTGTCAAATCATCTTTAAGAAGGAAGCATTGCTTAGCACTAAACCATTGCTTTCTAGTTATTTGAAAGACAACTCTAAAGGTCTCTTTCTAAATTGGGAGAGCTGCCTTTTTTGCATTCTTTACATACTCTCCATAGTAATCATTTGACAAAAAGCTGGCAAACATCTTCCCACATTGTAGGTAGTCTTTTCACTCTGTGTGGTGTCTCTCTCTGTACAGAAGCTTTTGAGTGAGATGAGATCCCAGGTGTTGACTCTTTGGGACAGTTCCTGTGCAATCAGGATTTTATTCATGAAGTCTTTGCCTGTACCAATGTCTTCAAGAATTTTACCCATTCTATCTTCCAGCAGATTTAATGTTTATGTTTTAATATTTAGATATTTGATCCATTTTGAATTTAGTTTACTGCATGGTAAAAGATATGGGTCCATTTTTCATCTTCAGCATGCACAAAACCAGTTTTTCTAGCACGTTATTAAAGAGGCACTTGTGTTAAACATAAGGTGGGTGGGTGGGTCTGGAGTTGTTTCTGCATCTTCTAATGTTCTGTTCACTTCCAGATCAGTTTCTTTTTTTTTTTTTTCTTTCTTTTTTGCCAGTGCCATGCTGTTTATTTTTTAATGCAGTTTTCTTATCTATTTATCTATTTGATACAGGGTCTTGCTATGCAGTTCAGACTTATAGTGATCCTCCTGTCTCAGCCTCCCAGTGCTGGGATTACAGGTGTGCACCATCGTGCCTGGTTTTGGGGCCATTATAGCACACCCACGGTTCTGGGGCTGGCACAGCATGTGGTACTGGGGATCAAACTCAGATCCTTCCACTTGCCACACAGGCGCTTAGACCACTGAGCTGTTTTTCTAGTCCCACCATGCTGTTTTTGTGGAAATAGCTCTATAATATAATTTCAAGTCAGGGATTGTGATGCTATTAACTCGTCTTTGTTGTCCAAAATTGCCTTTACTATTTGAGATCTCTTCTGGTTCCATATGAATTATAAGATTGTTTTCATTGATTCTGTGAGATATGCTATTGGAATTTCCATTTGAATTGTATTAAATCTGTATAACAGTTTTGGAAGTATAGCCATTTTCACTATATTGGTTCTTCCTAACCTAGATCAAGGGATATCTTTCCATCTTCAGATACCTTCTTCAATCTCCTTTTTCAGAGTACTGTAGTTGTCAATGTACAGGTCATTTACATCTCTTTTTGGGGGGGAGGAGAAGGATCTACAGGGTGTTCAGGGTCTCACTACTAGATTAGACTTGTAGTGATCCACCTGTTTACAGCCTCCCAAGAGCTGGGATTATAGATAAGTGCCACCACACCCAGTCTCAATTGTCTTCTCGGCACACCCTGGGGATGGGGCGTGCCATTCAATACAGATTGAATCCCCAGCCCCTGTGCCTGCTTGCAGGCATTTTATTCTGCTAAGCTATTTGGTTGACCCTACATCCTTTATTAGTTTGATTCCTAGGTATTTCATTTTTTGGATGCTGTTGTGAAAGATGTTGTTTCTCTAATTTGGCCCTCAGTGAATTTGTTATTCGTGTACAAGAAGGCTACTGATTTTTGAGTGTTGATTTTGTATTCAGCTATACTACTGAATTTGCTTATTAAGTTTAGCAGCTTTTTAGTGGCATTTTGGGGTCTCCTATGTAATGTATCATGTCCTCTCCTATGTAATGTATCATGATAATTTAACTTCTTCCTATTATTCTTTTTATTTCTTTCTCTTGTTTAACTGCTCTTGTTAGAGTTTTTAGGACTATATTGAATAGAGTGGAAAAGTACCCATCCTTGTGTTGTTCCTGATTTTAGAGTGAAAACTTTCAGGTTTTGTTCATTTAGTATAATGTTGGTTGTTGGTTTGTCATAGATGGCTTTTATCAGATTGAGATAAAAAAACATCTATTCCAATTTACTGTAAAATGTTTTATTATGAATGGGTGCTAGACTTTTTTCAAAAGCATTTTCTGCATCTATTCAAACTATCATATGGTTTTTGTCTTTGGCTTAGTTAATAGGGTGTGTTACATTTATTGATTTGCATATGTGAACTATCCATGCAATCCTCAGATGAATCTCACTTGTTCATGGTGTGCAATCTTTAGGATGATTTGCTGCATTCTGTTTTCTAGTGTCTTATTGAGGATTTTTACATCTATGTTTATTAGAGAGATTGGCCTTTAGTTCTCTTTCTTAATTGGGTCCTTCTTCTGTTTTGGTATCAAGATAATGTTTTCTTCTAGGAATGGGAGTATTGCTTTCCCTTTAATTTCGTTAAAGGGATTGCGAAGTAGTGTTACTATGTCTTTTCTAAATTTCATGTGGAATTCAGCAACAAATTCACCAGGGCCTGGGATTTTCCTTGTTGGTATGTTTTTAATTACATCTTCAATTTTATTGATGATATTAGTTTACTTAGAATTTTTATAACTTCTTGATTTAGCTTTGATAATTCATACATATCTAGGAATCTGTCCATTTCTTCTGCATTTTCTTTTCTTTTTTGTGTTTTAGGGAAGGGTATACAGGGCATTCAGGGTCTCACTACTAGATCAGATTCATAGTGATCCACCTGTTTATAGCCTCCCAAGAGCTGAGATTACAGGTGTGTGCCACCACACTCTGTCTCAATTGCTGTCTCAGTGCATGTGGGGGTGGGGTGGGGCTGGCATGGCAGGCCCAGGGATTGAACTCCTAGCCCCTGCACCTGCTTGCATGTGCTTTAGTCTGCTGAGCTATTTGGCTGGCCCTTGAATTTTTCCATCTTATTAGAATACAAGTTCCCAAAGTAAGTATAAATGATCTTCTGAATTTCTGCTGGGTTCATTGTTATTTCATCCTTTTCATTCCTAATTGCATCAATTTGAGTCTTTTCTTTCCTTTTTTGATAAGATTGGATATGATTTTATTTTATTCATTCTTTCAAAAATGAACTCTTTAATGCATTAATCCTTCATATTGTATTTTTAGTCTCCAATGGATTAATTTCTGTTCTGTCTTTTTTTTATAAGTTTCTCCCTCTTATGAGCTTTTGGTTTAGCCTGCTCTTCTTTTTCTAGAAGTTTAAGGTTCACTATTAAATTATGTATTTATGCTTCCTCTGTTTTCTTTTCTTTTTTTAAAATTTTTTAATTTATTTGTGTGTGTGTGTGTGTGTGGCCAGCTCAGCCCACCAGGGGGCGGGGCTGGCTGGCATGTGGTGCTGGGGGATTGAACCGCGGTCCCTGTGCTCTGCTAAACTTGTTCTAAGTAGGTGCTTTAGACCACTGAGCCATCTCACCAGCCCCCTCTGTTTTCTTGATTTGGGTATTTACTGCTATAAATTTCTCTTTTGAGACTGTTTTCATTGTGCCCCATAAATAATAATGGCTGTATTGCCATTATTATTCAATTGTAGAAACTGTATAATTTTTTCTTTAATTTCCCATTGATTTCCAATTTTATTGCACTATCATCTGATAATATTCATGGAATAATTTCAATTCCTTTGCATTTACTTAACCATGTTCTATGACCTAGTAGGTGATCTGTTTTGGAGAACATCCTTTTTACTGCTGAGTAAAATATGTATTCTGATGTTGTAGGGTAGTATACTCTGCAGACATCTACTAAATCCATTTGTTCAAAAGTTTGATTTAGTTATAATATTTCATTGTTGATTTTTCATCTAGTTGATTTTTTATTTTTTGTGATAATGGGGTATTTAAATCATCCAATACAATTGTACTGGTGTTTATTTAATTTCTCATATCTGTTGTATTTGTTTTATATAGTTGTGTGCACTGATATTTGTTGCATATATATTTATGATTGTTATCTCTTCCTCTTGGATTGTTCCCTTTACAAAAGAAATCAACTTCTTTTTCTCACTTAATCAGTCTTGGCTTGGAATTCACTTTGTCTGCAAATAGAATAGATACCTCTTCATTTTTCTGTGTTTGTGTTGCATCGTATATTGTTTTCCATGCTTTGACTTTCAATTTATGAATTTCTTTTTGAATTAAATGTGTTTCTTGTGTGTAGCATATTGTTGGATCTTGCTTCTTGATCCATCCTGCCAGTCTGTGTCTTTTGAGTGGTAAACTAGGACCATTAACATTGATGGTAATAACATATGTATTGACTTTTTATTGTCATGTTATTTTCCTTTTTTTTTTTTTCATCCGCCTTTTTCCCTATTTCTGTTTAATTATTTGCCTTGCCAGATGGATTTCTTCTTTTGTGGTTCATGGAACCCTATTCTTTGATATCTCTTTCTAGACTGTCCTTCAAAACATTTAAGAATCCTGGTTTTGTGGTCATAATTTTCCTCAGATTTCTTTGTCATGGAAGTATTTTATTTCTCCATCAGTTTTAAAAGCTAATTTTGTAGGCTAAATCAATCTGGGTTGAATGTTGTTTTCCTTTAGAGCTTGAAATACTTTACTCCCAGCTCTCCTTGATTTGAGAATTTGTGCTGAGAAGTCAGCTGTGATTCTGATGGGCTTTCCTTTGTAGGTCATTTTTTTCTTTTACCTAACAGCTTTTAAGATTTTATTCTTATATAATTTTTTTGGAATCTTGATTATGATATACTTGGCTATGGATTTATTGATCATGGCTAATTGGAGCTCTATATGCCTCACTCAACTCTATGTCAGACTCTTCTTTCCTACCAGGGAAAAGAAAATGATTTTCTGTCATGATGTCTGTGGAAAGTGTGTGTGTGTGTGTGTGTGTGTGTGTGTGTGTGTGTTTTAAATATCATTTGTGCTATCTCCTGCTTTTTCATGGACTCCAAGCTATTGTAAGCTATTACTTGCCTCATCTAGCAGCTATTGGTTTGATTTCTCATGGTCCCTTGCTATTTTTAAGAAATTTTTCTTTTTAATGATACAAGCTGCTAGCCTTCCTCCCATCTGAGATCCTGTCCTCACAATGGCCTATTTTATTGTGGATACTTTCAATGGAATTTTTATTCTCCTGGATATCTGCATAAATCTGTCTGATGGATTCCATTTATTTCCTATGCTGAGCATTCATGGTTTCCATAATTTTCTTAAGTACTTCAGTTTTCTTATCTGTATCTTCTCTAGTCACTAAGCATGGCTTTCATTATGGACATCATCTCCGCAGTTATCTGATTTGAATTTTTCTAGAGCCTTATTAAATTGCTTTGCTATTACCACTTCAGAGAGGCCAGCTGAGTGCCTTCAGATAGTACCACCTTATTACCCCCTGGGTTTGCCTTTGTGACCTTGATGTCTGCATTGCATGTTAAGTGCCTTTTCATTATCTTTTTTCCCCTTTCTCCTTTTCTTTTATTTATATTTTAGTTTAATTACTTAGGTGATGCTTGTAGTTTGCCTATGGTGGGATGCCTTATTGCTAGTATTTAGAACCTTTAGGAAATGGCTGTTTGTCCAAGGTACCTTTCAGGTGTGTCTGGGTTTTCAATCTGTTGCAGGACTCTACCTCTTCAGTTTGTTGGGGTTGAGGAGTTGCTTCCTGTTTGACTCAAACTCTGGTTCTTTTATACTATGCCGTAGTATTTTCTGTCACCCTTAGTCAGTCTCATTCTTGGAATTCCAGGAAGAACAGCTGTTTAGAGCAATCATGTCACTTTTGGGTAAGTTATCATCAGCAATAACAATAGTACCAAACCGCAGTATAAAAAATGACAATCTGAGGTAACCATTATTTTGCTACTTTTAATCATACGAACTAGATTTGTTGTTATGTAACAAAAGCTAAAATAAACTAGAAAATTATATGCAGGGTATCAGCCCTTAACATGTGAATTTTACCTTCGGGGGTTAACATTTAAAAGGGGTTAGGGAGAGAATAGAGAAATAGAAGAAGAGGAAGAGATTAGAAGTAAGGCTGGAAAAAGAAAGTGGAATCATGATAATTTTGGGAAACTGGTGCAGAAGACTTGAAGGAAAGAGAGAAGCAAGCGATAAAAGGAAACACAGAACAACAACCACAAAAAGGTTAGAAACCAAGTCCACACTCATATAAAAATAAGATTAAGCAATGAAGAAAAAGAAAAAGTCTCAAAACAAAAACAAAACCAACACTACCACAAAAGCAAATGAGAGAGAAAGTCCATTTCCATGTTTGTCTCTGTTGTCACTGGTAGATAATGTGTGAAAACAGTCCAGATCTGTGTTGAGGTATCCCAGCAAGCCAGCAGTAGCTTTTTGGCAGGGTAATGGATAATCTCAGTGGGCCTGTACCTTATGGAAGAGACCAAACTCATTTGGCCTGCAGCCATCAATGCACTTTCTGTGTGTCTGAACCGAGTTGGGAGCTAATAGAGGAAACCAGCAGTCACTCGGAGTTCTGAGCTCAGCTGGTCTTTCTGCAAGATGGCTCCTGGCCAATCATTTTCTCTATGGGATACTTGAGCCCTCAGCACTCACTGAAAGCTAGTACATTCCTTCACTTCCACTGAACCTCTCCACTGCTGCATCTCTCTGCAGAGGCCTCTGCGGTTACCAGCAGTCACCCTGTGTCCACAGGTTTGAACCACAGTAAGACTTGGAGAAAAGGCACCACTGACTATCTTCTTCTTTGTAGAAGTTTCTCTTTTCACTCTGTCTTTGAGCTTCAATGTTTTGCTTCAGATCCTTCCTGGGTCCACTTCTCTTTTTCTCATCTTCTTCACATTGCATCTGGTTGGCAACTCTTAGTGACTCTCAGAGAGGTTCTTTCTCTGCTGCTTACCACTCCACCATCTTGGTGCTCCTGTCCCTCAGTAAAATTCATACACTTACATTAAAAGTACTTACCTTAGCTCTATACCATACATCTCTGTCAACATATGATCCTAATGTTGTCAAAAAAACTCCTAGTAAATCCACCATGCAGATGATAATTCCATGAGTTCAGGCCACATTGAACACCAGTTACTGGGGCCCTCTGCAGTGAATCTCCAATCTCCTACAAGGTGTTATGGTGAACGGCAAGTGAAAAAGAGTGAGAGATAAATAATGAACAGCAGGGATGTGGGCTGACCAATTATTGATCGGAAACAAAAGGCAATGAGGGAGCCAGAACCTCAGCATTTGCTGATTGAGAAGAGGATGATTGCTTGACTCAGAGGGTGATATTGATCTTAAGTTAATGAGAATCTTGCCCTGGGGAATCTTTAGTTTTAACAACCTTAGTCTTTGTCTTAGCCTTAGTGGTCTTAGTCTCAGTAGGTTGGAGAGGATGGCCCATCCGTAAGGAGTTAATGGGAAATCTCAAAAGGGTGATGCCAATAATCACAAGCCTTCCTTAGAGAAGTATGTAAAACTAGCCATTATGAATTTGTGGCTCCCAACATAGGGGATGTCTGTGGAGATGTTTCTTGATGAGATTAACATGAGTCAGTAGACTAAGTAGAGTAGATTGCCCTTTACGGTTGGGAGGGGCCTCATTCAATCTTGTGAATGTCTGAACAGAATAAAGCAATTGAGTAAGAAAGTTCTTTCTCTCTGCCTGTTTTTGAACTTGAACATTGATCTCCTGCTGTCTGTCTCAGATTAAGAGTAGAATTTACAGTACTAGCTTTCTTGGATCTCAGACCTTTGGACTTACACTTGGCATAAGACCATTGGCTTTCCTAGGCTCCAGCTTGCAAATTGCAGATATTAGAATTTCCTTGCATCCATAATTGCACAAGCCAATTCCATACAGTAAATTTTTTAGCTCTATATAATTTATATTTCTACATATATCATTTATATTTGTGCCTATACTTATCTCCTTTTCTAGTTTTCTACATAACACAGGCTGAGATAGATTTTGATACAAAGAAGTGGGGTGTTGCTGTAAAGAGTGCCAAAAATGTGACAACCACACTCTTGTTTTTAGGGAGTACATAATTTTTCTGGTTTCACAAGCTCACAGCTAGATAGAAATTCTGCCTCAGGATGGTCATATATCAGGCCTTGCACATATTTAATTTAGATGATGTAGATGAGACTTTGCACTTAGATTTTAGAGTTGATTTTGGAATGAGTTAAGACTTTCTGAGGTTGTTAGAATGGAATGAATATATTTTGCACACAAGAAATATAATAAATTTTGAATATCAAGGGTAGAATTTTATGGAATGAATGTGTGCCTTCGAAGTTAGCATGTTAAAGCTCTAGTGTCCAATGTGTTGATGAATGGAGAGAGGGATTGTGGGAGGTCTAATGGGGGTAGATTGTGTTCTGAAGGCAGGGCCCTCAGATAGAGTTAGTGGCCTTATAAAAAGAGAAGGGAAGGAGAGATTTTTTTTCCTACCTTTTTCACAACTTGAGAACAAGGCCTGAAGATAATGAGAAGGTCATCATCTACCACCCAAGGACAGAGAGTCCTCATCAATTCCAACTCTGCTGGCATCTTAATTTTGGGCTTTCCAATCTCTAGAATGGTGAGAAACAAGTTTCTGTTGTTTTGGCACTTTGTAGTATTTTGATACAGCAGGTTGAATTAAAACAGCTGGTGTGTCTACAGGGGGGTATCTACATGAAGGAATTATGGAGGGGCAAGGGCTGAAAGCAAACTCTTGTCCTGCTTCTGTGTAGAGTGTGTGTGTGTGTGTGTGTGTGTGTGTGTGTGTGTGCACGCACATGGTACTGGCATTGAATCCAAAGCCTTGTTCATGCTAAGCATGCACTGTACCACTCAACTCCCAGCTCTGTTGTGCATTTGCTCAGTGCTTGGCATGCTTTGGAGCAAATAATCTTAGATTTTGGCAAATATGATAGTTTAACAGAAGTCCTTCAGTGCCCTTAATGTTGAGAACTCACTATGCATGGGGAGGCGTGCCCCTGCAGAGAGCCTGGTAATTAAACAAAATGATGAACACTTTGTCTTGTCCGTGAGTCTGCAGGAGGCCAAAACCAGTCCAAAAATACGAGTTATAAATTCTTTGATGGTAAATGATCATCTTTTTAAGCCCAAATCCCTTAGTCATTAATGCACTGTACAGTATTTAGAATTGTTATAATTATGTATATTTACCTTTAAAGAGACCTTGGTTTAAAAGGAGGTATTTTGTGGGGAAAGAAAGATTTTCACCCTCACATTTCTGATGGAGAAAAGCAAATAAAAACTTCCAACATCACATTCATTTTCATAATTACTCTTCAGTAATTATCACTACATAATTTCTTGGTATTTGTCTACTAATCATTCAAATGGGGACCTCAAAGGAGAAATTTCAGAAGTTAGAGCTCAAGGTTTGGTTAAACTCTAAAGAAGCAGCTTGGACAGAAGCCTCCCTGTGTGATCTCCGTGACAGTGCTGATGTTCCTTCTGCGAATCCTCTCCCTTCTTCCCCCACTCCACCAAAAGGAGCTTCTTTGCCTCAGTGTTTCCAGAACACTGAGGGCCTTTGAAGAGCCTGGGCCTTGCACATCCATCTCATTGGTCAGGATGTTCTTGCATTCTTTGCTTAACACAGTTCTTTCAGCTTTCAAATGCCCTATGACATTTTACGATCTGTAGGAAATCACATCATACTGGCTCACCATGTGGGAACAATTCTCAGGAGAGTCAAATCTGGCTTTTTTGTTGGGTCTTTTCCTTGGATAGAAAAGATACCATTTTAACTCTTCATTGGGTAGAAAAATATACATAAAAACATTTCATAATGCAGATTCTAGGGGAATTGTGTAGCTTGTTGCTGTATTATGTCAAACATCAAAAAAGAATTAGAGACTTCCGCTACCACTCAGGCCTGAGCTTTTCTGTTGCTTTTATCTCTTTGTGCTGTTACAGCACAATGCCACAGCCATTCCATTTCTTAAAAATAAAAATTTATTTTGTGTGTTTGAAGGGCTTGGAAAGTCCAAGGCCAATGTGTTGGCATTGAGCGTCCGGTGAAGGCCTTCTTGTTCTGTCCCCACTTTGTAGAAGAGTAGAAAAGCAAGAAAGAGACTAAACTAGCTTATCCCAGTCCTTTTCTAAAATACTAATCCATTCATGAGACTGGAGTCCTCTTAACTTAGTCATTTTTTCAGAGACACCTTCTTTCAATACCACCACAATGGGGATTAAGTTTTAATACAAATTTTGGAGGGGACACATTCAAACCATAGCATCCTTATAAATTACAGCATGAGCCTCAGAATGGGCATTCTCTGGACCCATTCCCCTCTGAATGTAAGAGAAAAAGAAAGCCCAGTGCTTGTCACATCTACCTCTTAGTGAAGTTGTACAGTGGAATCAAAGTAGTTTGTTCTACTAATTTGTTTTTCAGTGAAATTCTTGTTTATTTTGTTTTGAGATAGATCCTTTGGAAGGATTAAGGGAAAAGCTGAATGGAAATTACTTGTTTCTTTCATGTAATCCTATAATAATTATGAGTCATATTGTTTTGGTTACCATTAAAGGTCTCCCTCGCCCCAACCCTGTATGTGTGTGTTTTGCAAGTGGGGGAGACCAAAGCTGAATGGAGAGGAATTAAACCTTGAACAAGTAAGATGAGTTAAATAAGACATAGAGTGGTAGAATGTGAAATAAAAAGAAGTAAATATAGACACTTCTCCACTTATGAAGTGGTTATGTTCAGATAAAGAAATAATAAATGAGAAATATTGTAAGTCACAATTGCATCAAATATACCTAAGGTACTAAGCATCATAGCTTAGCTTAGCCTAATTTAGACCTTCCCAGAACACTTAATTTAGCCTGTAGTTGGGCAAGTCATCTGGTACAATCTCTATTTTATAATAAAGTATTAAATAAGTCAGAAAATTTATTGAATGCTTGTATCCAAAAATGCTGGCATCACGGTGTACTGAGGAGGGTGCTTGTGCCTTTGTCGTGTGGCTGACTGGAGCTGCTCTGGCTGCAGCATTATGAGAGAGTATTAGATGAGAATCACTAGCCCAGGGAAAGAATAAAATTTAAAGAACAGGGTATACTGAATTCATTACTTTTGGTCATTGTGAGGTTGAAAAATATTGCACTTCAAATTACTGCAAGTAAAAAAAAAAAAATCACTGCAAGTTGAGACCATTTGTATGGGCTATCAATAACCAGTCAAGAGAAACTTACAAAGAATCCATAGAGAAAAGAACATACACATGCTTAACACAGCTAATCACAGGAATTTAGAGTTGAGTCGAATCCTAAAGAGTATCGGTTGCTTTCCATTTGAAACATAAAAGAGGTGAAGCTACATGAACTCAAATATTGGTTAAAGTCAGAGGTAAGAGGAATATCAAATCTCTCTTAAGTGTATTGATGTCCATAGGGGAAGAACTTGAAGCTGAAGGTAGAAACAGGCCATGAATTTTCTTGTTTATTATTGTTGAAGGCTAATATTTTGGAAATGAAAAATCATGCCTCTGATACATAGATTCTAATTAATTCACTGATTTTGAAAAAACTGATAATGTTATGAGCTGAAAGAATTCAAAGTACCAGACACACATATATAGGCAGATAAGAAATTCTAAAATGAATTTACAAATAAATGTGACTTGACATAGATTTTATTTAAATAATTAATTATTGGAGAATCAATGTGAAATCAAAACTTTCGGAGAACTCAAAGCAATACTTCCATACACAGAAATATAATGCAAAAATAAGAACATATAAAGAATTTGAAAACATCAAAATTCAAAGACGCAACCCAAAAATGGGTATCTGAGATGAATACATACTTCCCAGATGAAGAAATGCAAATGAAAAATAAATACATGAAAAAATGTTCAACATCATTAGTCATTCAAAAAATGCAAATTAAAACACTGACATTCCATCTCACACAAGAAAGAATACCTATAATCAAGCAGTCAACCAATAGCAAACAAAGAAAGAAACAAAGAAAGTCAACCAATAACACATGCTTGGGGTGCGGGGGAGAACTGGGGGAAAAAGGAACTCTTCTCCACTGTTGGCAGGAGCGTAGACTGGTACAATCACTATGTAAATCATGGAGATTGTTCAAAAAACTTAGCTTGGAGGTTCCATTCAACCCGGCTATTCCCCTCCTGGGTATTTTCCCAGAAGAACTGAAAACATACTACAGTGGTATATGAACACTGATATTTATGGTAGCTCAATTTATAATAGTTAAAATCTTAGAAACAACCCAAAAGCTCATCAACTGAGGAATGAATTTTTAAAAAATGGCATTTTTATATAATGGAGTATTACTCAGCTATAAAAAGATAAACTCCAGGCTTCTATAGGTAAATGGATGCAACTAGAGATCATACTCATAAGTGAAATAAATCAGACCTGTATATGTAAACATATTATCTCCCAAGTGTAAGAACCTGAGAGAGTAAATCAAATCTGAAAGGTACAATAGATACTGTGAAAGGCAAACAAACTTCAAAGGGAAGGAACAACTGAAATGAAGGAAAGGAGAACAGAAAGAAAAAAGGTAGGGAAAAATACGTACGTACATACACAGGATAGTTTGGGCAACGGTACTGCTGATTTCTGTTGGTCTATTGAAAGGCATAATTAATGCTTAAAAGTTTTTTTTTCTTTTACATTTTTTGAGCAATTTTACAAGCTTATATCTGGGAATCTGAGCAACTAATTTCAAGCCAACAATATGCAATATAACAACCATTGTTGAATTTCTATCAGTTTTTTGTACTGAAATTTTGGATTGTTTCTAATGTTTTTTGTTCCTTATAAAAAATGAAGGAAACAGTGTAGAAAAAAAAGAATGCAGAAATGAATTTGCAAATATGTGTAACTTGGATCTAATAATCAAATAACAATCAGTTGGATTCTCTTTGACACAACCAATTTGCACACGTATGTACAAGAATCATTTGGATTATATGTAGTTTTCTACAAATGACAGGATTGCAAGATAACTTAAAAAACTCCTTCCAGACTCCCCCCAAGGGTAAATATCTCTTAATACCCCCCAAGACAATGAAAGACAGAGGTGATCAGGAAGGATATGCTGCACAGGATGTCCATTCCATTCCTAATCCATTCCTGTTCCAAAGATCTTGCACAATATCTAGAATTGAAGGTGATGTTCTCTTCTTGTCTTTGGCTCAGAGTTGGCAATAATGGAAGCCAAACTAAGAAAGTGGGCAGATTCAAGGAATCCATTCAGGGCCATGCTATGCACCTCTCTGTTCAGGGTGTTACTGCTTTCACTACCTCAGGCGACACTTTCATCAGCATTTCTGGGTGCCTCACTTGGCCATCTGTGATCCAGTATA
>NW_004524756.1:308394-315206 GCF_000260255.1 Octodon degus | reverse complement strand
ATATGAAGCTCCAGTAAGATGGACCATTTTCATGTATCAATTTTTAAAAGAAGCAGAACAGTGGAGCACAATATCTTAGGTAAAAACAGATTTAGTTCACCACCAAAAGGTTTTAAGGCTGAAATTAGCAGACAGGCCACTAATAATGTAAAATCAAGACTGCACCAATGGTTTAGGGACCGGTATACTGGTGCTTAACTAGAAATCCTTTTTTTCTGCCATAGCTTGACCTTTTGGGTTTGGTTTGAACACCAGGAGGTGGGACAATATGATTTTAAAAAATTAGTTCCAGCCCTGGAACCTTTGGTTCTCAATGAATAAATAAACTGCAGGGGAAACTCTCTGTGCTGCTTGGCAGTGTGAGGTACATGGACAAAGAAAGCAATTCTTTGACGTTCTGTGTGGCAGATTTTGCAACTAAAGGACAAAAATAATTTTGCTTGGCCTTCATTTGTCCCTAATTGGCTAGAAGTAAACAGAGTTTATTGTTGGAAAAATTTTCTTCTTTCTGAAGTTCCTCATTCCATTTTCTTATGTATTATGATGCCCTTGTAAGTAACCCAAACTGGCTTCCCCGCCTCAGTGGATTGCACTGTGACTAAATCCTATTTGTGCTGCAACATTACTCTAGACAGATTGGTGAATTTAATTTTGTTATTTCTGAAGTTAAAGGCTTAGCCTTGGTTCAAAGAAATGCTGGGGTCAGTGAACTGGGGAGAACATGGGGGTCTGTGTAATTCCCAGAAATCATATTTTGATTTACCCAGGAAATCACAAAGACATGACTATCAGTTTTGCTGCTCAGAGTAAGTGAAAGGAAGGTCAGGGAACGAGGCACAGCTTTCCCACTAATTCCCTGGGCACACGGTGAAGATGAGGTGGGGGCCAGGGGAAGTCACTGGTTTAGGGACGGGGACATCACGTGCAGACCCCAGAAAGCTGGACTCCCTGGGCATATGAAACTTTTTCTGACTGCTCTTAAATTTATTGTACACCCTCCTCTGTCCCAAGATCCTCTGATAACCTTCATGTTTTCCAACGCAGTTTCCCTTCAGTCTGAGTTTCAGGCTGTAACTTTCCTTAACTGGTTTTTTAAAGATATACATCTATCCTTTTATGTTTTAAATCTTTTGTGTATTGTTGGGTGATTTTTACCAAAAATGATACTTTTACCCAGAATATTAAAATTACTATTGCTAAATCCACTAAAGGGACCCTGCCTGCTAAAGGCAGTCAGAGGTCTTATATGTATGAAACTTAGAGAAAAGTTAGAAAAAAAGGGAGCCAAAATGTTTACATAGTATATTAACAATGGCAGTTGTTGGTATTTTAACTTTCATTTGTATTTTCTTTTGCCAGTGAACAGGTTCTATTTTTGTTAATAGAACATAACAAAGCAAAACAGAAACAACAACAACAAAACTGTATTGACAATTTTCAAAACAAACTATTTTAAGGAAGTCTACTTGAAAGAACTCTGGCACAATTAAACTTCTTGTGAAAAATAAGAAAAAGCTTACAATTTGAGAAGGTATCCCAAGTTCACATTCATAGAGTTGCTGCCCAAGAAGGGAGGAAATTTAACCCCCTGGATCAGACTGTGAGCTTATCTAAGTGTTGAGTGAGGGATTTTGTATTACATTAGTTTTGTTAGAATGCTTTTTCTTTTCGTTTTACATAACTTTCTTTCTTTCTTTCTTTCTTTCTTTCTTTCTTTCTTTCTTTCTTTCTTTCTTTCTTTTTTTTCCCCATTTTTGTGTATTCGGTACAGGGTCTCACTATGCAGCTCAGACTTGTGGTGATCCTCCTGTTTTCAGCCTTCCTAGTGCTGGGATTACAGGTGTGTGACACCATGCCAACTCTGTCACAAGCTCAGTGCACCCCGGGGATGTGACCGGTATGGCATGCAGTACTGGGGATCAAACCCCAGTCCTTTTGTTTGCCAAAGTAGTGGCTTAGTCTGCTGAACTATCTCACCGGCCCTATATTATATAACTTTCTACGTAGGAACTATTTAGTTAGGTATTCCTTATTTGCAATCAAATATTTTCCTTAAATAATAGAACAAGTTCCAGGAAAAATCAGAGTACATGTCTCCCTAGGATACTGTGACAAATATCCATCCTCCTTCTTTGATTCATTTGTCATGGAATTGTCTAGGTGCTCAGTATTTCTAATGATTTTTGAAGATTATTATACACCACATTTCTGATGATGGTGATAGCAGGGTCATATGATTACAATGACAATAACAGGGCTTAGTGTTTTATGGCTTATGGAACATTTGTATATATGTCCTCAGCTGATCCACAGTGTCATTACATCCAGAAAGGGAAACTGAACCTAAATGCTGACAAGGTCGGCGCAGTATCTGTACTGCAAAATTACTGAAAAAAAAAAAAAAAACCAACAAAACAAAACTGTGCACTTTAGGATTTCAGAGACTTAGATTCAAAACTAAGTCATGTCCTAAATGACAGTTGAACCACTTATCCCCACAAAAGGCTCATTTTATCCCTCTTTCCTAGGAATGTCTTGGCATAACAAATGTAAAGTGCTTGCACTTAGAGTACCCAGCATTCAGCATGTTCTCAATAAATGTTCATTGTCTTCCCTGTCTCCTTTCCAAACTGCACCCTGTGTCTGCAGCATTGTTTGGTAACTATGCCTCTAGCTGCTGGACTTTCTGGCTCCTCTAGTTTTTCTTAGTTTTATTGAGTGGCTCCTGGGTATTTCCATGCTCTTCTCTAAGACTGCATGAAAACTCCTGGCTGCAGATCCATGAGAATCAGGCATCCACCCTCAGCATGTTGCGCCCTGCCTACGACAGAGTAGGCTCTCAGTAAACTGTGTGACATGTGTCATTTCTTTGTCTTGGGAAGGATCTATAGGGTGTTTAGGGTCTTACTGCCAGATCGAACTCAAAGTGATCTACCTGTTTACAGCCTCCCAAGAGCTGGGATTACAGGTATGTGCCACCACACCCAGTTTCATTTCTTTGTCTTGGGAATTTTAAAAATTCCTTCTGCTATTTAGAAATATTCATCTAGTAATTGTCAACAACCATTATCCTACTGTGCTATAGAACTTTAAGAATTATTACTCCTACTCAAATGCCTTCCTCTACCCATTAACCATCCTTTGTTCCTCCCTCTCCAGTACCCATTCCCAAGACATGGTGACCACCATTACACTTTCTGCTTCTGTGAGATCCTTTTAGTGTCTGTGCTGCATTAGTCATCAATGCCCAACACCTACCATTTAAAGGACAAAGATTTGTTTTGGGCTCACAGTTTCAGGGGGTTCAGTCCATAGCAGACTCCAAGGCAGAAGCAGCATGGTAGAAGGGCATGGAGAGAGAAGACTGCTCAACTGTGGCCTCCAGGGAGCAGAAGGAGAAAGGGGGAGCTAGATAAGAAACTCAATCCTCCGGTCTTGCCACTGGTGCCCTGGCGCTCCCAGCAGGTCCCACCTCCTAACAGCATATAAACTACTAGACTCATGGATGGATGAACCCATGGAGGAGGTTATCTCTGGTCCAGTCATCATCTCAACACATGAAACTTTTGGGGGATATTTTAGAGTTCAACCAAAACACACACATAAGTGAGAATATGAGGTGAACAAATGCATTTTTATTTGTATTTACTTCTAATTTAAAACCAGCTTTTCCCTCAATGATAAATTTAGGTAACAAATCACAATGGTGTTAGAAATACTTCTGACTTTACCCACCATCCAGGCCATAGATTTTTAAGTCACACTGCAGTTGTTGGCAGGTCTTCCATACTGGCTAAACTTATTACTGCTTTAGGGCCGGCCAAATAGCTCAGTGGATTAAAGCACCTGCAAACAGGCACAGGGGCTGGGGTTTCAATCCCCAGGACTGCTGTGCTCCCCCTGCCCCCAGGGCATGCTGAGATGGCAACTGAGACTGGGCGTGGTGGTGCCTGCCTGTAATCCCAGCTTTTGGAATGCTTTAAACAGGTGGATCACTATGAGTCCGATCTAGTACTGAGACCCTGAACACCCTGTAGACCCTTCCCTAAAATGCAAACAAACAAGCAAATAAAAACAAACAAAAACCAAAAACCAAACCAAACCAAACCAAAAAACTCTCATTACTGCTTTAAAATTATTGTAGTTATCTGGTCTTCTAGTACAACTTATTATTTAGTGTGGTAATAAAGATATATTGCATTATTATAAATTTGTTTTTAAACAAGTATTTTGATAACTGTATGTTAATATAGTGTGTGTATAATTCTGTGTATTGAAAAATACATTTAAAGGGACCGGGAAGATGCATTTGTGGTCTAAGCACCTACCTAGCAAGTGCAAGGACCTAGGTTTGATCCCTGGTACAGCATGCCATGTCAGCCCAATGCCTAGCTGATCACCTAAACTGGGTGTGGTGGCATGCACCTGTAATCCCAGAGCTGGGGAGGCTAAGACAGGAGGATTACTCTGAGTGTAAGCTGCATAGTTAGACCTTTTACCAAATAAATAAATGAAAAGGTTAAAATTTTTTAAAAAAAATGTATTTGAGAATATTATTTACAAATCTTCCAAAAGGGTCCATGACCCCCCAAAAATTAAAAGCCTCTATACCAAAAGAGCCTTATATAAGATTTAGTCATAGAGGAATGACTGTTGGTGTCTCATTTACTGTGCATAATATCCTTTATTTAAGCATTTTATGAAACAGTTGTAATATTGCTTAGCAAGCAGCATTACAACTCAGTCAGGAATAATCCTTGACGTAAACTTTGTTCCATACCATGTTTTGTCAATTTCAAAATATGAGACGTAAGTTAAACCACTGAACTACTTCAGACAACAAACTAAAGTGCTTTCTTGGGAGCTAGATAGAAAAGTTCAACTGCTCTGTTGACTCATAAGTCTTGGCATCTTGACAAGTATGTCCCCCCTTTGGTAAAGACTCTAAAGCTCATTGAATGTCTTGGTGCCTCTTGTTTTTTAAAAAAGTCTTGTGTGTTATGGGATGGAATTATTGCCTTAAATGTCATCCTATTCATTTATTTTCTTCACATGTCAACATACTTTTTTGGAGACAGCAAGAGATGTAAATTATTATTGATACATTTATATTAAATGCATTTATTTGGCTTGGGTGCATGCTGAGTGCTCACAGAAGATATCAGATTAATGAATCTGGAGACTGAAGTCTTCTGTTTATCTACTTATTTGGGAAACAGAATATCTGAGCTATTTAGTATAAACTTGCCTGTGCTACGTAGCCAGCTGACTCCAATGACCTGGAAAATGCTAGAGCTTCACCCAAGAATTTGTAATAGGAACATAAAAACAGTAGCTACTATTCTGATATCCTTAAATAAAGGATCTTTTTCTCTCCCTTGTAATTCTTTACCTTCACCCATGGGAACACCGGGATGCCCCCAGATTGGTATTTGGAGACTTCCTCTATTGTTTGGCTCTAAATACTCAACTAGACTTTAACAATGGCTTTTCAAGCCCTTCTTACATTTACTTTGTCCTGTTCTCACCACTTATTCCCTCTATACTCATTTTTCTCTTGTTAGCTGTACTTAGCAGTTGCTTCTTGAACTATACAGAAAAGTTGGAACAGAGATTTCCAGAAATGGTCTCTAAAGCTCCTTCCCTCATAAACTCACACAGGAAGAATTGGCCCTGGTTGTGACAGCCCCAATTTCTACCAGATCACATTTTATCCATTCTGTCGGTCAGAACACTCCTAGTAAAATTTCATTTGAACAAAAGGTTCTTTGGGCAAAGGATTTGGAAACCACTGGGCTTGAGAGTGTTCTTGGCATGGTTTCCCACTGTACTTTGGCTCTGCCACATTTTAGGGGAAGACTTTGAACATTCAGTTATTCAGTGATGTAAACTATGGTAAATGTGTGGTAATAGCTACTCTGTTGACCTCTAAAGCCACATATGTATATGGCCAAAAGGATAGAGCTATGTGGTTACTTACTTGTTTTTAGAGCCTGTGATGGACTCAGTACTATCCCTGAAAACTCATGTTTACCAGGGACCTCAGAATATGACCTTAATTGGAAACAGGGTCTTTGCAGATATAATCAAATTAAGATGAGGCCATAGCGAATTAGACTGGACCTTAATGAAATAACTCATGTCCTCATAAAAAAAGGAGATTTCAACACAGAATCACAGACACACATGGGGAAGAACGCCATGTAAAGCTAGAGGCAGAGATTCAAGTGATGCATCCTTAAGGGAAAATTCACCAAGGACTGCCTTCAGTCACTAAAAGCTAAGAAGACATGGGTGGCTTTTCCTTCAGAACTCCCCAAAAGAATAAATCTTACTGACAACTTGATTTTTGATTTGTAGCATCCAGGTAAAACTCTGTAGTTTTTTTTCCCATAATTTTATTGAGAAACAAATAGCAATGAGACAGTTTCAAACCAAATTGGTAGGACAGTTTCAATAATTAACATATTGCATACATTCTTCCTAGTGGTTAATTGCTATACAAGATGTGGACTTGATATCCTATTTACAAACAACATTAGAACAAATCCCTCGGCCAGCAGGACCTACCACTGGTGCCCCCAGCCCAGGTGCAGCATGGGAGAGACCCTCTCCCACCCCCTTGGGACACCACCCTACCACTCCGCAGCACCTCCTCAACCCCTCCCACTGAGTAGGAATTTCTGCCATGTACTGGGAACCCCCAGATCCAGTCCTAACCCAAGCCCAGGGAGTGTGTGGGAGAGCTGCCTCTCCCCCTTACTCCAACTTGTCCGCTCCAGGCTCAGCTCAGGCCTGGCATACAGGCCTGG
>NW_004524756.1:300719-301626 GCF_000260255.1 Octodon degus | reverse complement strand
TTCCCATTTGAACCGTTTGTTTCCTATTTCATGATACCTAATATAATTTTGTTCCTTATTTAGACTGTTTCTCATACCAGAGAAACAATATAATATTTACACATCTGTGTCTGATTTACCTCACTTACGTATAGGTTCTCTAGGTGCATCCACTTACTTAGGAATATATCAAGCTTATCTTTGGCAGAGTAGTACTCCATTGCAGAAAAAAAGCCCCTCACATTTTCTTTGTTAATTCACTAATTTATGGGTATTTGTGCTGTTTCTAAGATTTGGCTCTTACTTTTTTGGCACTATGTTGCTGAGGTATGATGCTTTTAAATCTTTTGGGAAAATACCCAGAAGGGGAATAGCTGGATCAAATGGGACCTCTCGTCCTAGTTTTTTGAATCATCTCCACACTGATTCCCACAGTAATTGTACTAATTACATTCCCACCAGTAGCGGAAAAGGGGTTCTTTTTTCTCCACAGCCCTGCCAGAATTTCTTGTTCTACTATTTGCTCTTATGACTAGGATGGAAATTAACATGTTTAGCATACAAATTACTTTTAAAATTATTTTTAAGTAGATTCTTAGAATTGGAAATTTTAGGGCTGGCCAAATAGCTCAGTGGATTAAAGCACCTTCAAGCAGGTGCAGGGGCTAGGGGTTTTGATCCCCAGGTGTGCTGTGCCAGCCCCACCCCCAGGGCGATTGAGTCTGGGCGTGGTGGGGTGTGTCTATAATCCCAGAACTTGGAAGGCTGTAAACAGGAGAATCACTATGAGTCTGATCTAGTAGTGAGACCCTGAACACCCTGTAGACCCTTCTTAAAATGCAGAAGAAAAATAAAAAAGAATTTGAAATTTTGTATTAAAATATGTGGATTGAGTTTAAGGCTCCTGCCAGAATGATTAATTAAGAAT
>NW_004524756.1:294969-298985 GCF_000260255.1 Octodon degus | reverse complement strand
CAAACAAAATAAAAAAGAAATGAACCAACTAAAAAACAACAGCAACAAAACTCTAAAAAAACCCTCCAAAACAAACACAAAAACAATTTCACAATGAGATATCACCTCACTTTAATTTACTATTTTTAAAATTTTTTTTATGTATTTAGTACAGGGTCTACAGGGTCTCACTACATGGATCAGACTTGCAGTGGTTCTTTTGTTTTCAGCCTCATAAACGCTAGGATTACAGGTGTGTGCCACCATGCCTGGTCTCAATCGCTGTCTCAGTGTGCCCTGGGGGCAGGGCCAGCATGGCCGGCAGGAGCTAGAACTCCAGCTGCTGCGCTCTGCCGCAGCACTTTAGTCCACTGAGCTATTTGGCCAGCTCACCTCACTTCAATTTAAATGGCTACTCTCAGAAAGATAAAAATAACAAATGCTGGGATGGACACAGACAAATAGGAACTTGCATTCTTTAGTAGTAGAAATGTCAATGGGTACACCTGGTTTGGAAAACAATGTAAAATTTCCTCAAAAATTTAAGGTAGAACTACTATAAGGTTAAGCAGTCTTACTACTGGGCATTTATAGAAAAGGAAATGAAATCAATATGTTGAAGAAATACCTAAACCCCTATGCTCATTATGGGACAATTGCACAAGAGCTAAGACGTGGAATCATACCAAATGCCAGCACAAAATGAATAAAGAAAATGTGGTGTAGATACCCAATTGAACACTATCCAGTCTTTAGAAAGAAGGAATTCTGTCATTTGTAGCCAATGGATGAATCTGGAGGACATTAAGTGAAATCGTTAGGACACAGAAAGACAAACTGCATGGTCTCACTTATTGTGCAATCTAGAATGTTGGTATTATGGAAGTATGGAGTAGAGTCTTGGTTACCGGAGGTTTGGGAAACTTGCCAGAATGGGGTGGTGGGGAGAGATTGGACTATGGCTACAAAATTATAGTAAGGTAAGAAGAGTGAGTTATGTGTTCTGTAACCCACTAGGGTGATTGTACTTAACAAATTGTATTTTGTATTTCAAAATAACTGGAAAGGAAGACTCTAAATATTATTATCACAAAGAAATGATAACTGTTTGAAGTAATGAATATTGTAAATACTATGATTTGATCATTACATATTGTATACATGCATTAAAACATCACACTGTATCCCATAAATACATGAAATTACTGCATGCTAGTTAAAAACAAAATAAAATTTATATTAAAACAGGAACCTGGAGAAGGGCCCAGCCACAAGTAAAAATCAGCTTTGTAGGTATGTAGCCCATCCAGTTGCACAGGGCCCTGTGGTTAGAAGGTTCTTCCTCCTTGATTTAATGTTCTGATATTATCTGGAAATTCTCAAACATTTTTGCAAAAGGGATGCTGCGTTTTATTTAACCAACTGGCATAAAATATGTATCCACTCCAAACTGTTAGTACTTCTCTTCTAATGCACAAATTGGGGCTAGTGTTAAGAGTTTCTTTACACATAGGCCTAGATTAATAATAGTTTTTAACCAACAGTCAGCTTGCGTGAGGCCCCTGGAGAGATTACTTCTGCCTGAGGAAAAAGTAGCAAAGAATTTAAGATAACTCTAGACCTCTAAAAGCAAAACAGAAACAAGAGGAGGAGAAGGCTGAGAAAGTTTTGCAGGGGTGGAATATACCTAAAAGCTCTCTTTATTTGACATTTGAAAGAGTTCTTGTCTCTTACCTATATTGTCCACCTGTAAACACGATGTTGTCCACGGCTTTCAAAGAAGAGCCCACTGAAGAAATGGACTTCTACACAACCACAGGGAAAAGCTGTCTTAGTTCCCTTTGCTAAATGACTTCATGCAACAGTGATAAATAGGAACAGAAAACAGATCACCAGAAAAAAGCAGGAAATTAAAAATGTGAAATGGAAGGCTAAATATAAAAAATAGCACTGCAGAAAATACAATTCAGAAACAAGAGAATTTTCAGAAGTGTAACTACTCTCTTCAGAGATTTTGAAAATATCACACTCATCATCAAATACTGATTTAGAAAAGTAGGCTACCATTTGAAGATTTTTTTTAAAAGGTAATATATATGAACTAGTTGAATTATAAATTTGATGGAAAAGAAAATCAAATTGATAATCTATAATCTTTCAAAATTTAGAGCTAAGAAAAGAGATCAAATATTTGAGAGACCTTTACCTTTAATTTTTACACTTTGCTGTCTCCAGTAAAATACAAATGCATAATAAATAATAAAACACATTTTTCTGAATTAAAAAAGACTACAGTCTTCAGTTGGAAAGGACTCATGGAAGTCCAAAAAAAGTAAAATAACAAGACAGAAAACAACACTTGCGTGACTTGCACTGGTGTATTCTTTGTTCAGCAAAAATTTATGGAATGAATGAATGAATGAATGAACAGATGAAAATATCCTCATGAAGCTTCATGATTCCAGGGACAAGGAGCAAAGTTACAAAGGTATTCAAAGAGAATAAAGGCACAGATTGTCTCAAGTGAATACAAATTTAATTTCTACTAGATGTTTCCTCAACAATTATGGGTAATGATGGCAAGAACAATACTTTCAACTTTTCAGGGAAAATGATTTTCTACCTAGAATTCATTACCCAGCCAAAAGATCAATTTGATACGAAGGAGAAATAAAGACATTTTTCTAGTACTTTCAGAATAAAGTCATTTTATTATATCTGAAAAAAATTATTGAAGGATATTTAATAGAAGAAAAAACCTTAAGAGGTAGGTAGGTACAGAATCCAATAACAATAGAAGCCAGAAATTCAGTGAAAAACAGTTGTGGGATTATAGTTGTATAAAGGCTTAGAAAATTTTCATGAGTCTTATACAATAGTCTGAAATAGAGCAGGAAGATAGAGGCTCTATAAAGAATGTCTTTTAAAATATTTCTATTCACAACTTGTATAATGAAAAGCACAGAGCATATCAATACTATGAAGGCATAATTCTTTCCAGTCATCAAAATCATAAAAGGAAGACAAAAGCTTTATGCCACACTCAGTCCAAATACAAAATAAAGCAGGTTCACATCTCTTCTGGTTCCTAGGGCAATTATTAGGTTGTCCTGCCTGGCTCTGTACTGATTGGAGAAAGAAGCTTTCTGTTATATTACTGTCACCCCCAAAGTATTCAAATTTCCACTGACCGATGAACTTTATTGCAAAGTGGACACTCACTGATGATGGACAGTGAATACTTTGGGGTACTGACTCAAGTGACAGCTTTGGTTGAGGCAGATTCTACTTAGGTTTTTTTTTCTTTTTTTTCTTTTTTAAGGTTTGTGCAGTTCTTCCCTACTTTTCTTTTGTCCTTCTGCTTTTTTTTTTTTTTTTTAACCCTGTTCCCATTCCACTCCCATCTTGTGTCCAAGAGTTGAAAAACTGATACGGCATACGCTTACCTATCTCTGCCTTTCTGGCTGGCATTGTGCCTAGTTACTTGCTTTACATTTTGAATATAATAAATATTTATGGCTGCTTCTAAAGTCAGTAACTCATTGCACTTGTCACAGGTTATAGAAAGAGAATTTTCCTGTCAACTCAGAATTTTACCTGAATCATCACAGCAGAAGAGAATGACTGGTTATATTATTTCTTTAAAATATTTTTAAATTTATGTTTATTTTATTTCATTAGAGAGCATGTGCATGAGAGAGGCATAACAATGAAACTGAGTTTCAAAACAGGTTAGTAGGACAGTTTCAATAGTTGATACAAATTAAGACAACACTGAGATTCCACCTTACCCCAGAAAGAATAGCTATTATCAAGAAGTCAACCAATAATAGATGTTGGAGAGGCTGTGGGGAAAAATGAAACCTCCTCCAATGTTAGTGGGAGTGCAGGTTGGTACAACCATTATGAAAACCAGTGTGGAGACTCCTCAGAAAGCTAGGATTGGGCTGGGGAGATGGCTCAGTAGAATAAGCGCTTGCCTGGCAAGCACAAGGACCTGAGTTCAATCCCCGGTTCTGCAAAAAAAAAAAAAAAGC
>NW_004524756.1:293361-294494 GCF_000260255.1 Octodon degus | reverse complement strand
AATTCTTGCAAGAGACATACATTCCCAAACCCAAGGCCTCACTATTGAAAGCCATAACAACAGGATGTCCCAGGTCACAATGCCTCGATTTCTTAAAAACATTCCTGGAATATGACAACCACAAGGTTAGTCCCCCCAGCTACCCCCAGACTTACTCCATCTGGTCATCCGGTATTGTAATCCACCAATTATTTTAAAGGTCAACTTACACTAACCAATGCGATCTGCTTCTGTAACTTGCTTGCTCCCACCCTAATTTGTGGTTTTCACCTTTAAAAAACTATGCCTGTTTCACTAAAGGTGCGCTCTGTTCCTGTGTGTGCAGACTGCCCTACGTATACGTAGATAATAAAACTTTCCCTTTGTGATTTGCATGAGAGACCGACTCTTGGGGTCTTCCTTCGTGGCGACTCGACCCTTACAATACTTTTAAATGAAGTAAATCAGACCCACATCTGCAAACATTGTATTGTCTCCTTAGTGTAAGAACCTGAAAGAGTAAATAAAATCTCAAGAGTACAATAGATGCTGTGAAAAGGGAATGAATCTTCCTTCTCCAAAAGGAAGGAAGGAATTACTGAGATGAGGGGAAGGACAGGAGAGGGAGTGGGGGAAGGAGATATATCTATGTATATAGGCAGGATGGTTTTGATACTTAATTTTACTGTGGATTTTTGCTGGTCTATGGAAAGGAGCAATTAATTCTTGTCTCAGTTACTCTTCTCTTGTTGCTGGGGCCAAGTACCTGACACTCAAAATTAAGAAAGGGAAGGTTTATTTAGATCACAGTTAGTGGAAGTTTCATTCTTTATTCTGCTGGCTCCAAGGCGGACTGGCACAAGGCAGAGGGCATCAGTTCATGGTGGCAGAAAACATCAATAAGCAAAATAAAGGGATATACCACAGCTTCTAGCAAGCCTGTTTCCTTTCCTTCCAGGTTGACTGTTAAGACTGGAGGTCATAAGCATGATGATGCCTTATGCATGAGATGTGCCTTCCTCAAAACTTATTATGACATGGGCACATTACCCGTCTGACATAAAAAGAATAGGGGCCAGGGAGATGGCTCAGTAGAATAAGTGCTTCTCTGCAAGCACAAGGTCCTGAGTTCAATCCCCGGTTTCACAAAAAAA
>NW_004524756.1:290228-291871 GCF_000260255.1 Octodon degus | reverse complement strand
TATATCCCTGACACTCAAAATTAAGAAAGGGAAGGTTTATTTAGCTCACAGTTAGTGGAAATGTCATTCTTTTCAATGTATTCCTCAATTGATGGGCATTTGGGTTGTTTCCAAGATTTAGCTATGACAAATTGCACTGTTACAAACATGGTACATATCTATATTTCTGTGGTATGATGTTTTCAGTTCTTCTGGAATAAATACCCAGGAGTGGAATAGCTGACTTGAATGGGACCTCTAATACAAGTTTTTAAAAAGGAATCTCCATACTGATTTCCACAGTGGTTGCACTACTCTATGCTTCCACCAACAGTGAACAAGAGTTCCTTTTGCTCCACAACCCCTCCAGGATTTGTTATCAGTTGATTTTTTTGATGGTAGCAGTTCTTTCTGGGGTGATATAGAATCTCAGTGTTTTTTTCTAGTGTTGTTTTAATTTGCATCTCTCAAGTGACCAATGATGTTGAACATTTTTCATGTTTTTATTTGCCATTTATATTTGTTCATCTGAGAAGTGCCTTCTACTCATCTCTGATCCTGCTTTTGGATTTGGTCTTTGAATTTTGGGGGTCTGATTTTTTTTAAATTCTTTACATGTTCTGAAGTTGTCTGTGGGACAATTGGTTTTAATGTTTTCCCACTTTGTGGGTTGTCTTTTCACTTCATTGGTGATTTCTTTTCTAAGTACCCCTACATTCTAAAGAGAAGTGTTACTGAGAGATCATAAAATTTGCTAAGGTTTTTCAGTGAGGTAGCCAGACAGGGATGGCCAATAGCATATTTGTGGGAGTGCAAACAAGTCTGATAACCACTTCTATGGCATGTTCCCATGCCATCATGAAGAACAGAGCCCTTGGGTGCTGATCTTTTCTGACCTATGCAGTCACAGCTCTGTGGGATGGAGCAGTTTGGTGAGTGAGCTCTTCAAAGAGCTTCCTTGTGTTTATTGGCATTTGGGGCCCATGTGACTCCAGACAGTGGTGCTCATTTAATATTATGGGCAATTATGAAGACAGAAGGAGGCTATCTGAAGTGTTTTGTGACAGCTGAGGAAAGCAGTGAGAGTGGGCTGCACTTCAATCATTCAGGGGACAGCATTGCCACAGGCCAAGTGGATGCTGTGGAGGCAGTGGGGCTTAAGGCATTGTAAGAGATTTCTGTCATGACAGAGTGAGGAGGCCTCAGCAGATGACTTGACAGGGGTCACTGCCAGGGGGCAGAACTAGGTGGAAGTGGTGACGAGATGTCAGCCAGAAGACAGATTCAGTGTATTGCTTACACCAGGGAAGACTGAGGTTTGAAGTTTCTGCAGTTTTGTTTGAGGCTCTTGTTTTTAAGGTTCCCAGTGAATGCCTGCTACAGTGGAGAGCATGGGCAGCTAGTGTGGCCATAGGAGAATCTCCAAGGTGGTCTAACAAAAATTTCTTTCGCTGTCACTGAATAATGCAGCAACAGAAAAGGAAGAGAAATGAAAAAAAAAATCATTCTGGCTTTTCCCACTGCAGACCCAGCTGTGCGTCCGGTGTGCTCTGCAGGAAGCACAAAGTTGTCATCCTGGAACTACTCCAGGGAAGTAGTACTCCAGGGGATTCCCTTTGCTTTCCTCTCAGGTTACAGCCCTTATTTTTTCTGGGTCCCGTGAT
>NW_004524756.1:285066-290109 GCF_000260255.1 Octodon degus | reverse complement strand
TCTCTGTCTCTGTCTCTGTCTCTGTCTCTGTCTCTGTCTCTCTCCCTCCTTTTTTCTTTTGCATTAATGGAAGTTATTTACCCTAATAGAGGGGGGAGGGGAAAGTAGTAGTGAATGTTTGGGTCATGTTTTCCAGCATGAGAAGCAAACTTCTTCCCTTCCAGAAAGGGAAATGGCAAATTGTGTTTTTGGAGAAACCTCTTCCTTTCCTTGAGGAAAAAGAACTGATGCTCTGGGATCCAGGTTTATTGCACAATCATAGCTACCTCTAAGAGCTCCTATATCTAGCAGTTACTGTATTATACATAAAGGATATAGAAAGCACTGCGCTGTAATGATGAAGAGGGACATAAGTTAAAGTGGGAGAGTCAGGAAAAGGAAGAGAAAGTGTGTGTCATGGAGGTCAACACAAAGGCCTAGGAGGTGAACACAAACCTCAACAGGAGGTTTCATGTCATACCTTGATGGTCCTGGTGTGTGTTGGGAATTTCAGCACTGGACTTAAGGGTCCTGACTGCGTATGTCCAGGGTCACTGTGGAGATGGAGGCAATACCAGCTGCATTTTGTCTTCTTGACAGCAAATAGAGAAAATATGCTCTCTCATTTGTGCCTGATTTCAAGATGACTAGGAGATCACAGTTGTCTTTGGCTACTTAGTGAGGAAGCTTGTAAGCTGAACTAGGCACACCTGGGTATGTCATAGTGGAACGTGAGAAGCAGACACTGATGTCGTATGTGCAGTGTAGTGGCAGTATAGAACCAATCTAAAGCGAGTGTGCGCAAAGTCCAGCTTCTGCATTTCTGTATCTGATTTCATTTTTCTCTGGAGCTACCCAAATTCCTGATGGCTACAGAAAATCATGTTGAGATGAATTAACCCATTCCAGTTCTTTTTATTGCTGTAGACACATCCATACTCATACTCAAGTAATTGGAACCCAGATCAGGGCTCTTGTTCTCTGGAGAATCTTCTTTCCTTCTCCTTATGTCCAAGACAGTGTCCCAGAGCAAAGGCTCTCACTCATCTTCATAGCTGTGGTGCAGACTCTGCCAAGAGCTAATGCCTCTCTGTTTCCCCCTGATCACTGTTGAGATACGTACTCACCTCACTTGGCTTCTGTCCTTTCTGTGTCTACTGCCGAAATGTCCCATTTTGGCCTCCATCGGCTTTCTGGCCTGCCTTGCTTGATCTGTGGCCTGCAGTGTCATCCATCTCTCTTTATGGTGACCTACAAGTAAGCTTTTTGGCTTTGACTCTTGGCTAGGTTTCATGCCCTTCCCCGGAGCACACAGGTCTATACCCTTTCTGGATATAGACAGAAACTTGCAGGAAGCTCATCCAGCCCCCACTGTGGAGCAACTCGTACATTTTTCCTTGGTTGCAGCACGTTTGTTAGTTTAGACCAGCAGGTGCTGAGTGCACAGTCTACCCTCCTGTTCCAAAAGGAACCTAATACCCTGAAGGTCCTTTTCTATTGCAGGATCCCTACTTGGAAATTAGTTATGTTTCTTGGTTTCTCTCTCCACTCAGCCCTTCAATTCACTAAGACTTGAAGATGTGGGGTGGGAACACTGATGCCAGATGCCTGGAGAGGCATGTACAGAATGGAGATTCCTCCTAAGTCCTCCTGCTTCTCAGTAGAGAAGTGTGTTCTGTTTTTAGATTGGCGGGTGCTTCTCTTATACTCTATGCTGAGGGCTTTGTTTTTAGGTGGTGCCTACTATCCCCGCTCCCTCAATGATTAAATTTTAATGGCTTCATGAAAGATACATACTAGAAAGTAGGGAGATAGAGCATTTTCAAAGGGGAAAGGGCTCAAGAGCTAGAGTGAGGGGTAGGGAATGGAGGGACAAGGGATCCAAAAATAATTAGGATGTGTGATGGACATATACCAACTTCCTGTAAGGAATGTAAGTATTATATATGACACTCATGTACTGATAAACTAAAAAAATCAGAAAAAAACCAATCTGGATTTCTGCAAAGGAAACTGTTTTTGGAGATATTAAAATGATTTCTTTCATTACCCTTTGGCCCATGCTGTTGGTCTAGTTCTGTGCTTGTTCTTTTGAAATCTTGTACCAGGTTCATAGTTTTCCTGGCTACTTTTATGTAATTATAAAGCCCTTTGTTCACAAAGAACAGTGTCATCTTAGTAAGAAAAATGTGCAAGGCAGTGTAGGATTCAGAATCTCATACTCTTATCAGATTGTCATCACGTAGATGTCATTCAAAAATCACATCTCCAGAGAGGTGATCTTTGACTATACTATAACGGCCAAGTGATTCTAAACTAAAACTCTGAAATCTGAAGTTCTCCAAATTTGATAATTTTTAAATACAAGTATGAATACTCAAAACATTTCATATTCTGAAGTATTTAGAATTTTGGGTTTTTGGGTTAGGAAAACTCAATTGGTAAAGTACATGCACATATTTTCTAATTAGAAAACTCCAAAGTCTGGAATGCTTCTGGACCCAAACTTTGAGGTAAGGCATACTGAATTTGAATTCTAGGTAGTACAGGGAACTTGTGCCTCCTAGTCTTTATACCACCTTGATATACCAGCCAGGTTTTCATTGTTATGAAAGATAAATTCCAAAGCCATTCAAAGAAGAAGAGATTCATTTGACTCAAGGTCTCAGAGGTTTCAGTCCAGGGCTTGCTTGTTCCATTGTTGTGTTCTGAGGTGAAGTAGAAACATCAAGATGGAAGGGTGTGGAGGAGGAAAGCCCCTCAGCTAATGGTAGGTGGGTGAGAATTGGGTTTGGGGGAGAACCAGAGAAGAAAGGTTGAGAATCAGACAAAGACCCTCAAGGTCATGTCCCAAGGACCTCTCCCTTCACTTAGGCCCTACTTCCTGTTTCTATCACTTCCCAATGATGTCATCAAATTATGATCTCATTAATGAATTAATCCACTTGGGGAAGTTAGAGCTCTTGTGATCCCTCACCAAGAAAGCCATCATCTGGTAACTAATTGTGTAGCACATGAATTTTGGGGGAAATTTCACATCGAAAAGATAACAGCTCAGCTCATTGATACATATTGAAAGCTTACCATGTGCCATCCAATATTATGCAAAGCACTGGGGATATTACAAACAAAATAGGCTGGCACTTTATCTAGTGGGAAGAGATAGACAATAGACAAACAGACTACTGTGGTGAGTAAGAAAGAAATCATTTAGCAATGTGTGCTATATAGAGAATGCAAGTAGAATGGGAGAGTGACTAAGTGACTAATGCAGATTGTATAGTCAGATAAGTTTGCACTGAGAATGTGACTTTTAACCTGAAATCAGAATGACAACGTTTTGCTTGTTGCATTCTGTGTAATGAACAGAGACAAAGTTTTGTAAAATTGTATGTCATGTAGCATGATTCCCGGAGGAGAGTACGTAAGCAGAACCACAAAATACCCCCTGGAGCATTGAGACAACCTTGTGGAATGACGAGTGAGCCGAGGTTTGGCCAGAATTGCACCATCATTTTGCCTCAACCCATTCATGGTTCAGTAGATGATGAAATTCTCATGACCCCTTCTCTGTTTGTTTGAAAAAGCCCCTGATGCCAGGATGAATACAAAGATAGGTGCTGTACCTGGGCCTGGTCAAGCCACAGAACTCTGCATTTTGCAGTGCAATTGCTGGATAGCTGAAAATAATATGAAATCTGAGAAACAGAGTGACAGTATGAATAAAGTAGTAAACTCAGGATCCTTTCTGCTAAATGACTATTGGAGACAAGCATACTCGGAAATTTAGTATGGGGCTGTGAGGAGGGTGGATAGAAAACACTTTACTATTTTATAGATTCTCCAAAGTCATACACAGGAGGAAAAGACAAACTCGTTCAGCTGCTTCAGGGCTTCCTCTCCTTCAGCCCTGAATTTGAGAGATGGAGAAAGACTTAGAGTGATAGTACTGTGAGGTTGGGAGATGCTGTAAAGTAGCAGCTTTATGATACAGTCTTGCAGATAGTTCACAGCCTCAGCTTGTTGGAAGTTTGTTGCCCCCGACTAATTCTACCAGAAAACATACACATATGATGAAGTGATTTTGACTGGTACGGGATCCTTGCTGTATAATCAACTTTTAAACTGAGAAATGCTGAACCCCACTCTAAGACAAAATAAACTTTTGTTTATGTTTAGCTAGCCATGGTGGCATATGTCTGTGATTCCTGTACTATGAGAGGCTGAGGCAAAAAAGATAGCAAATTTGAGCCCAAATTGGGCATTTTAGTGATTTAGTGAGACCCTGACTCAAAAACCAAACCAAACCCAAACCAAAACAACAACATCCCGTAAAAAACAAAAGATTGGTTGCTTAGTGTAAAGACTATGGGTTCAGTCCCCAGTACTGCAAAATAGGTGATACGCATTTTTATCACAAGAACAGCGGATATGTATTATAGGGAAAAGGCTACACAGCTATGCTTCCCGCGCTACTTACACGTAGTTTCCAGTGTGGGCGAGGCCCTGCGGACTCCAGCTGTGCGTCAGCTTTCTGCAGCTCCCCCCAGGGAGCTGGCCTAGGTGGTGCTCATAAAGCTGGCTTGGCTGCTGCTCTCCTTCCAGTATGTTCCTGGCACTGTTCCACCTGTACAGTTCGAGCAGTCCCTGTTCTTGTCCTTAATGCCTAAAACCTAGAGGGAGGGCATGGAACTCACAAGAGAAAGACGCCTGAAGAACAGGTACTGTTGGTGGACTGTGAAGAAGAAGCTTTCTTTGGAGCCTGGCATTTCTTCCTCCTTGTATGCCTTCTGGGACCTTGACCTATCTGTTTTCTTTGTTTTATCCCCACATGGTCTTTTCCTTTCACTGGCCCCAGTTCTTTTTTTTTTTTTTTTCCAATTAATTTTATTGAGAAACAAATAACAATGAGACAGTTTCAAAACCAGTAAGTAGGACAATTTCAATAATTAATACATTGCATATTGTTGTCTTTGTAATAGTTATTCATAGTACAAGATGCAGACATGATATCCTGTCCAAACACTTTTAGTACAAGTCTTTCTTCTCATTGAATTAAGAGGG
>NW_004524756.1:281123-284256 GCF_000260255.1 Octodon degus | reverse complement strand
CCCAAATTTACTGATCAAGGAGATTATGGGGCCACAGAGGAAAGTGATCGATGATGTAGAGTGTGCCTAAGGAGAGTCACATGGAGAGAAAACATTCTCTCAGGCTTTCACAGAGAGCAAATTGGTCAAGAAATGGCTGTGACTCATCCACATACATGGCTGACACTGACAATGGCCCCAGTTCTTCTGTCTGGAAAGTGCTGAGGTTGTTGTTCTAAAAAAAATAAAATAAGCCTTTCCTTTGATCCTGCTGCTTCCTCAGGCTGCTACCCACTCCCCCAAAGCTCTTGCAGTGCAGCTCCCAGGAAGACCACCTGTGCCTGCTCCCTGTGCTCCCCCACTGTTGACAAATCTTGTTACCTCTATTACTGGTTTTCAGCATCACAAGTGACCCAAACCTCTGTCTGGCAGCTGCCTGGGAGGGGGATGTTCTCTTTAGAGCAATTGCAGCTGACTTTTGATCTAAAGAATGTTTGGATACACTGAATGCTCAAAAGCAGGACTCCTGAGAATCACAGATGGGCTTCCCAGAGCGGTCAATAAGACTGCTGGGGAGAAAAAGCCACATTTTCACAGAGCAGCGACTGAAGCTGAGGGTGAGGAGGTTTGGATCACCAATCAAGAAAACCTCCCCTACATACTAAAATGCCTGGGTGAAAAACTTGAAAGAGTGGTTTAAACTATGAGCCTAAATTTGACATGCTGAAGAATCCAGCATAGTCCATTTCAAAAGTTTGTCATTTATGATGAGCAGTGAAATCAAGATGTTTGCTGTCTCTGGTCAGGGTATTCTGGAGACTGACCCTGAGCCAAGGATTTGAGTGTGAGTGTTTTGTTAAGGTACAGCTCCCAACAGATACCAGCAAAGGAGCAGAAGAAGCAGGCTGGGGGAAGCAAGCAAACTAAGTAAAGATGAGGTTTCCGGTGAAGTGCCAAGACTCAGTTTGATGTTCTGAGCTGCTTTGTGTTATTTCATCTCAAGATGCAAGAGAACAGCTTTTATATTTCCACACCTGTATTTCATTGGCTGGAGTAGAGGAGACTATGAGATTCCCAAGAACTTCTCACAAACTAGGGACTCCCTGGCCCTTGAAAGTGACAGGTGCAAATACTTCATAGAGAGAACACTGGAGCGGGGGATTAACAAAGAGCATGAGGAGAAGAGATGCAAAGCTATGTGCAACTCTGGTGTGATGGCTCCAGTATGAGGTGGAACAGCCAAAGGTGTACAGTGCTGCTGAAATCTTCAATAGTGGGTCAACTCCATACTTGCGTGGGCATTCTGGAGATAGCCCAGTGGTACTTAGTGATCCTAACCATGCACAAACCCTATGATCCAGCAGTTGTCTATGTATGTATGTATGTATCCATCCATCCATCTTTCTATCATCTATCAGTCTATTTATCTATCATTTATCTATCTATCTCAAGGTGGGCCTTCATATCCAGATTCCTTATCCATGGATTTAACTAACCATGGCTTGAAAATATCTGTAAGAGGGCTGGTGAGATGGCTCAGTGGTCTAAAGCACCTACTTAGAACATGCTTAGCAAAGCACAGGAACCACTGTTCAACCCCCCAGCACTACATGCCAGCCAGCCCTGCCCCCTGGTGGGCTGAGCTGGCCACACACACACACACACACACACACACACAGACACACACAAATAAAAAATTAAAAAAATTAAAACATTAAAAAAAAGAAAATATCTGTAAGACTTTTGCATTTATACCGCACACCTAGAGACCTTTATACTTGTCATTATTTCGTAAATAACACAGCATAATAACCATGTATTTACTTCTTGTTTATATAGAATTAGGTATTATAAGTACTGTGGAAGTAATTTAAAGTATACGGGAGATGTTTGTAGGCCATGTACGATGCTGTTTTACACAAGGGACTTGAGTAAAAGGGGTCCTGGAAGCAGCCCCCTTTGCTTCCTGAGGCGTAGCTGTGCAATTGCAAATACAAGATTTTCCCTCCTTACCCACCTAAACTGCTCATTCATTATTGCTCTCTAAGGGCTTTAAGTACATGTATATTTTATATAACCATTTTATAATTTGAAGAGGAAACTTATTTTTAAAGACCATAAAATGTAATTAACTGAACTAAAAGAGGTCAGAAATAAGGAATAGCAGGATAGGCAGTGAATTTTTTTGAAGAAATGACATCTGCCTTCACCCTTCTTCAGGAAGAACACCTTGCATACCTTCCCCAGCCCCAGGACTTGGTTCTACATGCCCTGAGCTGCTCGGCCGAATCCCATCCTTTCCAACAGTGTCTTGATTGGAAGTTAAAAAATTAGGTCAAGGTCAGTATTGCATTATGAAAATGTGTGTCCCTGCAGCTTAAAGGAGGACATATATTCCCTACCTGAACACTTTTAGATTTTCTCATTTTAAGGTATTTTTAAATGAACTGAAGTTGATTTCAATAGTGACTCATGGAGAGAAACAGAGAGCTCCAGTTCATGGAGAATGGCTGTATCCTGGAAAAAATGTGAGGAGATGGGATGAGCGAGAGCTATGCCCTGGAGGGGCCGTGGCCTGTCACTCCGCTGACAATGTGACACTGTGTAGACTGGCTCAGGCCATGACTCCCATCTGGGACAAATCTATCACACAGCACCAAGTTTACAATTGTGTCAACCTTTACAGAGTCAAATTCAAAAAAACAATGATCAATTCAGTGTAGATTAGCCAGATAAGAGGACTGTGGTTTAAACCCAAACAGGAAAAATCTGTGGAATTCTCTATGCTCCCCTAGGAAGATCCCATGACTCTTCTAATTATATGGAGAGCTGGCGCTGCTGTTCCTAATTTATTGCTCCTAGGAAGAAACAACGTCGGTAAACTCTACTGAGTAACACTGATGCTAGAAGCTCGGGAGACTAGGAGATGTTGTTGGTTCTGCCTTCATCTAGAGTCAGAGCTGTTGATGCTGAGCAGATATGGACTCTGAGTTGTCTTTCTTACCACTTAGAGGAAAGTACTACAGAAGCTCTTCCAAACATAGGATTACTTTAAAAATCACTGGAAGAGTTTTTCACTGTGAAGACCCCACTGCAATATCAGAAAATCCACTAGATGTGGTGGACTTGTGCTCTGATTTAACTTCACTTGTTT
>NW_004524756.1:277820-279778 GCF_000260255.1 Octodon degus | reverse complement strand
GATCTTTTAGAGCTTTCAATGACACAAACAGCTTGCTGTGGCACGCAGGCTGTAGGTTCACCATCACCAGCCTAGCTTTGCCTAACCACCTACAGGGGAGGATAGACAGGCCCCAAGGGGGCATGCCACTATTTACAAGGCTGCAAAGAAATAGGTATGATAGAAGCCTATTGCAGTTTTCTGGCAAAAGACAAGGAATGATGTGTAAAATAGGGAGGTAGAGGCAGACACAAGTGTTACACTGTTGGGAATACTCTGAAAATTGGGCTGTAAGAGAGAAAGGAACAAGAATTGACCACAAAGGTTTTTGTCTTAATAACTCAAAGATGGTCTTGTATTTAACTGAACAGAAAGTTGTTCTAGTAGCACAGGTTGGAAGATAGCAAGAGTTTTGTTTATATTATGGTCAATTAGCTATCCAGCTGGTGAGGTCAGGTAGGCAGTCTGGGTGGGTACGCATGCCTTCCTCCAGATGTGCACCTCAAATAATATTCACTGGCTGTAACTGCTCATCACCCAGCTCCTCTCTCTGGAAAGCAAGCCTCATGAGATTGGCAACCTTTCCTGTTTTGTTCACTGCTGCATCTCTATCATCTAGAAGAATGGCCGGGGCATAGGAATTGGTCAAAATGTACTGGGAAGGTGAAATAAAGGGATGAATGACAGAACTAAATGTTCAGTTCCACAGAGTAGGCTGATCAAGAATAGAATAACAGGAGGAAGTATCTTAAAATAAAGTTTCTCGCCTTGTTATACTAATGAGAGATTTATAACAGGCACTGTGTAACAGGCATTGTTAATGAAGAATTATGTAAAATGAAAGGACACTTGCAAAACTTCTGTAAACTTTTATTTTATGCTTTGGGGATGCTGCCAATTTAGGGCCTTAACTTATGGCTCATTTCTCCAAAGTTACTTGTTGGAAAGAAATTGGAAATATTCCTACCAATAAACTGTTATTACTTACCAGTTTATAATCAAAATGCACATAGAGGCTTGTGTAGTTACTTAGGAAGCTATGACTTTTTGAATTTACACAACGCACTTTTAAATGTAAGAAACAAAGAATCTTTAAAAAGTACAGCTATCTAAATAAAATGGTGTGGACTTATGGCTTATAGTATAGGCAAATATTGCTGCATGTGATGTACCAGTGGCATAATTGGATCTGACAAGCACAGAGAAGGAGCATGCAGTGAAACCTGCAATGAAAGCAAGTGGAATCTCTTACATTTTATTCATGACTGAGCTAAAATACAACCCAGAAAATTAGCTTCGCTGATCTATCTGGCAAAATTTGAGAGAAGCATCAGTCCACTTGCCAACCTTATCACCAAAGTGAACTGGGATCAGAACAATTTAATACTTCAAAGTGTAATGTCTATTACTCCAGCACAGGGAACAATAAACACCAAGTACTGCTTCATCAGACCAACCAGACAAAATCCTATGTTGTAATGAACGCATGGCTGTTTCCCTTGCATGCTGCTCTCATGTTTTATTTGTGATGGTAACACAGTCACAAGACTTCCAAACACAGGAGACCCCAATATGTGAAGACCAACTAAGACAAGTTGTACGAGACAGTCATCTGGATTTCACACAGCATATGTGCTTTGGCACAATCACAGGGCACTATTAGATTCAATCATGCAAACCATCACATGTGTGCTGAGGCCACACACACACAAATGCATTCTGTAGAGACAATCACAAAAGGTGGTTAAAATGAACTTACAGTTTTTTATATACACACACACACATATATACACACACTGAGTAAGATTTTATTTTGTATACTCACAGTCTGTAAACATCTGGGAAAGGCCCAGAAAAGTCACTGTGGGCCCTTTGAAATTGTGACCATGTGTGGGCTAGAGGGCTAGGCGAGCATGTAGGCTCCAGCTGAGACTCAGAGAAGTGAAGAACTAAAATTTGATGGTGGAAGTAGCTACAGC
>NW_004524756.1:257921-277145 GCF_000260255.1 Octodon degus | reverse complement strand
TCAAAAAGGACTGAAAAAACAACATCTTGTCATAATCTCTAAACTTCTGTGATGACCAGTTTCATGGAACTCCCAACAGAACTGCCATGAAAGCCAGCCATTCACTTGAAAACTATTTCCATGCAAAAGTAGCAAAATCCTTCTAGTTTCATTTAACAGTCTCAGTCCTCCATTCCTAGTCTTGTATACAACATGAGAACTATGTAAATTAAACAAATTAAAGAAGTAAAATTCATCGATTTTTTGGGTATAAACATTTCACCCTCCACTGTCTTGAAATACATCTGGAGAGCACCCTGGCCCCCACAGGGGTGCAACTGAGTTACAGAAGAAGGATCAGAGATTTCTGGAGACCCAGTGTCTGGGTGCTGGTTATTTTCTCCAATGGGATTCGAAGGCAGATTGACCGGCACTCCTCATGATATTAGTTAATGCTGTCCTTATGGCTGCTCCTCTCCGTGTGGTGGTTGTTTTGTTCATGGTTCTTCCACTGGATGCTGGTCCCATTCATGGGGACTGAGGTCATCAGACTTTTGGACTGGTGACAGCAGCAGCAGAGGCATGACTGGTAGAGGAGACAGACCGTGAATAATAGGAGCCAAAAACTATGCCCAGCTGAACACAGACTCCGGGGCAACCAACAAGAGGGCCAGGTGTATACTCAGGGCTGTCAACTGTCCCTCTAAGCAGAGAATGTGATCTCTTTGTTTTAATTCTGTTCACAGAGTGCAAGAGGAAATGAAGGCACGAAGGTCAGAGGAAAGGTTCTCTAGGGCATGGGCTATCGTGCGTGTGTTTTCTTCAATGTGCACCCACGTGAGGCTCTCTGGGTCAGGTACCGCATCTGATCCTTGCTACAGTGGTAAGTGGTTGGTACTATGCATCTCCTTTTATGAATGAGGGTAGTGAAGCAGAGAGGCTGCTTAGAGACTGAGCTTGAATTAATGCTGTCTAATTCTGTTTCCATTAAGCCCAGACTCTCTAGATTGGGTATGCTATCTTTTTAAGAAGATTTGTCAAACATGTGTTTAATTTCTAAGAATTTGTACATTGATTCTGCTGGTTCTTATAATTAATATATAAATTAACAGGTGATATCAACTCCAGCTTATAAAATGTATTGGTTGTAATCAACGTATTAGTCAATCTGATGTCAACACAGCATTTTGCGATCTGAAAAGCTCTAAAACTTCCATTCCAAGTTTCATCCATTTGTTTGAGGTTGGGGCCATAGCTCAGTGGCTTAAGAGCCTGCCTGGCAAGTGCAAGGTCCTGAGTTTGATCCCTCGTCCCAGAAAAAAAATTTATTTAATACTTTGGTTATGTGTCTTTCTCCTTTTGGGATGTAAGTTTTGTGAAGGCTGTTACTGTGCTTTCCTTCTCTATTCTATCCCTAATAATAATCAACTCATATTGAACACTTTTTTTTTTTTTTTCAGAACCGGGGATTGAACTCAGACCCTTGTGCTTGCCAGGGAAGCACTTATTCCACTGAGCCATCTCTCTGACCCCTGAACATTTGTTTTAAGAACTTTACTTATATTAACCCTTTGGACTTTATTGATGGGACAGATACTATGATCATCCAATTTTATGGAAGGGTAAACTGAGGAAGGAGGAGAGGAAGCAACAAGACCAGGGTTAGACAATTACTAAATCTAGAGCTGTGATGGCATTTGAGCCAGGTTCATCTAGAAGGTGTGCCTTTAGCCTTTATGCAACTTTGCTTAATAAATAAGGAGCTAAAGTCAAACATTGTGGTTAAAGATAACAAAATGTGGGTAAGATTAGTTGTACGCTTACATCATCCCAGGAAAGGGAGAAGTGACATATTTATTGAGGAAATTTGCTCAGTTTCCACATGCATAAAGCTCCCGGAATCCTGCCTAGCTTAGCTGGAAGGAGGTTTGAGAACAGGACCAGACTGATTTCTAATGAAATGATTCATAGTACACATTTCCACAGCAATAAGCACTTACTTTCCACGAAGATGTTATTATTAAATGTTATTAAATTATTAAATGCAATAGCATTCGTGAAAAGCTTCTTCACTGCAGAGTTTTTGTTTGTTGAGCCTGTGATTAAAGTCTAGGACAAGATAAGGGTGAGAATCGGCTCTATGCACCCTGTGGACCTGCAGCTCACAGCTAAGCATTTCTTTTAAGAAGAGCACAGATCACTTGCATGTAGTCGAGTTAGTCTTTTTGGTTTTAACCTCTGAATGTGTTTGTGGTCTGAGTAGTTCCTGCTTTTCTGTTATGCCGGCAATCGACTCTCTGTCTAGGTAACAACGTGATTTGCATATCTCTGCTAAAAAGCAGTATTGCTGACCAAAGTAGCATGAACATTGGAATTGGCATGTCTCGTGGCTATTTAGTGTACTCATCTTATTGCCCTTAGAAAATATCTCCTGCCATGCTGGCCCCACCCCTGGGGCACACTGAGGCAGAGATTGAGACTGGGTGTGGTGGCACACACCTGTAATCCCAGTACCTGGGAGGCTGTAAACAGGAGAAGCACTATGAATCCAATCTAGTACTGAGGCCCTGAACACCCTGTAGACCCTTCTCTAAAATACAGAAAAAAAAGAAAGAAAAAGAAAATATCTGCAGAACACAGTCTTACCTGGAAACAATTCTTAAATTTCTTGCTCACAAAATATAGGGCTATTGGGTTGATACACGAATTCATGGTTGCCAAGTTAATACCGATGTAATCCATGAGCAGCAAGAAACTACAGGAGGAAAAAAAAAGAACAGTTAGAGTGTATTGTTTTAAAATTTGCTAAGTTGCATTTATCCCCAGGATAAGCATTTTTCTTGCCCAGAAGCCATGTCGTATAGGTGGCAGAATTCTGTAGAAAGTGCTTGCTTAGGTGGCAGTTTTAGTTCTGTGGGATGGTTACAGATAGATCGATCCCTTGGTTAGTGGAAACCCTTATGCACAGCCCCAGGAGGGACTGGCAAGATTATAGACACGGCTTGCACAAATTTTGGGATTCGTTATGGGCTATGTCAGCTAAAAAAATTCAGCATTGCAACTTTAATTCTCAGAGCTAATGAGAATGTGAAGAAGATGTAAAACTTTTATAAATGTGGAAAGCAGGGAAACTCCAATTTCCTCCCGGGCACAGAGTCATACCTAAGTAATTCACACCGGTTCTTGTCCATCTCATCATATACTGTTTTCTTCAAAATGCGACTTAAATGAAGAGGGAACCAGCAAAGGGCAAAAATTACAACCAAGCAGAACACAGTTTTTGCCACTTCTCGTCGCTAAAAGAAAGTGGGGAAGAAAAGTCCAGTAAGTTGAGTGTTTTTGCACCAGTTAAAACAAAATACAGGGGCCGGGGAGATGGCTCAGTGGAATAAGCGCTTCCCTGGCAAGCACAAGGGCCTGAGTTCAAATATTCTTCTTAGTGGTTAATTGCTGTACAAGATGCGGACTTGTGATCCTATTTACAAACACCATTAGAACAAATCATTCTATTCATTAAGAGAACGCAACTATACATCTATCCCAACCACTTTGAATACACAGATACAAAATGGACTGGAATGCAACTTTTTGATCAAGGGCTTGCTAATGATGCTTGTGGACAGCTGTCAGGATGGGATGATGGCCTCAGGCGATTGGGCCGGGGTAGATCTGATGTGCCAGGACACAACTTTTGGGGACCTGGCTGCAGGCGCACCAGTGCTGGCTGTGTGTGAGCAGTGTGCTCAAGTGTGTTCCACTAATGTTCTATAGCTTTTTTTCTTCTTGCTGCCTGAAAATCAGATACAAAAGTAGAAGTGCACCAGATAAGGTGGTACCTCCCTGTAACTGCAGCACCCTGGGAGGCTGACCTAGGAGGATCATAAGTTCAAACCCAGGCTGGGCACCTTAGCAAGCCTCTGTGTCAAAATAAAAAATAAAAAGGGGCTAGGGATGTAGATCAATGTGAATGTGAGTGGGGGTGAATGTAAGGGGAAAAGATTAGGTAAAAGCTCAGTAACAGGTCTCCAAGAATGGCACACAGAGAGGTGAATGGCACAGCAGCAGGGGAATGGACAAATCTACAAAGACATCTGGACAACAAAATAGTGGTGGAGAAACAATAGAAAAGCATTGGTAGCATGCTTTCTCTTTTTCCTAATCTTGAAGCTGGATAGCTGGCTTTTTGATTTTCTTTTTATTCACTTATTTGAGACAGGGTTTGCTAGGTTGCCCTGACTGATCTTGCACTCATGGAGTAAAGGGATCCTCTTTGCTCAGCTTTCTGAACAACTGGGATTATAGGCAATTCCATAGTGCCTGCTCTGGATTGTGTGTGTGTGTGTGTGTGTGTGTGTGTGTGTGTGTGTGTGTGTGTGTGTGTCTGGCTCAGTCCACTCTAGGGGTGGGGCTGGTGCAGTATGTGGTGACAGGAGTAGAACCTCAGTCCCTGCATGCTTGCCTAAGCTTGTCTAAGCAGGAGCTTTAGACTGCTGAGCTATCTCACTGACTCATGTTTTGGATTATTTTTTTAAAAAATTATTTTATTAATGAGATACAAAGATTCCAAAGATTATTGCTTACAAACAGAAGGATGCAGGTTAAAGATCATTGTTAGAGATGATTATGGAACTGGAGCATGCTGATCCCGGACTGACGTCATGTGAAGGTCTACATGCCCTTTGAGTAGCTCAAGATCAGAGAGAAACCATGGGTTAGGAATTATCTGTGGCCAATCATTGTGTGCACTGGGTCTGAGAATTACACTGCACACAGTTAGAAGCCTAAGTAGGAACCTAAACTGCAACTTGCCTGCAAGTGGGATCAATTAATATCGAAACAAAACTGATTGAAAACTGGATTTGGGAAGCTCATGCTGTTTCAGCATTACTGAAGCCTGCAACATTAAGCGTAGATGCCTCCAGTAAGCCCACATGGTTATTTGAGCCAATCATAAAGATTTGTGACAGTGATCACATATTGCTGATCCAGCCCGAAGAACTTGCTGCCTGCTATCTCTTGGGGCTGGGATATGGCCTCAGGGTGTAACTCAGCATTCCAATCTACAGGAAGGGGGGATTTTCGCACGGTGATTGTATATGCACAAAAGGACAATGCACCCAGAAAAATAGAAAGGGAAAGAATTAAGATTCTTCTTTCCCCTCGCATATTGTCGAGGAAGCTACCTCTTTTAAAAAGTAATGTTAACACACTGAACTGGACAGTCTCCTATTCACCTAACCAACATCCAGTCTCCTGTTTTCCTTATTATCAGACAGGTCTTTGGTTTTTTTCACAGTCACTTCATTTGTATGGTCACTGGAACTGTAGTTACAGTTCCAACCAGTTAGCTTTAAGGGAGACTTATGTGCATTTCTGGAAAAGCATTCTCTCTCTCTCTCTCTCTCTCTCTCTCTCTCTCTCTCTCTCTCTCTCTCTCTCTTTCTCTCTCTCTGTGTATTCACTCCTTTGGTGCACACACACTAATAATGTTCTATAGCTTTTCTCTTTTTGCTGCCTGAAAAGTCAGAACTTGCTGCCTGCTATCTTTTGGGGCTGAGATATGGCCTCAGGGTATAACTCAACATTCCAACCTACAGGAATGGGGGATTTTCCTACAAAAGTAGAGGTGCACCAGATATGGTGGTGCCTCCCTGTAATTCCAGCACCCTGGGAGGCTGACCTAGGAGGATCATAAATTCAAACCCAGGCTGGGCAACTTAGCAAGACCCCATGTCAAAATAAAAAAAATAAAAAGGGGCTAGGGATGTAGATCAATATGAAAGACCTGGCTCAACCCCTAAGAGCAGGAGAAAAAGTAGAGTTACCAAGAAAAAATAGAGTGACAACCCCATCTTATAAGACTTTAGGAAAGATCAGTTAAACAGCACCTGGCCTCTGAGTTCCTTAACCCATGGAACAATAATATATGAATTTTTTTCATCGGGAGGAAGATCAACCTCTCTATGGTTAAATAACTCACTCTTATTTTGGATTTCTTTTAAAAGCTTTTGGACACAATTGCTCACTGATAAAATTATTGTCATTGTTATGAACAGCAACTATAGACAACCAAGAAAGAAGAGCAGGAGTCCTACAGTACACTAGTTGGAGTGACAAGGTCTTCTGCTCCATACTCCCACTCCCAGGATGTCTAGCCAACCTGCTTTGCTGCTGTCAGAACTTATGACAGTTTTGAGCATGACCGAACCAAATACCAGCTTCATGAGGACCAAATCTTGACTTCTCAGCACCATTTAGTTGAGCAAATCCCTTAACCACTTGTATAAAGTTATTTCTCTCAGCACAGATAGTCAGGAGCATGGCACAAAGCACACTGGAATGTTTTACTTAAAAATGGTATGTAAATGTGAAGCAGACTATTACGATTACCGTCAATCCCTATTTAATTACTTTCAGAGCAGTTAATACTCGAAGAGTAAGGAGTCACAATAATGGTACTGGTACAAAAATCAACACTTCATTTTTTTTTTTTTTTTTTTTGTGGTATAGCGGATTGAACTCAGGTCCTTGTGCTTGCCAGGCAGGTGCTTATGCTACTGAGCGATCTTCCTGGCCCTAAAATCAACATTTTAAGTACTCTACTTCACAAATCTTTTCTAATTAATCACCTCACTGCCCAGATGAGAGTTAATAACTGCTTAGTATATTTGCATCTGAAGCATTTGAAACATTAATAGCTAAACAAAGTCATACTAAAGTTTACTAACGCAATTAGCCTGCTCAAAGACAATGCAAGATAATAGCTACATCTAATGTGTAACACATTAGAGTTTACACAATATGTGCATTCATGTTCATTCCTTTGATTCTCACATCAATTCACACATTATTATGCCCAATTTACAGATGAAGGGCTGAAGCTCAGAAAAATCAGTATAGCAGTTGAAAAGGGTTGCTAATGAAGAGTGACGCTTGTGTATGATAATTATAGAGGATAATTATATAGGACAGACTTAGAGACTCAATCAACCATGCACATTAACTTCTAGTGTGCTTGGCCATTCCTATGTATTCCTCCACTGTAACTGAAAACAGACCTGAAGTCCCAGCTTTACTTATTGCATTAGTATAAATTAATGTTGGCTGAGTAACTACTGGGAGTTGGGTACTACAAGGCACCTCACATGGTTTAAGCAATCCTTATAATTTGTCCAAGGTCACATAGCCAAGAAATATAAGAACCAAGTTTCGCTTTCTGAAGCCTAAAGCATTATTATTCTGTTTGCTGCTCAACACTGCTCCTTACTGACACGTTCATATTCTTTCTAGAACTTTGGACTCTCCAAAGTTTTACCTACCCTTATGTGCTCAATCTTATTTCCTTCCAAGAGTCCTTTATGATGCTTTAATAAAACTTGTCTCCTTTATCCCACTCCCCCAAAGGGTGGTGCCTATTGCCTGTCCTTGCAAGACTCTGTCCCCCTCAACAGACACAGCTTGCGTCCTCCTCTTTCCCATCAAATGCCATTTATCCTCCGAAGCCTGGTTTGGTCCTCCTCCTTCATTAACTGTTTCAGCATGACTCTATCTTATATTCCTTCCAGTTTCCTATATTACAAGGTACTTGGATCATTTTCTGTTCTAATTTTTTCATGTATTTCATTTCTGTAGCCAGATTTTACAGCTTGTAAAGGAAGGAAGCCATGTGCTTCTCTCTGTCTTGGCCTAGTTCCAAGTTCAAATAATGTATAGTCACCCACATACACATCCTCAATACACTGTTAGAGAACTAAATAAATAGTTCCTCTCCCTTTGGACCCAGCCTTCAGGGCCATCTGTTTCACAGTTCACAAAATGAATTTCTAAATTATAACTATAAGAAAATTGCAAGACAGCATTTTTATTTTTAGAAAACTAGGCAAAATCTGCTATATATAGTCTGGTCATGAGTCACTTAAGGACAGGGATAGGGCCTGAGCTATGCACAGTGATGCAAGTCCATCATTTCGCAGACATCATGGAGGATACTTACGCAAACCTAGGCGACATAGACTATGTCATACTTAGGCTACCTGGTCCAGCCTATTGCTTTTAGGTACATAAACATGCAGCATATCGCTGCCGTGAGTACTGTAGGCAGCTGCTACGTGACAGTGTTTGTGTGTCTGAACATCTCTAGGCACAGAAAAGGCACAGTAAAAATATGAAACAATGAGAAGTTTTCAGCTCTATTCAATCCCATGGAACCACTGCCATATGTGTGGTCTGACACTGAAATACTGTTATGAAGAAAATGACTGCAGCCTTCCTGATTTCAAGAGTCTTGACCAGGTATTCAATTACAAATAACAAAAACTAAATTAAAAAAAAAATTCTTTTAGGTTTTTGAGACAGGGTCTCGCTGTGTAACTGAGACTGACCGTAAACTCACTAGGTAACCTGGACAGGCCTTGAACTTGCAGCAATCCTCCTGCCTCAGCTCCCAAGTGCTGGGATTCTGAGTTTGCATGACCATGCCTGGCCCTTGGGAAGGTGCTCATGGCTGTAACAGATGTACCTGTTTCAGATGTTCACTGAGGGCAATTCTCAAGCTGCCGTTCCTTCGATTTAACATCTCACAGGTCATGAGGGTGTAAAAGATCGCAGTGCATACCAAGGGCATGCAGAAGTAGAAGCCAAAGAGCCACCAGTCCTTGACATCTTGGTAGAACTGTCCAGTGAAGGAAAGCAAGAGAAAGAGAGGGATATAATACGTCAGTTAAGCCTCTGATAGCTTCACAAACTTTATTCTTGAAGACGGATGTTTATATTCATGCACTTTGCTTGCAGTAAAGAGTTTAGAGCGGTGCTTAAAACTCAATTAACTTTGAACAGTCAGAAATCATCCTCTCTTTATAATAGCACAACAAGAAATAGCATACGTAAAAAATATCCTGACCAGGGTACATTTTTATGAGCTGAAGTTGGTTTCAACTATACACCAAAAGAGACCATATCAATAAAAACAGTTCTCTGCCAAAGTTTATAAATTATGACTTCGGACATGTTTGTCTGTTTATGGATGAGTCTTACAATTTTGCCAACGCCTGGTTGACTTTTGTTTATTGTGGTTCAAGTGTACTTAATGTAAATATCTTGTTTGGAAACAGCAAGGGTTATGAATTGCTTATCCGTGTCGTTTTAGCTAAGGGGAGTCAACCCTTTGCCTGGTATGCCTGCTATGTGACCCCAAACTCAGCCAGTTGAAGCCATCAGCAGCTCTACTTCTTCCCTGTGTCACCTGGAAACTATTGAGGCAGCATGCTTTATCTGAAGCCCTTCTCAACATTATCTCCCTGTGGGTAAGACTTTGTAAATACTCAGATAATTCAGCATCATGTTTTTTTAGGGGAAGACTTAACACCCTGTAAAAATGAAAGATGGTCATGATATCTGAATTCTTCCCACTAAATTAATCACAAACTTGGGAAGAAATGCTTTTTCTTTTCTGATGATGTTTCTCCAGATTGTTTATTTTCTAAGGATGCAGTCTCCTATAAGATCTCAGTTCCCACAGTAAAAAATAGCTATGCTGCTCTGAAAAACTGGATAGTTTCTGAATATAGCAAGGAGCCTACTGGGCTACATTTACAATATGTCTGTTAAGATAATCTAAAAATGGTTTCTGAAGACAAAAAGTTCAGTCTGGGGTTCTGATTATTTTTGTGCCACAGACCCCTTGGGAGGTCTGTTGAGTAATATAATTCCTTCTGAGAACAACATTTTTATAGGTGTAAAATAAAATAAAATAAATATACTTATAATGGAACCAAATACATCAAAATATGGCTGCAAAATATTGAAGATAAAATTCTGACAGCGATAGATATGTTTATCAACAAATTAAATATCAAACTACTGACACTCTAATAAGTACTAGAATGTTGAGGTAATTGTGAACATTAATGATACCTCAAGATTATGCAGTGTGATGTGGTGTGAAACTCATCTGTTATTTCTATCAGTGAAAAAGTGTGGTTCTCTTCAATACAGTTGTGGCTCATTGCTCACCTTCATAACTGAAATGAATGATATTTTTCATTTAGACTTTAGGGAAAGGAAATACAAAATTTCTTTTTTATCTGAGCTCACAGACCCTTTAGCTCTATCCTCACGGTATGAGGATGGAAAGAACTTTAGACAAACTCCCAAACGAATTAGTTGATTCAAATCTGCTTATGCAGATAGTTCCTATGGCCATAATGTTGTGGAAGAATTTTAGTCTTGAGTTAAAAAAAATCAGGAAGGCTGTGCCTTTTTTTTGTTTTGAAATGCAACCCAGTACTCCTTTGAGTCTTCTGGCTTCCTTCACAGCCCCTTCTTTTTTTATATTAATTTTATTGAGAAAGAAGTAACAATGAGACAGTTTCAAAACAGGTTAGTAGGACAGTTACAATAATTAATACATTACATGTTGTTGTCTTTGTAGTAGTTATTCATAATACAAGATGAAGACATGATATCTTATCTAAACACTATTAGTTCAAAACTTTCTTCTCGTTGAACTAAGAGAAAGTAGCTGTACATCTATGCTAACTACTTTGTGTATACAGCGATATAGCCCCTTCTTCCTACTGCATGGCTCACTGTGGTGGTGCGAATGAGCCCCAAGCACTGCAAAGGGTCCAGAAGTCGACCCCAGAGGGGCTGCATGGAGGCTCAGCCCGTCCATGGAGGAGGCATGCTGAGAAAGGGGTCACACAGTGCTTTTAAACTGATGTCATTAGGGAGGATTGGAGGAGGCTTCTGGTCAGATCAGAGCACAGCAAAGTTGAGGAAAGAAGAATAGAAGAAAGAGAGGAAGTAAAGCTGGAAAAACAAACAAACAAACAAGGCTTCAAACCTAGAGCTTTTAAGATATCATCAGCTCAACTTAAACCCTTTTCTGCAAGTCTCGATGCCACCCTGGCTGGCAGGGTGTCACCCTTCTCTTAAACCCTTAAGCAGGGGCTCTATGGAGCAGCCCATTTCATTCCCCCAGCTCCAGGGATTAGTGAGCGCTTTCTTACACTGAGCCTCTTTCCTCTAGTGTTTTTCTCTGGAATATGTAGATTGTATGTCCACACTGCCCGCATCCTGATAACCTCCTACTTTTATTTTTTACCGTGAATACTGACTTAATTAAAAAGCCAACAGATAAACAGAAGACTTCAATTTTAAACTTGCCATTTGGGCAGTTTTCACAGATCCTCTTTAATTTTAAAACAAGAATTTCCAAGCAAGATAATGGATCAATTGCAAAACCACACATTTTGTAAATTTTCCAGTTTGGGAAGGCATGCTTTGAGATGTCTGAAGATGATAACACACGGAATTTGAGCTGTATAATACTTACATCAAAGCACTACATTATGCCAATTTAAAGAAATAGTTATCTTTTTGGTTCTCTTCCCCGGGGCACATGTAACTAGTTTTGCAAAAAGAAGAATGCATTTGTAGTGTGTTTCCCAATACACTCAGCATGTGCTTATGCTTTTCAGAGAAACATTAATGTGGTCAGGTGTGCTAAAGAATAACTGAGTTTGGGGGCTAGAGAGATGGCTCAGTGGAATAAGCGCTTCCCTGGCAAGCGCAAGGGCCTGAGTTCAATCCCTGGTTCCATAAAAAAAAAAAAAAAAAAAAGAATAACTGAGTTTGCTAAACTAAAGGGCTCTTATATAATGTTTTTTTTCTTTTCAAAGTTTTATTGATAAACATATAGCAATGAGACAGTTTCAAATCAAATTGAAAGTACAGTTTCAACAAATAATACACTGCATATATTCTTCTTAGTGGTTAATTGCTGTACAAGATGCGGACTTGTGATCCTATTTACAAACACCATTAGAACAAATCGTTCTATTCATTAAGAGAATGCAACTATATATCTATCCCAACCACTTTGAATACACAGATACAAAATGGACACTCATAGTTATACCCCATTTTTTTAAGTTCTGTTATTGAATATTATAGGTGTGTAAACTCAGCAAAATATTCTAAGGGCTCTTATATAATGTTATACAACTTTATCTTATTAGCATTTGAGATCTAGAGTACATATTAATACATGTATATAAGTACCATTCCATACCCAAGTAGTATAAGAGTCCTCATGTCTGTCATGAACTTGTACTGTGTTTCCTGTTGCTGAAATAAATGGCATTGTGTGTATAAGCATCTAGTTTCTCTTTCTTGGTAAATTGGTTACAGAATTCTTGGTTCAGTGCAGGACAACAGTGGTGTCTGAAGTTATGCTACAAGTGTATGAAGTAGAATCATGGTTCTCCTCATTAGAAACCTGGTTTCACACTGCCTTTTCCTACATCTGAAGAATGTTTTACTGAACTGACTGGAAAGCACACCTGGCATTGTGGAGATGTTAACAAGTTTTAAGATGGTGAAATATAAAGACCCTCCAATCCCCACCAATTCCTTTTAATTTAAAAAAATTATATTTAGTAGATTATATAATCCACCAGTACCTCCATGAACTTGGATGTGGCATTGAGCATACAGGTTTTGTGCTGTGCGCCCTTGTATTCAAAGGGCACCATGACAAAGCCGATCGCTTCAGGGATGGCCAGGATAAAGGAAAGGATCCAGATGGAGACAATTTCAATGGCAGTGATCAAGGGAATCCCAATTCCTTGAACACGACTCCAGGAGGCGACAGCTCTATATCTGAAAAGAAAACAACAAAGAAAAAGAAAAAGATGTGGTTGTTACAGTTTCTATCTAGATGTTCCCTCAGAGCCTCGTGTGACGGTGGGTGGGGCCTTGGGGAGCTGACTGGCTCATGGAGGCACGATGATGCAGTAGTGTGCTCCCAAGTTTACAGGAGGTGTGACACTGGCAGGTGAAGTCTGGACAGAAGAGGTAGGTCACTAGGGACATGGCCTGGAAGGATCTCTCTCTCTTTTCCCATGCTCCCTCTCTGCTTCCGCCTACCGTGCTATGAGCATTTCTCTTCTGCCGTGCCACTCTGTCAAGCTGCCCTGTCTTGGACCCAGCTGACTAGTAGAAGCTGTGAGGCAGAATAAATCTTTCCTCCTTCAAGTTGTGTCTGGTGTGTGTCAGCGAGGAGAAAGTAACTAAGAGAGCAGTGAGAAAGACAAGTTGTTAGAGTACTTGAAATTTATTTAAATTCAACATAAATCATAAACCCTGGAAAGTGCCTCTGGTTGGCCAGCCGTTGGCTTTTTAGGACATTTCTGTGAGTGTGGATGTGAAAAACAAGGGAGGGCGTAAAGAGTTCTACCCGTTAGGAAAGTAGGCATCTGTAGGCTTGCCTTTGAGATCTGTGCTTGTGGTCTAGGGAAGTCTCCAGAGAGGTCAGAACACAGCGGCAACAGAGAGGTGTGCCCGTGTGCTTTTTTTTTTTCCGAAACCGGGGATTGAACTCAGGCCCTTGCCCTTGCCAGGGAAGCGCTTATTCCACTGAGCCATCTCCCTGGCTGTCTGCTTTAAGCGGGGGGAGAGACTGTATGATGGGAAAGGGATAGTGAAAGCCCCTAGTACTTTTATAGGGGCTTAAAACTTTATAGGGATGTCTTATTCATATGTATATATATATATTTTCCTTCTATATTTAGGACAGGGTCTACAGGGTCTACAGGGTCTCTCTATGTATATAGGACTTATAGTGATTCTCCTGTTTTCAGCCTCCCAAGTGCTGGAATTACAGGTGCACTTCACCACACATTCTTAGTCGCTGTCTCAGCGTGCTCCGTGGGCGGGGCATGCTGGGGATCAAACCCCGGCCGCTGCCCTGTGCCTAAGCAGGCACTTGAGTTCGCTGGCCCTTTCTTCTTTATACATTAAGAAAGAAATTTTCATTGATCTGTAATCCCAGAATCCTGGGAGTTGGAGGTAGGAGGATGGCAAGTCTTGCAAAAGAAAAAAATGTAAAAGGGCTGAAGATGTATCTCAGTGCTAGGGGCCTAGAGTCAATGTCCTGTACACACACACACACACACACACACACACACACACACACACACACAGACTTGCAGTATCATCTATGAAGTAGGTGTAGATACCCTTGGAATAGCGGCCTTAGATATTATGCTAGGTCGTTCTTTTAAACTCAAAATATGATCAGAAGGACTGATATAAGTGGTAGTTTTAGTAAATAGCATTCCTGGCAAATGTCAAAGAAAGATTGTATCTTTCCCATTATAGTCCTGTGTTAGAGCATATAAAACTGAGTTGAAAATACCTTCATTCATAATCTTTATGGTTTACAATCCAATAGAAAAGAATGCTTTATGCAAAGCAGAAGGTATCAATATAACTAAACAGTTACATTAATCGAATACTCACTGGCATTAAGAAATTATGGTTTAATAAACATTGAAAATTTAACATTTTAATAAAAGTTTAGAAATGCCTGCACTTTGACCTGATGTGATGGTCTGATGCTAATTGCTTTTAGACTTATTATTAAGAAAAGACCTGTGACGTGGCATGGTATTTTTGTAGCTACATTCTTGAGATTGTTGTTGCTATTATAATGGAAAGGAAATATTTTCTTTCTTCAGCTTTCATTAGGTAGTGCCAGAGAAGGCTGCAAAATATGCCAGGGCACTGGAGACAGGTGCATTTGAGTTAGCAGGATATGCAACTTGCTGTAGAAGATTACTCAAACAAGGTAAGGCGACATAGATGTCGTGCATGTCCACCAGGAAGAGCCCTTACTGCTTATATTTAGTGTACTGTCTCAGTACGTCTACGTGGTATACCTGTGAAAACACAACCCCTAGGAGCTACATCCCTAATTCTTTACCAGAATTGGCTCTAGACTAGAATCTACAGATTTAGGTATGTTATAATGATGTCCGATGGCACACATCTACTTCAGTTTACTGGAGGAATGTTCTGCAAAATGGTCTTAGAATAAATGAAATCTTTGTACAACAAATATCTCTGGAAAATTTAGATTAGTTTATAATGGAGTAAAATATGGCTATGTTTAGACAAAGAAAATCCCTTTTGTGATGTAGCCGAGCCTGTACTTTAAAATTTATGAGTATTTCCAGTTAGATAAAGGTTGCTGTTTATTTGCTTTTCAGTTCCATCTGCTTTCCTTTGTTGCCTTACTGAAATGGCCAGATGATGTCCAGGAAAAGCTGAATGAAGTGCAGACTGGACACTGGATGCGTGTGTTCCATCATTTCTTCTCTCCTCTAAACTTGATTGAGTGTTTAAATATAGGACTCTTTTTTCTTGTTTTGGTGATGGTGGTATTGGGAATTGAACCTATAGGGTATGCTCTACCACTGAGCTGCATCCCTATCCCTTTTTATTTTTATATTCTAGATACAGTCCTGCTAAGTTGTACATGTTGATTTGAACTTGTAATTCCTCTGCTTTTGCCTTCCTTGGGGTAACATTACCATTACATGTCATTGTACTTCAATTTTTCTTTTTCTTTCTTTCTTTTTTTTTTGCAGAACTGGGGATTGAACTCAGACCCTTGCGCTTGCCAGGGAAGCATTTATTCTACTGAGCCATCTCCCCAGCTCTCAATTTTTCTTTTTTAAAGACAGAGTGTTGCTAAATAATCCAGGCTGAGTTTGAGCTCAGAAAGCCTTGAACTCATAATCCTTCAGCTTTAGCTTATTAAGTGCTGAGAATATAGGTGTCTACTTTTTTCATCAGAGAGTAAGAAAGCCAGATTTCTTAAACCAGGATTTAGGGTAGGAAGTGGTCTGAGTAAGCAAATGTGATCAATATGTACTATTGATGAATATACTTACAATCATCTCCATTTGATAATGTGCATGAGCTCCCAGAGTATTATACCCTGCTAAGTTTAGGTAAATGGCTCTCAAAGGACTATGTAGTACAGGATTTCTCCCCATCTGTGGTGTTTTGGGGAGGTGGTGGAACCTTCAAAAGGTTAGGTTTAGTTGGAGGGCTTTAGGTTAGTGGTCATGGGCCCTTACAGAGGGTTTGGGATGCCAGTCTCTGTCTCTGCTTTCTTTGCCATGTGCTCCTACCATGAGGTACTGTGCTGCCACAGGCCCCAAAGCAAAAGGAAGGCCAACCCTGGGCAGAAACCTCCAAAACTGTGAGTCAAAAGAGTTCATTGCATATATATCTATATATCTATATATATCTATATATATCTATATATATCTATATATATCTATATATATCTATATCTATATCTATATCTATATCTATATCTATATAATCTGTCTATCTGTCTATGTAGTGATCCCCCTATCCCAGCCTCCCCAGCGCTGGGATTGTAGGCATGTTCCACCATGCCTGGTTTTGGTGGCCAGCTCAGTGCAGGGCCAGTGCAGCATGTGGTACTGGGGATCAATCCCAGATCCTTGTGTTTGCCAGGCAGGCACTTAGACCACTGAGCTTTCTCCCTGGCCCTGATCATTGTTTCTTGTAAGTTGATTTTTTCAGATATTTTGTCACAGTAATAGAAAGTTGTCCAATATGCACACACACTCAAATCAAATGTAAATTCAACAGTTTTATATATACAGAAGTGATTTTTTATGTCTATTCAACAAAAGGTTTTTAAATGAGTCTTGTTCTTCATTAACTCATATTGTGGAGGGCTGGAATAAATATTTTCAATTTGTAATCATGTGGATCTTAATCACAACTTTATGAAATAAGGAAAAAGGCATAGGAATAAGTAAAAGTGATCATTTGTGATATGAATGTGGGTAAAGGTGAAAAAACGTAAACTTCTGGATGTTCCAAGATGTATTTCTATTTAGAAGGTTGCAACTAAGACACATATAGCATCTTCACTTGTACAAAATCTATGAGTTTAGATCTAAAGCACCAATTGCTATCCCATAAATACACCTTTCTCTTAGAAATGCTGTCTGCTTGGCCTCTGCCACCTTCTCCTGGTTTCCTTCCAGCCTTCTGTCCACTCCTTCTTGTTTCCTTAGGTAGGCCTCATCCTGCGCCTATATCCTTAGCATAGATTTCTCCTAGGTCCTTGGACCTCTTTTCTACCTACACTTTCCCAGTGATCTCCTCCAGTTTTAGGCCATTAGTATCATTTGAACTACTCATATGCTGATAATGCCCAAATTTGTAACGACCGTCTGGAACCTCATCTCCAACTCTACTCTTGCCTACTCAACTTCCTACTGGAGAGCCGCCTGAGGATGTCACACAGACACTCAACCTTCCCAGCCCAGACCTGCCTGCAAACTTGCTCATGCCCTTGTTCTTACCACCTCAGGCCCAAGTTTGCTATTGACCTTTATTCTGCCACCACACATCCAGTTCTTTTGCAAATCATACAGAGTCTTCCTCCAAGATCTATCCAGATGCACAAACTTGTTACCATTTTGCCTGTTGGTGTCCTGGCTGTATTACTGCAGTAGCTTCCTAACTGGCCCCAGCCTACCTCAGGCCCAGCAGAGAGAGTGAAACTGTTAATTCAGGCTCGGACTTTCTTTGCTTACCTCCTTCCAGTGATTTCCCTCCCTCTGGGCATAACCACAGTTTCCTCAGAGCTGCTGCTTCTCTTGTAGGTCTCCACTCAGTTGATATTTTTACACAAGTCTTTCCTGGGCACCCTACTTCAAATTTTTTACTTCCTTTGCAGAATTACTCTGCATTATCTTATTTTTTCTCCATTTGGGGATCATCCAAAAATTTTATTTATTTAGTTTATTGTTTATGTCTACCCTTCTCTTTAGAATGCAAATTCCTTGAGGGTATTTTGTTTCTTATACTTAGAAAGATGAAAGATAGGTTCCAAATAAATATCTGCTGAATGAAGTGTCCTTTTGTTGTTTTGTTAGATTTGTCTCACATTTCAAACTTTTTTTTTTTGTATTGGAGATAGAACTCAGGGCCTTGTGCTCCTCAGGCAGGCCCTGATGCCACTGAGCTATCTTCCCGACTCCTTTTACTGTTTTGGTGGCTGTTTCCATACTTTTGTCTTACTTTATTGGTCAATGTTGGTGGTGATTTACATTCTGAACATTCTTTCATTTTTCAAGCTAGCCCTGAACTAAGCAACAGAGAAAGAACTAATACTTTTAGAAGCCAAAAATCAAATCATTTAAAAACAAGGGGCCAGGCATGGTGATACAGGCCTATACTCTCAGCACTCCCAAAGCTGAGACAGAAAGGTCACTGTGAGTTCGAGGCCAGCCTGGGCTACAAAGTGGATACAGGCCAGCCTGAACTGCTATGTCAAAAAGATAAAAATAAACCTCCAAAAGCAAAAAAACAAAAATCAAAACAAGACAACCTCCCCAGACCAGAATAAAACAAAAAACAAGGAAGGGTTTTGGGTTGACTTCTCTACTCCTTGTGTCTTGGAGGGGCTCAGAGATGGGGAACATGGGGGGTGGAGTGGTACACTGTGCCATCCTTGGCCTAGTCTCCTGTCCTCCAATATGGGAACCTTGAGTGAGGGCTCTGGTGTGCTAAGTCCCAGGGGAATCTTTTTCCATTACATCTGCATGTATCCTGTCATGTGACATGCCAAAATGAAAGGATAAATTATACCTCTTATTTATATAACAGTGTTTGTTATTATGTGTGACTTTAAGTGGATTTTTATATGCTTCCAAAGCCAGAGACATTTTATTCATGTTTATCAGATCTTCACAGTCTGGTCTGGCATAAGTCAATATGCAACACTGAAGCATTTTAGGGTTAAAAAACTTAAAAAATTATAAAGTAAAACTTAAATTCAAGATATCACCTCAATAACTTCTCATGTTCTGTGATTATAAACATATTGTAGATACAGATTTTTTTTCCTCTTTCTGAATGATTTTCCTGGGTGGGTAGATGCTCTTGGGTGGGATTTCTGGATCAAAGGAATTAAAGGCAGCTAAATTATCTTTAAGGAAGTTTCTAACAAGATGAACCCTTGTCTGCAATAGAATTTATTAATTTTTCCTTAATTTTGTCAGTTCCATAAGGTAAATGTCTTTACTTTCATCCCTCTTCAGTTAATAGCAGGTGACTGTTTGTAGTGGTTGGTTAGGATTTATATGTCTTGTACAATTGACAAATCAATTATCATAGGTTTGGAGGCAAAATGTTAGCAGAAAGAATTTTAAGGAGAAAACAGAAGTGTTTAAAAGAAAGCTGAGGTGTGAGGAGAGAGAGAGAGAGAGACAGACAGACAAACAGAGAGAAGAGAGACAGAGAGACAGAGAGAGACAGCAGAGAGACAGAGACAGAGACAACAGAGAGAGTGACAGAGAGACAGAAGAGAGACAGAGACAGAGACAGAGAGAGAGAGAGAGA
>NW_004524756.1:248419-257821 GCF_000260255.1 Octodon degus | reverse complement strand
AGACAGACAGACAGACAGACAGACAGACAGACAGACAGAGATGGGGAAGGGAAAGAACAAAGAGGAGAGGAAGCTCTTAAATTAGGCTGGCCTGTGACTGTTTGCACCAGTTGAGAACAGGCCTCTGGCCTCTAAGCTGAGTAGCAGGTTTCACACTGGAGTCTGAGGCTGCTGGAGTGAAATACTGACAACCCTGAGACCATTCAGAGAGTGAGATGTGCTTCGCTGAGCTCAGACTGGGCTGTCCCTGTCAAGGTGCCAGATGTGTGAGTCTTGAACCTACGAGACAAGCTCAGCATCGACTGAAATCCACCAGTGACCCCAGTTGAAGTGACAAGTTGCAGAAGAATCCTCATATTTCTGATCCACAACAGTGAACTATGATAAAAGAGTTGTTTAAAGCTGCTATATTTGGGGGTAGTTGTCAAAGAGTATCGGGGAAGCCAAAATTAACCAGCCTCCTGATCTCAGTGATAAAGTAAGACAGACACAACTGCAATCCCGGGGGCAGAGCCCAGAGGGTGAGGTCCCAAGCTGCCCTGGCCTATGTCTGATTTTGTCCAGTCTCCAGGCCCTTTCTTTTGGATCAGCCCCTTTTTCAGTGTCCTCATTGTTGTTGTACAGCAAAAGAAAATGGTAACTCCAGGAGAAGTCCAAGTCTCAGTAACAATGAGGCTTTTGCAGAAAATCATTTTCATGCTCTTTAAATTGGGATAATCCTTTGAGACTGCCATAGAGCCCACGGAGCACATTCTCGAAATGAGGGTTGTGGAGCTGACATCCGCGTTGGAGTGTAAGGCACATAAGACAAAACAGCCTTAGTAATGGATCTTTGCAACTTTTCCAGGTGTCTAATTACACATACTCTGAAATAGCTGTTAAGAGAGTTTTATCTTTTTACAGCCTCCTTCCCAGACATCTTTTAACTACGACTTGGATCTGGACCCAGGCCTTTTTATGGTCTGACCCTGTCATCCTCTACTTTAAAAACAACTGTTCACTTCACAGAGAACAGCACTGAATCCCTTCCCCAGCCCTGCTCCCTCCCTCAGACTCAAAGTGACACAAAACTCTTCCTTAGGGGATGCAGGAAAACCTATTTTAGTTGGCAATGGCTGATGACTCACAGTTTGTTGGGAAATATTCATTCATTTTTAAAGCATACTGCCTTGGTATTGAAAAGGTTACTTTACTGATGAAGCTGGTTATGGGTGAAAATTTGTTCATAAATTTATTCATTTATTTTTAAAAATTCCTGCTTTATCTTTTTCATAAGATACAAAGGATATAAAATTAAAGCTAAGTAAAAAGTTAAATTTGAGGAAGAATTAGAAGAAGGTAGACTGAGACAAACTATCTTTGAACAATGAAAGCTTTTTCTTTTTCTTTTTTTTGTGGTACTGGGGATTGAACCCAGGTCCTTGAGCTTGCCAGGGAAGTATTTATTCTACTGAGCCATCTCTCTGGCCCTGAAAGCTTTTTCTATCTGCTTTCTCTTATTGTCTTGTTCCTTTAACTCAGACTAAAATTAGATAGTAAGAAAACTACAGCTTTTCTTTGATTTTACAGCACTCTGCAATCGCTGAGTGATTAGTGGTGTAGTAAGTTCTGTAAAGCTTAGATGTGTAGTTGTTCTCATTATTTTCTTTCAAAATACCTTTGAAAGGAGACAAAATTATATTGTTTAAAATATATAAAATAGGGGCCGGGGAGATGGCTCAGTGGAATAAGCACTTCCCTGGCAAGCGCAAGGGTCTGAGTTCAATCCCCAGTTCTGCAAAAAAAAGAAAAAAATATATATATAAAATCATGAGAACTCAAGATTTTCTGGGTCATAATTTTACTCAGCTCACACAGTGAAAGTTGGGGCTCCAAAGTATAAATTGTTTTGCAACAGGCTTCAATTTCCCTCCTTTTGCTGATTGTTTTTTTTTTTTTTAAAGCAAGTGTGTGTGTGTGTGTGTGTGTGTGTGTGTGTGTGTATGTTGGTCGGGTATACTACAATCAAAGGAGACTCAGAGCAAATGGTATGTTCAGGAATTGTAAATTATTTGTCCTCAAGTGTAAAATCTTCTGAAATAGAAATGTCAAGTAGATGCTCTACATATAGGTTTTGAAGCTTAGTGTCAATATCCAATGAAATGTAGAAAGGGTACAGCACTGATCTAGACAACAAAGAAGGGAGGTCTTATTAGCAGGAGAAAGCCTCCTGCACTGAGAGTGATCACTGTGGGAGTAGATTCCTATGGTGCATCTGCTTGGTCTGAAATCATACCAGCTATAGGGCTGCACCCTGCCTCAAATAGCTGATGAAGGCCTGGGTTCAACCCCCAACAGCATATTATAGGCAAAGGTCAGCAAATGCGGGAAGCGATTTTAAACCACCTAGGCCAGGTTTTAATGGTTTAAACTGTTAAACTGTTCTGGGTGCCAACTCTTGCTCTTCTTTTTGAGGATGATGTTTTTCTAAACCCAAATGGCAAACAAAGGGAAGGCACTACCTTACCTGTCGACGCTAAGAGCACAGAGATTGAGCACCGTGATCCCCACGGAGGACTTCTGCAGGAAGGGGAACAGCTTGCATAGAAACACGCCAAATTCGTTGTGGTCGAATGGCCAGCGTCCAGCCAACAGCTGACAAAGAAGACATGGTAAAAAGAAATGTCAAAGCTAGCTGGGAACACAGGGGCACTTACATTTCTAGTTACACATCCCAATTTCTTTTTTTTTTTCTTTATTTACTGAATACAGGGTCTCACTATGCACTTCAGACTCATAGTGGTCCTTCTGTCCCAGCGCTGGGATTACAGGTGTGTACCACCATGCCCGGCTTCAGGGTGCTCCTGGGGTTCCAGGGGCTGGCACGGCACATGCAATATTGGGGATCGAACTCGGGTCTTTGCACTTTGCAGGCAGGCACTTAGGCCACTGAGCTAACTCCCCAGCCCCACACATCCCAATTTCTGAATGCTACATTCATTGTGCTTTACAACTAGCACAATAGGGGTAGAGTACTGCTCACATTATTTTTTTAATCTCATGTTTCTTAGGCCCAATAACTTTGGTTCCAGAAAGATATGGGGAATATAATGCTACATATTACAATTATTTACACATTCCTATTATAACATACTATATTTAATAGATAATATATCTTATACAAATATATTATAAAGTATATATTGTACATTAAATGTGTTATATATTTTACATCAAATATGTAATACAAAAAAGAGTTTGCTCTCATATAAAATTACCATATTGTCTTCCTTTTTTGTTTGTTTTTGAGACAGAGCCCTGCTGTGTAGTGCAGGCTGGCCTAGATGGCCTTGAATTCACAGCAGTTCTCCTGCCTCAGCCTCACATGTGCTGGGATTACAGGTGTGCACCACCATGCCCAGCTGCTTACTTTTTAATGAGTAGCTGAAATTTGGGATTTGGGGTAACAGTTTAACTAAAGAGTAGTCTCTTATCAAATCTTGCCACACCATGAATAAAGCAAGTCATTTTAGCTAGTGGCGTTGGAAAATTATACTATCTCCTGATAAGTAATCAGAAACTGCAAGTGGGCGATTATGGAGAACACTGGCAAACTGAAGTGACTGTGGGGTCCTAGTTTCACCAGCAGGTTAGCTCCCAAACTTAACTTCTCCTCTGTGTTTCAGGGGCTGACTCTGCCTCCGTGCGTGTGATGTGTATGGCTTGTCTTTATGTGGGTTTAAATTTTTCCTTATTGCACAGAAAAATAAAGTCATGTCACATGTTTACATGGAAAATCTATTTTCATATGGACACTTTAAAATCCGGGCCTCAAGGCAAAGGGGGAGTGGGCACTGTGTAGTGGCCGTGGTATTAGGATTATAGCAGTGAGCTAGCGTCTTTTGTGACTCAAGGATATTTATCTGTTTCTGCATTATACCAGGAACATGGGCTTAAATAATTTCTCTACTGGGGGAGTGATGTCTCTGCTGAATATATGGTACCTTCTGAAGAGTAAGAGTGGTGTTGTTTTCCTTGCTAAGTTTTGCTTTGTAATTTGCCATGTAAGCTTTCTGTATTGAATGGGCAACAGTGTCCTATTGATAACTTAGCAGGTTTGACCTTTCTTTTTCTTTCTTTCTCTCTTTTTTCTTTCTTTCTTTTCTTCTCCTCCCCCTCCTCCCCTTTCCCTTCCTTCTCCCTACCTCTTCCTTGCCTTCTCTTTCTTCTTTTCTTTGCCAAGCACTTCTTACCATAGTAACTATCAGTTGAGATTTTAATTCTGTTCTACTACTTCTGCAAGATTATGTGAGGTTTAATTTCATTGTCATTGTGGTTGTTAACATGATCTTATTGAGAAAGGCTGGGAAACCTGGTCCCCAAACACAAAAAATCAGAATCTTAAGCATTTTTGGAATTTAGCAACATAATATTTGACAGCTTTATTATTATTGCTAAGGCCATATATGATTTCATGTCAAAAGTTGCCCCTCTTTAGCTTTCAAATGTATTTCCATTATTCTGAAAACTTATCTGAAGGAACCATCTTCTCTAATCCAGTCTCGCCTTTGTTCTCTGTCATCTCATTATAACCAGCCTAGGTCAGGGTCTTCTCAGAATTTTGACATACATTTAGAGATTTAAGGAAGTTAACAAAAATAATTATACCATTGGTGAACACTGGTTGTCCATGCCCGATGCAAGCAAAGACACAGAGAGTTCTTTCTGAGACAAATTACCACTGTGAAAACAAGAAAATCTGAACATGACATTTTATAGAATAAGAGTTTAGTATTTTGGCTTAGAATTATAATTCTCCAACAACAGAGTTGTAATGATATTATGTGGGGATTGTTATGGAGTATGCTTTGGGATAGTTGAACTGTTATTGTTGTCTCATCCTCAGAAACTAAGGATTCTGAAATACATACAGATAAATTTTCCACTTCACACATCTAACAAAGACAGGAAAGAAAAGGATGCTTCTTATTCAATAAGGGAGATTCTGAAATCCTTCGATGGTCTAAGTTATAAATGCTCATAAAATGTCCCCAAGAAAAACCTGCACTGACCATGGGATTCTACCAATTTCAATTAAATTTCTTCCTTTTTTATGCTTCCTTGAACTTTTAACTAGTTAGGTCAGGATTAGGTTTGAAAGAAAAGGTGTCATAGAATTGAGGGCAAAATAGGTATGGTTGTGATGTCATATTTTCTTTTTCCCAGGAGTGAGCATTGGTTCGCCCTGGGAATTGTAGGCAAAGGCATATGAAATAACTCACTGGAGGGAGTTTTAAGGTATGATCACTTCATTATCTTCCATCTACTCCATTCTGAAAGGATGCACGGACAGTCATTGCTCCCATGCTGCCTGGATAATGTTAAGCTCTTTTTTCTTCTGCTTCTCTAGTTAAAAGTAATTTATTTAAAAAGTCTTTGTTTTGAATCATGAATCTCCCCCAGAAGCCCCCATCTTGAAACCTTGGTGCAGCTGCAAGGTAGTAGAACCGGAAAGGAAGGGCCCTAGAGCAAGGCAGTGAGGTCACTGTGCGCATGCGCTTGGACGGGGCCCTGGGAAACAGTCCCCTCCCCCACCTCGTTTGCTTCCTGCTCCTTGTGCGGTTCCTTCCGCCATGCACTACCACCAGAACACGCATCTTTGTCGAAACCAGAGGGGACCAATGACTGTCGCCTGGAAGCTCCACAACTGGGCGATAAAATACAGCCTTCTTCTTTTTGTATTGATTTTCTCAGGCATTTTATAACATTTTCTCATTAATTATCCGATCTTAAGCAGGACACACTTGTTTAATCTTTTTCATGGAACCTGTGTTGGAACAATCTTATCTTTGAAGTTTCTTTTTAGCCAAATTTGTTGTAGCAATAAACAAAAACAAAAGAAGGGAGCCATGTGGAGACAAATGTAGCGCATCTGTTTTTCTCTTATTTACAAAAGACATTTTGGAGCTCTGGAAAGACTTCTCGATTACTTACGAGGACTAAAATTGAAAATACAATACTAAAATAGTAAAAATAATTCTTCATAGAATTTATTTATTTATTTTAGACGGGGTCTTGCTATGTTCTTCAGGTTGGCCTTGAACTCGCCATGTATCCCAGGCTAGCCTCAAAATCACAGTGATCCTCCTGCATCAGCCTCCCGAGTGCTGGGATTAGGGGTGTGTGCCACCATACCTGGCTTGTATAACAGGCAGGCACTTATGCCCCTGAGCTATCTCCCTGGCATCTGGCTTACGTAACAAAAATAAGTCTCTTTCCTAAGGTCTTAAACTCCTTTGTTTGCCTAAAGGCAAACATTTAATTGCTAAGCATTTTCTTTCATAAAAATATATAAAAATGTAGGCTTTTAAAAATGATTATAGGGCCGGGGAGATGGCTCAGTGGAATAAGCGCTTCCCTGGCAAGCGCAAAGGCCTGAGTTCAATCCCTGGTTCCACCAAAAAAAAAAAAAAAAAAAAAAATTATAAATACATAGCATAACTTTTTTTAAAAAAGTCTATTCTGATCTCTGTTTCCTGGGGTAATTTTGTGGAAACTAAGAGGTTTTGACCTTTGAGAGTACATTGATGAGCTACTGTAGACTAGGTCAGGAATAAGTGACAATCTGCATCACTGTAACATATCTGGGAGACTTCACAAATAGTAACAACTTCCTACCAATTCAATGAAACAGAAGCCAACTTGTAGGACAAACTGACACATCAAATTGGCTTCAAAGGGTTATTCTGGAGACTTAGAAGAGCTGGAGCTTATTTTAGCCATAAACGGGGCCATATTCTGTGACCTTTATATTTAAAGGTCTTTCTAAAATCATCATATAGGGTTTGAATAAATAAATGAATCCACCTAACAGATGAATCAGAGACTCCACGTCATTAACTTAAAACATTTTCTATCTTCAAGTTAGTATCATTTTGACCTATCTTGTAATTTATTTTCTATTTCAAAGTTGTTTACCAGTGTCCTGAAGTAGTATTTCTGCTATTTGTGTTTAAAGAAACAATGTCCACACCATGTACTTTCTAGAGGAAGTGGCACTTTAGCTTGAAGCATGAATGCCACAAACTCTTTGCTTAGGGATCTCCTGGGGGGGGTGCAGGGGGGGGGACTCTGAGAGACGCTGCTCATTCTATGGTCTCGATGTAGATAGTGCCCAGGAGACCCAGATGAGCACCAGGGAAGGAATTGCTGAGACAACAGAGGGCAGTCTGCTGAGTGTGTGTGTGTGTGTGTGTGTGTGTGTGTGTCAGTGTGTATGCATGTGTGTGTTTGTGTGTGTGTGCATGCGTGTATGCGTGTGTATGTGTGGTACTGGGAATTGAACCCAGGCCTTGTCCATACTAGGCAAGTGCTCTACCACTGAGCTACCTTCCATAGCCTTTCTTCAGTGTATTTTTAAATTTTGAAATGGTATTTCTAAGGTCCCCAGGATGACTTCAAACTTGGGATCCTTCTGTCTCAGCTTCCTGAATACCTGGGATTACAGGGGTGTTCTATCATGTTTGGCAAGCATGGTTTTACTGAAGAATACTTGCCTTTACTCTATCCATGTGGATTTTTCTTTAGGTGAAATGTAGTTAAGAACCCTGATAACCAAGTGAAAGCTGAAGCAACTCTAAGATAGCACCAATAAGTGTAGAAGTTTGCATTTGTGTAGCTGATTTGGATTGTGTCCAAACCAACATCATAAAACTGATAGGCTGTTTTCTTTTTTTTAACTTGTCAGAAACATTTACTTAAGGACCATGTGATACAGTGATTAGTGCTCTGGGGTTGGAGTGGCTAGTTCCAAAAGCAACATGTACAGCTGTCCATCCCTAGACACCTCAGTAGAATACAAAACCTCAGTCGTGACATTTCCAACATATGCAATATATTTGTTATATTAGTTTTCTAGAAAATACCTGAAAACCAGAAAGCTGCAAAAATGTATAGAAACAAGGGAAATGTATGCCCTAACGATCATGATTCACAATAGGCAAATTTCTTTTTTTTTTTTTTCGGTGGAACTGAGGATTGAACTGAGGCCCTTGTGCTTGCCAGGCAAGCCCTTATTCTATTGAGCTATCTCCCCAGCCCCTAGGCAAATTTCTAAATCCTCACCACAGGATAAATTTTATTTTATACCCAAGGAGGTAAAGTTTACCTTTAACTGTCCCTTAAGCTATTGCACATTGACAGCTGCTCATTAATAGAATAATTCAGTCTCGGCTGAGATAAAATTTTTGGTTCTCAGTCTTGGCTATATATAAAAAATATTTAGAAAGCTTTTAAAAATTTCTAGTACCTGGACCATGACCCTAGATCCGTGCTTATCAACCAGTTGCATTTCTGTGTTCCCAGGGGACATTCAGCACTGTCTGAAGTATTTTTGGTTACTACAACTAGGAGGGGATGTGAGAGAGAGGCTCGGGGTGCCACCAAATGTCTTGCAAGGCCCAGGTTAGTCCCTCAACAAGTAATCATCCAACTCAAAATGCTCATAGTGCTGAGATTGAAAAACTCCTCCCTGGACCAATTTAAATCAGAACTTTTGGAGTTGGGATGCAGGCCTCAGTTGTTTCCAAAGGTCATTCCAGTGGAGAGGCTATGCTGCCAGTCACTGTTCTGGTTACAGTGTGGTCCTCCAGATTGAGCAGCGACAGTCACTCACATCATTCTCTGAAACACAGAGGGCTGGGCTGCTTCCGCAGTGTTTCTGACTCAGCCGGGCTAGGGTGGGCTCTGAGCACTTGCATTTTTAACGCATTCACAGGTGGCGCTGATGCTTCTGTCCACCAAGCACACTCGAGAACCACTACTCTAAAGGCTCCATGGTCAGCCCAAAGGATGAACAGAAAGGAGTACACAGTGCAGTCATAAGAAAGAGAAAACCCTGAACACCCTTGGGCCATCGAGCATGGGTCTCATTTCCTTTCCTTTCCAGTAGTCCCTAGAGCTCTCGGTAATAAAAGTACCATCCAATAGCAGGTCATCTAGTGTCTTGGGCCTTGCCGTCCTGACCTCACCTGTTCTTTCCTCCTATTTAGGATAGTTACAATCTCACAAGGCTTCAGTTCCAGGGCAAGGCTTACCTGTTGCTATGGGACCCACTGTAACAAAAAGGGGGCGGCTCGCAAACTTGACATAGCAATACAGCGGCCATTTGGGAAGTTCATGCAGAACAAAGCAGATGAGAGACTTCTATAAATTCTCTCATGTACGTTAACACAAGTGTCAGTTATTTTGAACTGCTATAATTTGTGATCATAAAATATATCAATTATGCATGATTTCATTAAAAATATTTTATAAAGGAATTTATCCTTCTGTTATACATTCCAAATGTTATACTCTGCTACTTAATCCCATTACTTGGACATTATTTCTGCTATTGTCATGGCATCTTAGGATAGTACGACT
>NW_004524756.1:244064-245036 GCF_000260255.1 Octodon degus | reverse complement strand
TTTTTTTTCCTTACAAGAAAGACCTGTTTACACAAGATATGTGCTTCTCATCTCTGAGAATTTTGGTCATCTGAAGTTTGGGACTCAATGAGATATTTCTTTTAATATATATAACCAACATTGTTGGTTGTAAGAATACTAACGTAGATGCAAAGGACTTGAGACTTTTATTTACTTTGCAAGCATAAAACCAAAGGATCACTAGCTGGAAAGAATAAAATTTTGAAGCAGAAAATCAGGATCCTCAATATTGAAATTACACTCATGAGGGGCTGGGGAGATGGCTCAGCAGAATAAGTGCTTCCCTGGCAAGTGCAAGGGTCTGAGTTCAATTCCTGGTTCTGCAAAAAGCAAAAAATAAAATAAAAAGAAAGAAAGAAAGGAAGGAAGGAATAAATAAATAAATAAATAAATAAATTATACTCAGGAATGCTGGATGAATGTCAATACTTAAATGTTTAGTTTATGACAGCAAATTGATTTATGTCATAAAGAAAGAACCCCACCTCCACCTGAATGGAGAAGGATTTTCCATGTGTGTTCTGAGTGGGGCCCTACATATTTTGACAAAGTGGAAGCAGAATTAATTTTTATAAGTGAGTGCTGCTCTGAATGGGATACTCAAAAGGTCTAAAATCTAATGGATATATATCAGTCTCGATAGTAGGACATATCAGTGCTTGTTCAAAGGAAACAATCAGAAAAATACAAGGCAGAATAAAACAATACAAAACAAAAACAAATGAGCAGAGATTCACCAACATATAGGTATAGCGAATAGTCGCCCCCCAATTATCAGTGATCAATAGGAAAAAGGAAACCAAAAACATATTGAAGTTTATGACTGATTTAATGTATGAATTCTTAAGAGCTTGAGTTGGTTCTTTATTGTAAAGCATGCCATGTTGTCAGTTATCATGAATGTATGTACAAACAAGGAATCCTTAGAGATACAATATGTGGCATGAAAAA
>NW_004524756.1:240928-241984 GCF_000260255.1 Octodon degus | reverse complement strand
TTTCCCTTTGTGTCATCGCTTTCCTTCCATTATCAAAGACTTAGTCCTGAATTGCTTGAGTAATCTATTTAGAGGGAAGAAAATTCACCTATTTTAGTTTGAATTACATAATTTAATGGTTCCACCTAAAGAAATGAAGTGGAGTGATTTTTTAATAAAATAATTCCAAGTAATTTTTATCAATTTAATATCCTGGAAGAGTAATAATTATTTTTAGCATGAAAGTTTCTTAAAATAAGTGGAAAATTCATCTTTACCTTTTTTTTTTTAACTGAAGCATGATTAGCTACCCAGAAATCTAGTCATCTATTTTAATATTACTCTTAATTATTTAAAAGGCAATGAAATTAATACTCCTAAGTACATGATAAGGAATTTAAAAATTATTCAGTTTTGATCATAAGATAGTGAATTTTTCCAACAAGTTTTAATGGTAACCCTCAGTGCAGCCATAATATTTGCAGGCATAAGTGGAGATGACATAACATTAGCCTCGGGTTGCTCCAGTTGATGAGAGCTGCTCCATCAGGAATAGGCCCCCTTTGCATCACTGTGCCTAAGGGAATCTCATAACGTGCGCCCTTCAGTTCTTTTTTAAAAACTTAATAATGACAAAATAATTTTTATGCACACTCTACATCATCAATCACTTTCCTCTATGGCCCTATAATCTCCCTGATCAGTAAATTTGGGACATCACCAAGTTACAAGATGTTACAGTACAGTTTCTCCTATGTCCTGAGTCCTCACTGACCTTGAAAGGCTAGGGCCAAAATGTTGGCTGTTCTTGCAGCCCTTCTATTTCTCTAATTTTTAGTTTGCAAAATTCAGTTGTTAACTCTCCAGAAGAGAAGCTTAATGATATTATTAACCTATAACATAGGCAGTTGGGCTTAACCTCACTATCTGTCTGAATATCAAACATCTTAGACATAACATGGAACAGGTATTTTCCATCAAGTATGGATATGTTAAACTTTAAATCCCTACATAATGTGAAGAAAAAAAAGAAAAATAATTAAGCAAAATTAAAAAAATAGGAATAAACAATTGCAT
>NW_004524756.1:238322-240143 GCF_000260255.1 Octodon degus | reverse complement strand
TTTGGGGACTGGGAATCAAACTCAGGGCCTTATGCTTACCAGGCCAGCGCTGCATCACTGAGCTAAGAGCACAGTCTTCCAAACAACTTTTACAAGGAAAACATTTTGATAACTTGGGATTATGTCCACTTACTTTTGGGGGTTGGGGCATGAACCATTTACAAATATTAAAGTTTGTGAGAGTTTCTCTATAATTTGAAGTTCAGATCTTGAGCGATGGTATTCTATGGACGAGAAGGAGGTAGAGAAGAGGAAAGGAGGAAAGATAGAGCAGGGCAGTTGCTATGATGCCCAGGTTTTTTTCTCTAAATGGCCAGATAGTCAACTATTTTAGGCTTCTGGGACCAGAAGTTGCCTGGGTGCTTGTTGTAACTACCCACAAAAATTGCTACAGAAAATACTGAAGTCATGGGTTTGGCTATGTTCTAATAAAACTTTATTTACAAAAACAGGTGTGGGGACTAACTGGACTTATTACAGTAGTTTGGGATACAGAATCCAGCAGGAAAAGGCAGAAGTGGTGAGCATCCTGCAACCTGGGACCGGGAATGAGTACCTTAGTGTACAGCACTCCTTGGGGATTTTCTGTTCCTTTATGGTAGTCTAGTAGTGGGAGGCAATTTTGAAATCACTCAAAAAAAAAATCTGTCAAAATATTGTAGTTGAAGTCAAGTATCTCCCCAGAATAAAAACTAGGAAAAATTTCAATAGGTCACCCAAACTTAAATTCTTCTTCTGAAGACTGTAAAAGTGAGTGGTCAGATACTTCACATAGTTTTGAACACCACTGACTTATGTGGCCAGCAGTTTTGATGAATAAAATTTCATTTCCAGGAAGCTGCGATGCAATTTTTCTAGTAATATTAAGAGGAATTTTCTTTTTAAATCTGCCCCTTCACATTGAAATTTGGTAAATTGCTACATCAACCCTCCATACACTGCCAGTCTGGTGGTAATAGAGTAGTAATCCGATGACAACTAAACCTGGAAGTTTCATCTGGCAACTACAAACCTAGGATAATGTCATTTCTTGTATTTTTTTAAATTTTTGTTACTGGGAACCAAACTCATGACCTCGTGCTTGCCAGGCAGGTGCTGTGCCACTGAACTATCTCTCCAGCCCTGATGATATAATTTCACAAAAAACGAACTCGGAGAGACTGTCTAGGAATCTTCATCAACCCAGGTTTCACTTTGAGAAAATTTATTTTCTGTAATCAGTGCTTCTTACATGGTATTTTATGGTGCTTGAAATATTACAAATGAATTGCCATGTACAACAGCACTGGAAGATGCTGAAACCTAATTTTATGTCTTTATCTCTTGAGATTAATTTGATTTGGCTTTAGCCATATGCATTTCTCTGGGGGACGAGCTTATGGCTTGTTTTAAAAGAAAAAAATTGTAGGTGTTTAACATTAAAAATACTATTTTTTTGTGTTCTATGGTCTCAAAAAGTTTAACAAAATAGTTGAGTATAAAACTGCCCTGGTATCCAACTCATTGTATTTAATATTTGTTCACATCCTTAATGAATATGAGCAACTTGAAGGAATGACTATCCTAGATTTCTTGCTTTTTTGTTATACCCTCATAGGAGGTGTGAGTTAACTTGAAAATTATCCATATGGTGCTAGATAAAAGATTTTTTAGTTGAAAGTATAGTAACTTTATATTGGACGAAGTTAAAATACAGGTCTTTGAAACCTTCAGAACAGAAAAAGAATTTGGTTTAGGAAATTCTGCCTAGTTCCTATTTCTGTTCCATGTTATGATATAGTTCTCCAAAATTTATAATTAGAATGTAAAATGATTATTACA
>NW_004524756.1:201855-237837 GCF_000260255.1 Octodon degus | reverse complement strand
CTTTCCACTAAAGATGTTGGGTGTGTTGAGGGTGTAGCTCAGTAGTTAGAGTGCTTGCCTAGCATTCACAAGGCTCTTGAATCAATTCCCCGAAGAGGGGAAGGGTTGGGGAAGGTGATGGGGAAAAGGAAATAATCTACATCACAGAACAATCTTCACAGTAATTTTTGTATGCAAATGATGCTATTTGGGCAAGGCTATCTTATGGGGTATATGGAGGAGAACCAGTATGGCAGCTTAGATAGCAGCACGGCCTCTGGCATCAAGACTAGACCCAAATCCCGGCACTACCACCTGCAAGTTGTGCAAATTTTTTAATATCTTTTGGTACAGGATCTACAGGATCTCACTACACAGATCAGACTTGTAGTGATCTTTTTGTTTTCAGCCTTCCAAGCGCTGGGATTATAGGCGCATGCCACTATGCTTAGTCTCAGTTGCCATCTCAGCACACCCTGGGAGCGCGTCAGGGATTAAACCCAGTTGCTGAGCCTGTCTAAGCAGGCACTTCAGTTCCCTGAGCTATCTGGCCTGCCCTAATGCTGTACGATCTTGTGGGCATTATTCAGATCCTCCATGTTTCAGTTTCTTTGTGTAAAAATGCGGGTATCAGCGGCACAGCATGTTTGCTGCACGGATCACATGACTTTGCCTGGCACTGAGCAGTTTTCATTTCTTTTCTTTCTTATTTATTTGGTACTGGGAATCAAACTCAAGACCTTGAGCTTGCCAGGCAGGCACTGTGCTGCTGAGCTATACTCCAGCCCCTAAATGCCAAGTTTTGGCTTATGCTATTTGCTTGTTGAAGAGTGGTATACCTAGCATCTTGTAAGAGTGTCTATTTTTCCTTCACTAGCTTAGGAAATGCTTCTCAACATCGCGGCTACAATGTCCTTGCTGAAATGTACACCTGGTCGTGTCACTCACCTGCACACAATTTTCCAAAACTACCTATTTCACCTGAAGAAAAAGACAGTCTTTACAAAGATGATCATCCGCTTCCCTATGCTGTTCAAGACAGCCCTTCCTCACACCGGATGCTTACGTGTAGTTATTGTTGGTGTTGGCTTTAACTTTAAAAAGTGTCCTGTTTGGAACAACAAAATGTTCAGCCATCTTCAGGGGATGTGCCTCTCCCACTCTCCCCACGGCCTGGTAGCCCTGCAGCTTTATCTGCTGCTCCTCTCCTTTCCACTGAGCCACTGGGGCCTCTGTGTGGGTCCTGCCGTTCTCCAGGCACCTTCCTGTCTGGGGCCTTCTGCACTCGAACACTCTCAGCTTGCAGAGTTGGTGTGAGTCTCTCCTTTCCACTCAGCCGTCACTTTGTATTGAGGCCTCCTCTAGCTACCCTCTTGAAAATTAACATCTCCTTTCTTGCTATTCCCTGTCTGCGTTAAAACTTTCTCTTGAGCACCTAGGTGACATGCTTGCTTATTTATCTTCCTTTTCATCTTGCCTTCTACTAGAAGGTGAGTTCTGTGAGAGCGGCATAGCTGTTTAGGTTTTTGCCAAATCCCCAACATCTTCACTGAAGGAATACATACATCAAATTTAGATTAAAAGCTCTAATCTAACTGAGTAACCAAATGACTGATAATTGCTATCTCTATTGCCTGCTAATGTAACTTTGCTCTAAAGTAATAGAAGTTGCCTATTATGAGAAGTATTTGACTTGTTTCTATTATTGTTACCAGTTTCCAAGAAAGTTACTTCAAAAGGTCAGAGGTAAATGAAACTCTTAGAGGTGTTTAAATTCTTAGAAATGACCTCTACATTTTCCAAAAACCTGTGTATAAATAATATTAAGACTTTCTGGACACATTTGAGTTTAGATTTTTACATCTAAAAAATGCTGGGGGCTTCAAACATTCCAAATTTAAATTAACACTCCAGAACATTTTTTTGTTTGTTTGTTTGTTTGTTTGTTTTTGTTTTTAGGGCAGGGTCTACAAGGTCTATAGGGTCTCACTAGGTAGATTGGACTCCTAGTGATTCTCCTGTTTTTAGCCTCTCAAATGCTTGAATTACAGGTGTGTGCCACCACGCCCAGCCTCCAGAGCCAGCTCAGCATGCGCCAGGGGCGGGGACAGCATGGCCTGCTGGGGATCAAACCTCGGCTGCTGTGCTCTGCCTAAGCAGGCGCTTTAGTCTGCTGAGCTATCTGGCTGGCTCTCTTTTTTTCTTTTTAAGGGTTTTTAAAAAAAATATGTTTGGAAGTACAAATGTAAACATAAAACTACCAAAAATTAACACTAAATGAGAAATCAGTTTTACCATTAACTTTAATTCCAACTTTTTTTTTTTAAGCACAGAACAGTTTGTCCAACAACAACTAGACCTAGTTAAAAATAAAGTTGTAGCTATAGAAAGTAAAAATGCTAGCTCCCAAGAGAATGTGGTAGAGCTAGAAGGCAGTTGTAGAATTTCTGGCAGTATATCAGATTTATTTTGATGGGATTTCTTAGAACATTCCTTATTTAACCTTTCTAGTCTTAACATCAGCTTCAGAGATAGTATGCTTCCCTCATTCGTCTTAGTTTGTTTAGTACACTTTGTACAAGTTCTACACACTTTGTATAATGATGAACTTGCAAAATATACAATAGCATTACTTTAGAATAAAATAGCCAGAACATTTTCTTTTATTGATTAGAATGCTGAAAATCAGGGCAGCATTCACATAGACACCTCCATACACAAATGCACAGTTGTTTTCAAACCTAATACTTTCCTGAGTTTTCATTTTATGTTAAATTTGGAATAGTACAAACTCTCCTAAGGAGCTGAAGTCTTTTGATAGAGGAATATCAGGAGTCACAAATCTGTTTCTATCCCAGCACCTTGCTAGTCAGAATGGGGCTGAAACCACCTCTTCCGTCTCAGCCCTGGGAACCGTTTTGCAGCTACGAGCCGTTTCCATCCCCCACAATGCAGCAGGAATAACTACACTACGAGCCAAACGCTGAGGGTTAGCAGAGCGACCCTACACGAGAATAATTACTTCACATGACCATGAGAGAACGCAGTGAGATTCCCAGACACAGGAAACGAAAAGTCAGAAGGGGAGGTAGTGCTGGACAGGGTTCTAAAGTCTTCCCAGACAGCAACTTCCTTCTAACAAACATAAATTGGCTAATAAATTTATCACTCTGTCATTGTATATGTACATTTATTCTTAAGTAAACTAGTTAGCATAAGGATTTTTTTGCGATGTGCCTGTCTGAGCAGCACCAGAAAAGCAACTTCTTTCCTCTAAAGAGCAAATAAAAGCTTTTGTAATGTGAATATTCATTTTGACATTCCATATCACTCTTAGCTTTAACATTCGATCTAAAACCATAATTAGAACTATGCTTGAGGAGTAAATGTTGCAAAGAAATCCTGAGAAGGGACTTTGGTTGGTTGTGTGTCCCCAGGGAGAGAAAGAAGACGGCAGTGAAACCGCATAGTGCCTGAGCCATAAGGAAAGAACTTTGGGCCTCTAGAGATTGTGTAAAGGGGGAGACCATCCTGTTGCTATGTGCTGCTCTGCTTCTCCTAAGTGGCTCTGAGATTTCTCAACCCAGAGATATGCTGTGTGCAGGCAGTGGACATTCTATAACTTCAATAATCAAGACTACTTTTAAAGCTGGAATTGTATGAGAGGAAAATATTCTCATAGAGGCAAATACATTGCATTAAACATAAACACACACACACACACACACACACACACACACACACACACACACACGTGGTTTTTAAGCCGGGCATTGGGGATACAGTGATAAATGAGAGTTAGGGCAGCTTGCCTCAAGCAACTTGCCGCCAAGTAAATGCTTTGGAAGACACAATAGAACATGTGTTAGATGCTATCACAGGGTTAATAGAGGGCACCGGGCGAGCACCTGGGGAGGCAGTAACCCAGCTCATGGACTCTTGCCAGACAAAGGCATGCTTAGCCTGTGCAGAACAAAGCAGAGGAGGCATTAGGGAAAATTATTTGAAGTAGAAGGATAATTTTGATATCATTAGACAGGCTGGATTGGCTGGAGGAGATAGAAATGGAGGGAAAGTATGGATAGACAAGTGGTTGGAGAAAAGGTAGAGTCAGAATTACCTAGAGGGAAAACGCCTGAGACACAATGCATCAGCAAGGGACAAAGACTTTGATTAAGGGACACATTTTGTTTTTGAAATTTAGGGAATACAGTTTCTATAAGCTAATTCTCTGATTAGAGCATGACTCTTGGGGTACATGAGAAAGGTCTGTTCTGATTTGTTGATGATAAAGTAAAAGGGAAGCTGCATGCACATCACCAAAGCATCCATGATTAACTTGGAAAATCCATCGTGCAGACCACATGTGACACCTTTTGCCTTGTCTGTAAATGAAGAATCCCTTGACAAATCATTGTCTTTGGAGCTCTTGATTTGAAGCTAATTTTAAAAGCAAAGGCCTAAATCAAATCAAAGCAAATCACCACACATCATAAGAACAAGCATGATTTAACATCTTCTGTGAGGCAACAGTCTATACACTGTAGCCACGTATTTACTTTGTGGACTTGATGGTTCAAGAAATAACTTGTACGTCCCCTCTAAGGGATGGCTTCTAGTGGAACAAGATGTCAAAGGCTGTGTGACTACAGAGCTACTGGCTGTGGGCATGTCTCTAGTTTCCACATGCTCAGATCCTGCGCCAGAGCAAAAAACTGCACTGAAAGCCTTGACTTTATGGCAAAAAATCCTTGGTCATTTCCTATGGAATTTGTGGCTGTTTATTTTCATTGTTATTCTCAATAAGAGGTGGTTGCCTGGAGTGGGACAGAATTAGAAATCAACAGACTTACTGTGCACATAATTGTCATTGTCCCTGATACACTTTGCACTATATATTCAGGGTGGACATTACTCACCTATGGGATTATCTACAGCATCTCTGGTTTCAAGCACTTGCTACACACATCTGAACTTCCTAGGCTATACTACTGGTTTTCAATTTCTTGTTTCCCCCATGTCCAGCGTTTGCATCCTTTTTGACCTTATTTCCTGCATCCATGTATTTTCTCTCAGTCTTGTTTTCACTAAGAGCTAAGGCTCAGTGGTTTATGGGAATATATATGTATATAAATAATAATAAATAAATATATTCCCATAAAAATATATTAATCTTATCGCAAAGTTATGCGATTTAAATCTTAGCTAGCACACAAACCTCACTTTTAGGGTATCTATTCTATTGCAACATAGAAGTCATCAACAACCAATGACACTGAACAATAAATTACTAAATTCTGTATTTCTAATCAATATTGCCATTTCTTTATTGGAAATTCTTTTTTGGTCTCAAAATACAAGGACAATATTTTCCTTGCCTTTCCATTCTAACAAATGTAAATACCTTACGTACAAATTAAATTACCTGACCAAGCCTTTGCATTTCCTGAGAATTTAGGATACTACATAATGCAATTTCCAACCACATTGAATCCATCACTTACTTAGACCTCATCTTGTCTATATGAATGAGTCTACTAGTTGTTTGTTCCTTTCTCTTGCACTTGATGATATTATCTGTGTTTCTAATGAGTAAAAATTAGAGCTATCCTTTGATCAGCTTAGGAATGGCTTTTCTTCCATTTTATCCTTTGCAAGGCTTTATATGTTTGAAAACCAAAAATGAAATGAATCATTTGGCTACTCTTTGGTTCTTTCTACTTTACATCTTATTTTCTTAGATTGTCTAGTTTTCTTCTGTCCCTAGGCTGTAGGTGTGAGTGTGTGTAAGCCACTGTATTTTTCTCTTCTTTGTATTTTTTGGTACTGGGGATTGAAACTAGGACCTTGTACATTTCAGGCAAGCTGTTTATCCCTGAGCTACATTCCGAGCCCTTTTTATCTTGAGATAGTCTCTCTAAGTTGCCTACACTGGCCTTAAACTTGTGATCCTCCTGCTTCAGCATCCTGAGTAGCTGGGATTGCAGGCTCCCACCACCACACCCAGTGGCTTCTGTTCTTGGTGCCACATATCTAACTGTGGACCTGCCTCATTTTTATATTTATGTTCTGTGAATGTCTCACCAGCATCCACATGGTGACTATTTTCTTCCTAACAATGTTGTTGAGGACAGAGAATGTTCTGAAGGAGGAATGATGGAAATCTGACAAGAATTAAGCACGCATATTGGGAACTAGAAAGAAGCAGGTCAAGAACAGCCAGAGTCTGGGAGGCAGTGGAGGCAGGTAGGAGTCCTGGGTGTTTTTGAGGGAGCAGTGGAACTTCATCAGTGGGGCAACATTCATCAGAGGTTTGGAGGGGACACTCAAAAGACATGGAGACCAGCCAAGAAACTTCTGGACATTTGCATGTGGAGTGACCCCTTTTAGTGCTCATGGACTATCTGGGTCCAGCAGTCCTAGCTGTGCTGGCTATGACAGACCAGAGCCCACCCAGCTATCTGATCCCTGCTGCATTGAGGCCAGTGTGTTTCCTATGCTATTGCTCTAGGAGATAGTTACAGCATCACCCTTTATAAGTAGGGGAAGGGAACTTAATAGAAAGAGCACTTTATCAGGCTCTGGCTTTCCTTGTGACATTATTACAGTTGATACAGTATCTCTAGCTTGCCCCAAGATACAACCTCCACACTTTCTCCTCCCACTTGTGCTGATGCTGATAATGCTCAGTGCAGTGTTCTCTGTCTGGGGACATCTTAGGATCAGACATGAAACTAATATCATTGTTAACACAACTTTACGATTTGAAAGCTCATCTTTCTTTGAAAGTTCCTCTTCTTCTTTCAGTGTATTTTCTTGTTTTGTTTTTGGTAGTAGTGGGGTCTGAAATCAGTGAGCACTAAGATACATCCTCACTTTTCAAAATTTTTTATTTTGAGCCGTGGTCTTGCTGAATTTCCCAGGCTAGCTTTAAAATTTCCTGCCTCAGCCTCAAAGTAGTGGGGATTCCAGCTGTGCTCCACTGTGCCTGGTGCAACTCTACACTTTTCAAAATAGAATGAAGGAGGAGAATGAAGAAGTCTCATGCAAAATAAAGGATGCATTATAAGAAACATGGAGATAGACTGTGGGTGTGGGAAGGGGACTTGGGGCCAGGAAAAGTGGAAGAGGAAGTAAAAAGCATCAAGACATGATGTGTGTGTGTACCAAGGCCCACGATGGATGTGCCATATTTGTTATGTGTTGCAAACGTGTTCCAATAGAAAAGGGAAGAAAGCAGGCTCAGGCATCCATCTTTTTAGCACAGTGTTCTCTGAGTCTTTAGTAAGAATATTCATAAACACCTAAGTACAATGGGTAGCTGGCACCTTGCTCTGTAACACGGCGGAGGTAAATTTGGTATCTCAGAGTCACTCACAGGCCTAAAGTGTGAGGGATTACAAAGTATCAGAATTTTATGGCAGAAGTTAGTCGCGGGAGAAGAGAAGTGAGGGCCAGACTTCACACTGAGCAAAGATTTCTCTTGACCATCCTCGACACAACTCAGAGGAATAGAGACACGTTGTGGTCTCCTGACCCAGAGAAGAGGATGAAAGACATAGAGACGAGCCTTGAGCACTGTGACCCTTTTTTAGTTCACTGCAATGCTTTTCTATGTTCCTTTGGGAAATGGCTGAGATGATTAAAAGGCATTTATTTTAAAGCTTAAGTGATTTACTTTCTAGAATTAATGTCAGCTGAATGAGTCATGTTACATTTTAGAAAACACGAATTATACACAAATACTCCTGTGATGTAAATACCCCATAGTTAGACTGTCTACATTATTTAGAACTACAGTAAGGTTTATAAAACACTGGGTTTTTAAGAAGGGAAGAATAGTATGGCCCAACAAAGATTTGCAAATTTTTATCCACTGTTATATAACATAAAATAGTTTTATGTGAATTTTGATTTTCACAAAATCAGGAACTATTCCAGATGATCTGACTTAACATGCTATTATACAATAGAAATGAAGCTTCATTTAGCCTGGTGATCAGTAGCAGGTCTCCCTCTGAGTAGTTGCCAATGTCACCGAGATGCTAAGAAACTGCTTACACACAGTTCAACCTAAGTAGCATGCTTCAGACTGAGCAGTCAATTCAGAGATGGTTCGCTATTCTCTTGAACAGAGATAGATTATATAATTAGTACATAAATATGAATACTCAATGCTGAATACTGTACACTGCCACCGAAGAACAAAATTTTGCCTGAGAGTCATTGGACATTTTCCCATCTACCATTCCAGAGAGATATCACGAGAAACACACACTGAATGCACATGGTATCTCATAAGCAGAAAATTAATAACTTTTTAAAGGAAAAATAAGTTCTGCAGCATATGCTAACACTTTCAATTCATTATTTAATTTATTGCAGTTTGGCATTGCAGTTTGGTTCCAAAATCCTATTCAAATGGGAAACATATGTGCTCACTCTATTGGGTGCAGCGAAGGTATGCAAGGTTGTTGTTTTGTGTTGTCTAATCTCTCTAAGTTTTCAGTATAAGGTATAATTTTAAAAAGTTTTTTATTCATAATGCTCAAAAATTTTGTCATTTTCATCTGCAATGTCAGGCCACAGCCTTTTCCAGAAAGCTAACATTATAGCATGTGTGTGTTTTAGAAACAGACAGATTACTCTTCTACTTATAATTCAGTTGATATGACTTGTTAATTAAAGTAGTATTTCAGAGCATTGCCACCTAGAAGAGTTTATTTCTATGGATGATTCGCAGAAGATGATGGAGAGAAAAGATAAAAGGTGAAAGAAGGTGATTTCTCTGGGTTTAGACTAAAGACACTTTATAATGGGGCATTCATCATGCTGTTGCCTTTGAATTTTAGTAATTTTGAATTCTTTTGTTTAATTCTGAAGTCTTGCAGAAATTCTCTACCACCTCCCAATAACTGCGCCAAATATGGAATATCTAATTTCTTCTGGCTTTAGTTTGTTTGGTACTAAATTCCCACTACCATAGGGCAATCCCAGTAATGGTCTGATGATTATTTTCTTCTCTGACTGAGGCACTAACATGTTTCTTACTTGTCTTTGATCTCTATTGACTAGTTTGGTACTCAATATATCCAAACTGAAAAAAAAAAAAGTAGACAACAGTAAACCAAGGCCTTTTTGGAACAATTTGAGTATACTCCTTGACAAAAGAATCCTGGCCTACTGTCATGTGGTCCCCAGTCTCTCTGAGTTACCCAGGTAACTGGGAAATGCCCATCTGTCCTTCAGCTTCTGTCATTAATCCAGTCAGTCTGAATAAAATAGGCACTTTTCATTTTAAACCAGATGGTGCCATCTGAATTTTGAAAAGCATCCCATTATATATAGAAGAGAAATTGAAGGTATATTTAAGTGCCTTAGGGACTCAGTAGTCACTCAGTAAATTGGATCTGAGAAAATTCTAGAGCTCTTCTCCCGACTGCCTATCTTCGCCACAAGCTCAGTGTTGGCACAAGAATCCAGTTTATGCAACATCATGATTTTGAAGACCGAGCCCTCAGATTCTGTTAACAACTAAGTTAGAAAATAAATGGAACACACAACAAGTAATAAAATCTTAACATAACACTAAGTTTTAAGAGAGCAGAAAGAACCCTCAGTAAAAGCACAGAGCAAAATTCCAAAGGTTAAAGAAGTCTGCAGTGAATCTCTTACCAAGGAATCAGGGAATGTGTTCCAACCTGAAAATACATTTGTAACTTCAAAGATTCCTACCTTAAATACATTGATAGGGAGATCAATGACCACATAGATAAGGTCTCCAAGGGCGAGGCTGGCTATCAGAGCGTTGGGGCCATTCCTCATACACTTGTTCTGGTAAATGATCCTGAGCAGAGTTGCATTCCCCACCATTCCCACGATGAAAATAGTACAAGATATCACAGTGTTAATGTATTTGAAAGCTGAAGTGATTTTAGTCTGCTGTGGGCAGTAATTGTGCATGGAGCCATTGCTGGGCAGGGCCAGGTTAGTGGGCCGATGCGTGGTAACCAGGAAGCTGAGCTCTGTCCCATGGAAAGTGGTGAAGTCGTCCACGTGATTGCTTAGATTCGTGCTGTATCTCTCAGGGTTATCGCTGATTACACATCCCACCAGTGCCAGCCAAAAGGATGCCCTGAGGCAAAAGGTTTCCATCTTGATGCACATTTGAGGAAATGTCTTACGTTGCTGCTTTTATACCTGGAAAAACAAAGGGAAGAAATTATTTTTGTTACAAAAGCCAGCTGGCAAAACAATCAATGATTATTTACTGGCTTAATGAAAATGTAGGCTATATTTGATCAACAGGTAAGAAATATCTATGTTTGGTTACCCCAGGTCAGAAACAACGAGAAAAAACTCAAAGATTTAAGGACAAGGAGATATCAGCTTCACCTTAAAGCAGTAGTTACTTGTTTTCCTCTCTGTCAGGCTGAAGAGTCTGACTAACAAAAATCTTCCAGAGTTCAGATACTGAAATTTTTATGTGTTGTTAATACTATTAGTATTATTGTATTAAGGCCTGAATCCAGGACTTTCCTTCACACTGAGCTGTGCCTCCAATCTTTGTTTTTTTAAAATTTAGAGACAGGATTTCCCTAAGTTGCAAATTTGCCCAGGGTAGGCTAAAATTATTGTCCTTTTGCCTCAGTCTCCAGAGTGCTGGGATAAGTGACCACACCACCACATCTAACTCAAAATTTTATGAGATAAAGCATTATATGTCAAATAGAAGTTGCATGTTATTTAGACATAAAGTTACCAAATGGTATAAATAATAATTCTATATTCCAAAATGAGTGCTTTACACAGAATAATGAACAGACATCTAGAGTGCAGCAGATAGTGATCTAAAGTCTTACTAGATGCTAATTTAGAATCAGAACTCTGGTTAATTCTCTTAATACATTTAACAAACTTCATTTCAATCAACCATGATATAATTTTTAAAGACAGAGTATTTTATCTTGAAAATTTTGATGAGTAATGTGTAACATTTATGTCTTCTAACAAATTTTGTTGTTCCATGCAACAGAAATTATTATTACAATATTTGTCAATCAGTGCAATGGGAATAATAGACCTTCCCAGACTAATCATACTGTTTGGTTTTCAAGGGCCCTTGGTCACCCTGCTGTCTTTTATTTCTTTATTTGTTTTTACTCTGCTGTCTTTTAAACAGCCTATCTGGGTATGTTTTCTACATGGCAGTCACCATGCTGAACACTTCATGTGCATAATGTTCTTATGCATGTGCATAACTGGAGTTCATGCAATGATCCTGTGAAGTAGAGGTACAGTTCTGTTAAGAAGAGTATGAAAGAAAGGCTCAGAAAGGTGAAATAGCTTGTCAAGGTCACAGGAAGTGGTGGTGATGCTACAATTTTAAGGCGGGCTAGTTGGCTTCCTAGCCAGAGCTCTCAACCACTAGACTACTCTATCCCTCATTCTCATGGTCTATTTAAACTTACAACATATGAAAGAAATCCCCAGAGTTCTGATGAAGCAGCAGACGAGGGGAAGTGGTTAGACATTTTCAAAAGACCACCTAGTGTTTTCTTTTCATTTTTTCAGTCATTTGCAAAGAACAAGTGAAGCCAAGAGGTTTTTTTTTGATTTTCAAGAAAAGAAACAAGAAAAAACCCCAGGTAAGTTGATGGTGACAAAATAAGAAAGGGTAAATAAATATAGTCCCTGACATTTCAATATTTTGTGCATTTCTTTTTTCATAGTCTTATTAGTGATGTTTATATAAAAACCATACACTGATGTGAGCATGGTGTGCATGTGTCTATGACACAAATACCCAGGTCCTAATTTAACTGTAAGAAATCATGTCCTTTTTCTGAATCTGTTCCATGAAGCTATTGTCCACTTTCAAGAGTTTTGACAGTTATCATGGGACATCATTAATATTAGGTTTACTCAAACTCAAGATAAGATAAGATACAGTCAAGTCATACAAGAGGTAACAAGCAAATATAAACTGCAGTATTGCATACTTTGGCCTTCCGCTGAGATTTTCCCCAAGAATGTGAAACAATATTGCATTTTATGCAGACAAACATATCATCCTTCTATCTGTTACTGGACTTGAGCTTTACAACTAAAGGTAGGCAGGAGCAATATACTAACATTTTACCCAAGGGAAACTGAGTCTTGATGAAGTTAAAAGACTATGTCAAGATTTTATAACTAAGAAAAGACAGGACAGTTATAATATCTCACAATGTGGTTGGTTATACAACATCACTTGCTCTGACTAGGTTAAAAATATCAATCTTTCAAAGTTAGGAACATGCCCTATATTTGTCAGCTATATCACATCTTAAATTAGTACTCTGCAGGGTTTCTTTTCCCCTTGTCTTTTAATATCGGGTGATTTGAACAAATATCAATAGATCTGCCCTTTCCCTCCAAAGGGAGACCAGAGCTTCAAGAACAAAGCTTAATGTCATCATCTTCTTTGATCACAAGGAGGGGTAACAGACATGCGTTGATATCTTATGCTGTTTACTAACTATAGCCTCCCTGTTTCTTAAATGGAAAGAAATATTCAGTGATACTTTTCTTAGGATTGAGAGACACAGGCCTTTGCCAGAAATGGAGTGGCTCTCTACCCATTAGAGTCAGCTAGAGGGTTATTGCGTGAACTGAGCTGGCTGTCACCAGCGCTGTGCCACTCATCAAAATGCCACTGCTGCTTTGAACATAGACATGCCGATTTGCTTGGTCAGCTGATCGAGTGGGAGCTAAGAAGGCCAAGACTGTGGCTTCTTATCGTGGCCCAACCTAGCTACCATCAAGACCATCTTCTGGCACTACTGCAGCGACAGTTTCTAATGAAATCTTTGTCAGCTTTCCACAAGTGAAGCTACAAAGCTAAGGGACACTTGTCAAAGGCATGCGGACACCATCTTGTCCTTTTCAGTTTAACATTTGCAATGGAGCTACTTTGGCTGCCCCAGAAAAAACTTGTTCCAATGCGTATTCTTCCGAGGACGGGTCTACACTCACTTTCATGCATCTGAGTCACACTTGCTTTGAATCATAGTCATAATCAGCCACAGCTCTAGGTGAAGCTTCTCAGGTTGAGACCTGAAGGCCATGGTCTGTAGATCTCACCACTCTTCCTTTCTGGGCTTCAAGAGTTTGCGGGAGCAAAAAAGCTATTATTAAGTGAGCCGACTGAATCCCCACGCTCACCCACTGACCGTTTAACAAATGGGACTCAGGATCCATGCTCACCTGTGATTAGTAATTTGGAAATTCCAACCTTACCATCACGGCATGAGTTTAGAGCAGGTAATTTACATGAAGCCACTGCCAAGGTGTTGCTCAATCAGGTAGCACTTAAAACAGGAGGGGTGATGGTGGGTGGAACCAGAAGCGACTAAGGGAGAGAGAGAGAGAGAGAGAGAGAGAGAGAGAGAGAGAGAGAGAGAGAGAGAGAACACCTAGGAACCTTTTACAAGTTTGCTGTGGTTTTGTTCTCTGGGTAAGAAATTAGCCACGTTGCTTGACTGTAATATGCCTCCACCCGACTCTGTCAGGGGAAAGCCATTAGATGGTGTAAACAGAGGCTGATTATCTGAAAACAGAGCTTGCTTTCCGCACGTGAAAAGCAACAAGTGCCCTTTAAAGGACAGCAGGGAACAAACCGCTCAGACCTCCACCAGGCAGATTTCCAAACCCGCTGCACTCGGGCCCACCTCCCCACGCCCGCAAGCCATCAGTTCTCCGCGCCAAGTGCCTCTGGCTACCCTTGGCATACCCAGGGGCGAGGTGAGGAGCCAAGGAAGGCAACTCCACAAGTAGGCTTTGGGGCAAGACGTTCCACAAAGTTCTTACATGTGTGTGGAGGAGAGAGGACAACTAGGAAGAAACACTGAGCTTCTTTTTACTAAAATCCCGAATCCTGCCTCGGAAGGCGAAGCGCTTTCCATCACTTCTCCAAGCCGCGATCATTTACCCAGCGCGCCCCACCCAGGAACGAGCCCTCCCCAGGGGCACCCTGGGGCAGGTGGGTGCCAGTCCCACTACTGCTGGCCAAGAAAGGTCAGGGGTCCTCTCCCGCACCCTCAGCCCCGTCCCAGAAGCCCAGACTTGCACAGACCGTGAAGCTCGGCGGGGCGCAGGCGGCTGCCCGGTCCTCGGGAGCCGGTGCGGAGGTGACCGGTGTCCCGGGCGGCGGCGGGGCGGCAGCGCTGGCTGCACGGCCGATCCGGCTCTGGAAAACTTCCCGGAGGAGCGCAGCTTTCTGCTGGGAGGATTCGCAGAGCCTCCAGGCTCTGGCGACCGGCGGATGGGATGGAGGAGCCTCCCCCACCGCCTCTGCACAGCCACCGGACCAGAGGGCTGCCTGGGCGCGCGAGGGCTCACAAGAGAAAGAAAAGTCGGGAGGAGCGCGCCTGCCTTCGCCGCGCCGCGTCCTCCTCCTCAGCTCCCAGACCCTTCTACTTCCTAGTACTGCAGGAGCGTCCTAACCTACAGTCCTCCAGGGAGCAAGGCAGGAGGAGCACAAAAATGCCGCCCCCTTCCAGGCCCCCAAGGGCAGGAGGCTTTTAACTATTTCCTTCCTGCACTGAGGGGGAGGGTTAACAGACAAGACTGGAGAAGCTCGTCCCGGGGGTCAGTTAGTGCCGGCAGGTCTGAGCTGCAGTGGAGGGAGGAGAGACAACCAGAGCCCAAGGGAGACAGCCAGCGCCTAAGGGTGGCTTCTCCTCGCCTTTCTCTGGTTGGCTTGGGCGTGCCCTCCAGTTTAGAGAAAGTTAGGGAGCCCAAGTGGACAGTAGGTTTAGGAATCAAGGAAGAGCTGTTTGCATCTTGTGTCTCCAGCCAGGGCCCTAAGATTACACGCGTCTAGCCTGGGGCCAAGGATGTGGCCTGGGGAAAGTGTGTAGAGGGCTCTAAGGTCTGGATCAGAGAATTTGTGATGCCTGGGGGGAATCAGACAGTGAAGATACAGACCTTGCACGAGGTGGGACTCAGAGGCTTTGTCACTTAAATCCTGGGACTGTCACCTAAAGCCTGGTTGGAGGGTGAGAGAGGAGATGGGAGCAAAAGGCCGCTGTCTGTAACGCGTATGAGAAAAATGGCGGCTCTTCAGGAAGAGCCTGGCTTGCTGTGGCCTATTGCAGGAACGAAGCATTGGAACCCAGTCACATCACACCACAAACTGCTCTGGTTATCTGCTTCAGCTAGCAAGTCATCCACCCTGAAGTACAGTGGCTTAAAATAACAGCCAGTCACTTTGCTCATAGGTCTGCAGCAGGGGCAGGGCTTGTCTGGGACAGAGCGTTTCTGTGCTGTGCTGTGCAGTTAGGAATAAAGTGCGCACTTCTGAGACTGTTCGCATGCTTGGTTCTTCTCCCTGTGTGTCTCCACGAAAGAAGTTTTGGGCTTGGCACAGTGTGGCTGGCTAAGTTCCCAGAATGAGTGTCCCAAGAGACAGGAAGTGGAGGTTGCCAGTTTCTTAGGATCTGGATCCAGAAGTGGGTGCAGGAACCTTCTAGGAGTTGAGCAGTCACAGATCCCAGATTCAATGCGAGTTTAGAGAGCCCACCTGTGAAAGAGAGGCGAGTCAGACTTAGGGAGATTTTGTAAAAGCGTTAAAAAGGTCCCCAGAATGCCACCATTAAAAGGGGGCTTCATGGGCCCCCAACCCTGTTGGAACTAGGTATTTCTTCTATATTCTACCTATGGCTTCTCAATGAAGGAGAGTTAATCAACTAGAATGACCTTAGTGCCTTAGTTGGTGTTAGAAGAGAGGAGCCTCTGGGCAAGTGGCTTGACTAGCTGACAGTATTTTCCAGGAGGACGAGGTTACTGCCTTCTCTCTGAAGAGAAAGTATACAACTTGGTGTGTAAAACCTGATGGGTTTCAGCCCCTATTTACTCTGACCAGGAACAATTACACACTGCGCAGCTTGCAGTGTGTTGCATATGTCGACCTGTCCAGCCTTTGTTAGAGAATACCCACCACTCCCTATGTTTTGAGAGAGCTGAACACAGTGTGATGTGCGATGAGTTTTTAAAAATGCTTCCTTCATAGCCACAGGATGGTTATTATAAGCAAAAAATAAAACTCAAATCAGAAAACAGCGAGTGTTGACAAGAACTTTGAGAAATTGGAATATTTGGCTATTGCTGGTAGGAATGTAAAATAGTGTAGCAGCTGTTCTAAATAGCCTGGAAGTCATCAAAATATTATCATTATCTTTTTGTGGTACTGGGGACTAAAGTTAGGGCCTCCAACCTAGCCACATCCCCAGACCCATTTTAGTTTGTGTTTGGAAGTTTGAGACAAGAGCTTGCTAAGTCCCTAAATTGCCCAACTGGCTTCCTACTTGTGATCCTTCTGGCTCAGCTTCCTAGAGAGCTTGTACCACCACATCTGGCTAATTAATCCTTGAAATAGGAAATAGAAAACTTCTAGGTAAGCTATGAGATACTTCTGGCTATATACTTAAAATAATTGCACCAGAAACTTGGACAATATCTGTACACCATGTAAATAGCAGCATTAGTTATGGCAGTGAAAACATGAGAACACCACAAATGTCCATTGGTGAATGAATACACAAAATGTGATCTATCTATCTATCTATCTATCTATCTATCTATCTATCTATCTATCTACCTATCTATCTATATCTCCAGGGGCATATTGTTCAGCCTTAACAAAGAAGGAAATCCTCATACATGAATGAAAGCTTAAAGCCTGGATGAAGTTTGAAGATAATATGCTAAATGAAATAAGCCAGACACAAAAGGACATACATTATCTTGTCCAAGACAAAAAGCCACAACAATTTAAAGACTTTAATTGACTTTATTTATGATTCTAAAACAGGCTTCACTTCATTCCATGAAAAAGAATACATTTTTCTTTCTTGTGCTACCTTGTATTGCACCCAGGACCTTCACATTGAGCAACACCCCCAGCTCTTTTTATTTTTTGTTATGAGAAAGAATCTCACTGTGTTGCTAAATTGCCCAGGCTGGGCTCAAACTTACAATGCTCCTGCTTCAGTCTCCCATAGTGCTGGATAAACAGACTTGTTTCACCACATCTAACTAAAATAAATGCTAAGGTGGGCTGCAGAAGAGGTTGGTTGCATAGATAGAGAAAAACAGAAGAAGGCAGAAACCAAAGACCAAAGAAAAATGGTTTGGTTATTTCAAAGTTACTTTCCCTGTAAGGTGGGACAAGGAGACAGAATAGTAGACAAATAACTAATGAGTTACTATGAGTTTACTTCAAGGATATCTTTACGTGTGTGTGTGTAAGGTGTAAGCAGAGGGTACCTCCTTATCTCACCAGCTAGAACATCTGCCTGGGAAAGCTGGCTGCTAGCTTTCTACTCTTGATTTCTTAGAAGGTAACACAAACAACTTGGCTTCAGCTGGATGGCATGGAATGTTGGTGTGTGTGTGTGTGTGTGTGTGTGTGTGTGTGTGTGTGTGACTCCATTCTGAGTTAGCCCAGTTTGTTCAGGAGCTTAGTGGAAAAAATAGCTTCCTATAATTTTTATTTAACATCAAGATTCCCTTTATGGGAGGGCTTTAAAGCACATTCATCATAATAGAAGACAGAAAGTAACTAGCAGGAGTGTGGAGAATGGGGACTTACTTTTGTATTTGAGTTTTACTTTGTGATGATGAAAAAGCTCTGGAGGTGGATGGTGGTGAAGGTTGCATCACAGTGCAAAGGGCCTCACTGGCAGTGCTCTGTGTGTGGAGAATTGTTAACACAATTATGTGTATTTATCATAGTATTTTTTTTTTCCTTTACACAAGAAGAAATCTCTACGTTGCCTGTTGATCTGTCCTCTAAGTTCAAAGGTTGAACTTACAGTTTGTTGTAAGAAAGATCTTCAACTATAAATAAATGTGTTATGTGAGTCGCAAGCATAGACCTCTCTTGAGAGAGACAGGGGTTGCCCCATTGTAGGTGAAAACAATACAAACATCCCTTTTGTTGGAGAGTCATCTTGTGCTCTCTATGTTACTTTAGAGAAAATGACTAGTGGACTTAGACCAGTTTTGGGCAAAATTCATGTCTTGTAAGCAAGTCCTAATATACTTTCTCCAGGTCTTTATTCCCTGGCTTATACTTATAAAGAGCATGTAATTAACATATATAAGTTTTCAATTTGACTTTGGCAGGTTGGTTTCCTTGGGAGGTAGATTGGATGCAGATTTGCAGGTTTTCTAGATGTCAGGGGGAACTTTCTCCATCACACTTGACTTCTGGTTCAAGCAAATCATTAAGTGGAGTATTACTGTAATGAGATGCACCGTGAGTCCTCTCATTCATATTGATTTCCCATGTAATAACTGCTGTAGAGTCAAGATAGCACTCAAAAATCAGTTTTTTTATGTTTCCTCTGGGCAAATGGCTTTCTAAATTTAAGTTACTTGATTGAAATTTGCAAGTCCATTTCACAACTGCTAATTCCCGAGAACCTTTTGAGATGCAATGAAAGATTTGAACTTCATGGCATTTGAAAGGAATATTGTGTGCATTTTTGAACTGTGTGGGGGAAGGAAACCTGAAGAATTCAAAGAAGAACCACAGGGAAGAGCTGCAAAGCTGGTGGTGAAAAGAAAAGGAAGAAGTGAGGAAACATTCGTCATAAACAGGCCTGAAATTGCCTCGGAAGCCTTCAGACCCGGGAGTGTGGTGACCAAGATGTTGGTAGTGAATGCCCCTGGCCTGAAGGTGAACAGACAATTCCTCCAAGTTGGAGATCTTTTGATTTTCCCTCTGGTACTAGGGACTGAACCCAGGGCCTGAGCACGAAACTGCATCCCAAGTACTTTTTAAACTAAATTAAGCATTTTTAATTTTGAGACAGGGTTTCACTAAATTGCTAAAGTACCATGTGGGCTCCAACTCACAATCCTCCTACCCTGGCCTCCCAATATGGGTTCATTTCATTGTTTATTTATTTATTTAATTTGTGTTCCTGGAGAGTTGAACTCAGGACCTTGCCCTTGCCAGGTAGGCAATTAAGCCTTTATCCTTGGCACAAGGTCCATTTTAAATTAAAACTTGCTGCAGTCATTTTGTTTTCAAAAGAAAATGTTGTTAGTCCTTTGACAGCTTAGGCGGTAGGGACACTAGACCCAACAGAACATCTATGTATAACATTTTTATTTTAATTTATTTTGTTGTATTTTAGGGAAGGGTCTACAGGGTGTTCAAGGTCTCACTACTAGATTGGACTCAGAGTTTTTCTCCTGTTTACAGCCTCCCAAGAACTGGGATTACAGGCACACACCACCATGCCCAGTCTCAACTGTCCTTTCAGCATGCTCTAGGGGCAGGGCCAGCATGGCAGGCCTGGGGATTGAATCCTGCTTACTTGCAGGTGCTTTAATCTGCTGAGCTTTTTGGCTGGCCCTTGTATAACATTTTTAGAAAAATATATTAAGACTTTTATTAACAGATGCTTGCTCTTCTTTTGAGAAGCTTGGATTGTAGACTTTTATTATGAATTTCAGATGAAGTTCTTGAAAGTCTCAAGTTAGCCAAATACAAAACAAATTTATGGGGCTGGGGAGATAGCTCAGTAGAATAAGCGCTTGTCTGGCAAATGCAAGGGCCTGAGTTCAATCCCTGGTTCTGCAAACAAAACAAAACAAAACAAAACAAAACAAAACAAAACACCCCAAAAACAATACAAACAAACAAAAAGAAAAACAAACTTACATGCCTTGAAAGTGTATTGAGAGAAACCAGGCTTAAAAAACTGTCCTTATCAAAAGGCACTGTGCCATGCTGCGTAGACAATGCGGGTGACTCTAGGTGGCTGGTACGTGGGCAAAAGGATGCATTTAGGATACACAGCCTTTTGTTCATGTACCATTGTTGGAATTTCACATTCATTTCTTATTGTGCATGACAAGGTGGTGGTGGAGATGGGGAGCTGGGCTTTGCTCAGCTCTGTCCTGCTCAGCTTCAGGAATGGCCAAAATCTCACTCAGCTGATGGATCAGCTATCTTCCTGTCTTTACCATCTTGTAGTGTCTGCATAGCTGTGGTGTGGATGTGGACGTGCCGGCTAACCTTGAATCTCATCTCCGTGATTTTCTTTTTTCTCTTTATTGCCATTCTGTTCAGGCTTCTCAGCGTCTATATACTGCTGACACCTTGTGTCCCTGGCCTGGTGGTCAGTGTCCTCCATCTCTTCTTCCTGCAGGAGAGGTTGAAAGATTGTAATGGATGCCCAGCAGGCCCCCAAAAGGAACAAGGTATGAACCTCTGTTTGTGTGTGAACCTCATTTGTTGCCTTTATATGCTTTTCTCCAACACCATTAGACACCATCACTCTCCATCTTCCTCCCTGCTAAAATATTTCCTTGGGGTGGTTGTGTATGGCAGTTGGTGTACAATTACATCTTACTTCATGTCATTTTTGTTGATGAAATTATTATTATTATTATTATTATTATTATTATTATTTTGGGGGGCGGAACCGGGGATTGAACTCAGGCCCTTGTGCTTGGCAGGCAAGTGCTTATTCTACTGAGCCATCTCCCCTTGTTGATAAAATTATATCTATTTCTCACTTCGAATAACTTTATTTTCCCCAAGTCTTTGCGATGACCTTCTTATTCCTGCTGGCAGATGCCACTAATATGAGACCACCTGGGTGACTGGATCCTGTGCCACTCTTTGTAGTGGCAGGCTGTGAAGGTCCCTCAGTAGTAGGGCACTGCTCAGCATTCTGTGGTGCACTCTCCGCTCTCACTACCTATTGAGCTCATAGAAGTCTCCCACTTCACTCTGTCATGGAACCAGGCTTGTGCACAGAGCCTCATCCATACCCCTCTTTTATTTTGATACAGGGACATGTTAAGTTGCAAAGCTGCTCAGGCTGGGCTCCAGCTTGTGATCCTCCTGCCTCAGCCTCTTCCAGTGCTGGGCTTACAGGTCTTCATCTCCATATTCAGCTCAGTGTAACTTTTGACTTGCCAAAACTAAACTATGAAGAGACTGCTGTTGTGTGGAAGTCTTATCAACGACACATATTTGATTATTTAACACATATTTGATAGTTTTTGTGTATCATATTCAATGAAATATGCATAAAACCCAGAAGAAGTCAGTTTTTGCTGCTATGCACAATTTCCTGGAGAAAGAGAATGCTCATGGTGGTAATCGGTGTCACTGTGCTTTAAGGACACTTTTTGCACTTGAGCTCATCACAACAGCAACAGGCGCTGGCTTTGGGATTGCTGTACGAATGTGGCATGTGCCGCATTTAGCTGTATGTGCTTATGAGGTAACACCACATCTTTAAGTTTGTTTGCTTTTCCCTCTACTGCAAATGCCTCCCTATGTGGCCTACAAGTGTCTGTATTTTGATAAATTTCAGCTTCTTATAATTGTGTATATTTATGACAGTAAATGATGAAATGGACTCTTATCTAAATACATTTTGAGTTCTTGACATACTTAACCTTTTATTCAATTTTTTTAAAAAGTTTTTTTTAGGCTACATGGTAGGGAAAAATTGTAGCCTATAATGTACCTACTGAGTTCAAAGTAGTTTTGCATCAGGGAGATCTGTATTCTAAGGTGTTAGTCTGATTTTTCTCACTTTGGCGATGTTGTGCCCAGTGCTGGAGATGGCAGGCTATTTCATCAAAATATATTTGATGCCCGATGTTTTGTGAATGACTGTGGCCCTGTTGGAGAGCTGAAAAATCAATCAAGTTTTAGCATCACTAGTGATGAGATAACCTGACAGTAAGTGATGATATACTTCATGTGTACAGGAATGTTTTATTGGATATTATCAAGGAATGTTTTATTGGATATTATCATTACCTATTCCTTCCAGTTTCCAGCAAAGAAAAAGAGCAGACAAGTAAGATAAATAAATAGCGCAATGAAGGAAATTTAGGAGATGAGACTCCTAGCTCTGTCTCATTAGCAAGTCAGTTAGTGGACAGGAGATTTTTCTTCTAGATTAAGAGATTTAAAAGAACACAGCAGCCGGACAGAATGGGACATTTGCCCTCTCCTGAAGTTGGCTCCGTTTTGGACAAACCAATTGCGAAAGTGTTTTTCTAAGCAACTGGGAAATCTTGGGTTTGGACTAGGTATAAAATGCTGTTAAGTAGCCATTGATTTTATTATATATGAAAATACTGTTTTATGGAAGAATGGCCCTTTAGTGATTCTTTTACAGGAAGGTAAAATTTACTTTTACTACCAAAGCATGAACAAAAGCACAAAAGTTAGAAAGAGTAAAATGTGTTAAGAAATATAGTAGAGTGCAGACTCCTGATAGATATTCCCTTTCCAGAGGAGGAGTCAGAAGGCCATCAGCTCTTAATGTGCTATTCTTCAAGAGAAGAGAATGACCCTCAAAGTGACACAGAGATCATTCATTAGAGCTGCCACTGTCACTGCAGGGTCAGGAAGCAAGTCTGTCATCTACTCAGTTTCAAGTGGTGGGATGGTCTCTGGATTTTGGCAGGCCATGAGGAAACCTCCCACCGTCTCATGTTGTAGTCACTCACAGGGCCATCACCCCAGCAGACTTGGAGGGTGGAGGATCAAACTAACAAAGATATTCTGTGCCTCGAGCAATCATGAAATTTTCCTTGCTAAAATTTTGGACTTGCTTGGGACACAAGGCATTTCTTCCCCTGTCCATTGCTGTGTTTGGGAGCACATGACTTGCCAGGTTTCACAGGTTCACAGCAGGAGAGGAATTCTGTCTTAGGATCAGTCATTCCTCCAGTCTCACTCATATGATGCTTAGCTTCTCTCTAAATGACCACGGACCCTCAGCTCCAGAGTTGATGCTGTAGGAGTTGGGACTATTGGGATGAAGGAATGTATTCTGCATGGAAGAGTGCTATGAAGTTCAAGGGGCCACATGTCCAGTAGTGCCGTGGACTGCATGTCTGTGCCTCCCTACATGTGTATCTTGGACTTCTAGCTCCCAGTGCAGTAGGGTTTGGAGATGTGACCTGGAGGAGATAATTAGCAACAGGGAAGACCACGAAGATGTAGCCCTCATGATGGGATTAGTGCTTTGGTGAAGGGAGCCCGGTTTCTGTCCTTGCACCATTGGCACAGTGAGAAGGTGGCCATCTGCACTCTGGCAGGAGAGGCCACATTGGAACAGACCCTGCTGCCACAGCTATCCTGGGCTTGCAGCCTCCAGAGTTGTGGAAAAAAATATATAAAATATATATATATATATATATATATATATATATATATAAAATATATAAAAATACCTTAAACCTCTCAGTCTCAGGTATTGTGTCATGATGAATGACCAAATCACCAATTTTGCATGTATTTGTAAATTTATGTCAGTATATCTGATGTCTTACATCCACATGGGTTAACTGAATTTTTCTTTAAATCTTAGTAGGTATATGTTTTATGGCTCTGTTTATTCTGAGGCAGCAGTGTTATCTTTGACTCAAGGACCTTTTCCTAGTTTTCACAGTTGCTAAATAGTAAAAATTATATTGAAACGATCTTTTATATATAAAAATGATAAACAAGTTTCACGTTTACTATCTGCAAATACGGTGCAGAGCACTTCATGTATGCTATCTCTTTGCAACAATGCTGCAAAGTAAGTGCTGTTACATAGAAGCAGCTCTTATCTTACATAACAGAAGACTGACCCTAGAAAGGGTAAGTGACTTGCCCCAGGTTATAAACTTTGTGCTATAAGCTGAATGGTCCCTCAAGAAATCATTTAGAATTTTACCTCCATTCAGAAATGGAGCCTTTTGGGAAGTGATTAGCTCATAATTCATGAATGAATCAGTACTTTTGTAGCATAAGTTGGAGGGAACGAGCCATCACCTTTGGAGGCTTTCCTTCCTCTCCACTGGGTGAGGACACAGCGATCATTACCAACAAGGGACGATCTTGGAAGCAGAGAGCGTTTTTCATTTCACACCATACCTGCCTTTAGTCTGGACTTCCCAGACTCGAGGACTGTGGGAAATACATTTCTCACTCTTATAAGTGACCCAATCTCAAGTATTGTTCTGCTACAGCAGCACAAAGGACGAAGGCATTTCCTAAGTAGCTCTGGTAGCTAGTTAACTGTTGTATCAACTTGAATAAGAAATGACAACTGATAGGATTCATGTAGTTGTGGGTATGACTGGGGGGCTCACTGAGGACAGAAGACTCACCCTGGGTGTGCGTGGCACCCAGCAATAGGTTTGTAGCCCGAACGGAGTACAAAGGAAAATGAAGTGGGAAGTCTCGCTTCGTCTTTTTGGAGGAGCTGTGGCCTTTGCCTTAGCTTTGGATGTCGGTTTTCAGACTTTGTGCTCAGACTCGTCAGCCTTCCAGTGCAGACCTTCCAGTCTCCTAATATGGACTTGCAGGGGACAGTGCAGGGAACTACCTTCGACTGCTATCTTTGGATCCTTCAGGCTTCCAGAGCACAGACAGCCCTTTTTCACTCTTCCAAGCTTGACTTTCCGAGCAGCGATGGTCAGCCTATTTTGTAAATCCGTATATACTTATATATCCTGTTTTAAATCTGTTTCTGTAGTGAGCACAGATTAATACAATAGCCAGCAAGTGGGATCTGTATTGTCAAGTTGGAATTTTAGAAATGACCTGTGCCACTCCCTCAGTTTATGATAAGGGGACAGAAAAAAGGTGGTATAAGTTTTCCTGTGGTGGCGATGAATATCCAGTATTATAGGTTTCCCATTTCCTGCTAAATCCTCTAGCAGTCCATTAGCAAAACCTCATGGGAAGCTAATTTTTCATAGTGTCCCCAGGATGGCAGTGAATTTCCCTTGGTGTCACCTTTAATCAACTACTATGTTGAGCTACCATTGACTCCTTTCTCAAGCTGCACATGGCTGATTCTTTGTCATTTTTTGCCCCATTGCCAGGAAACTTCCTTTGTTACTTCTGTTGGTTTCTTTTGTGTTATGTGAAAGAGTGGGAATGTTATTTTTCTTCATTTGGTAGGAATATATAGTATTTTAAAACTTTCAAATCTTCAAAATTTTGTTCTTCTAATGGCAGTAAATACATAAGCTGTAAGTGATTTTCAGATCTACAGATGGTCTACATTCTTAACCTATGCAAATAAAGCAGAGCATGATATCTGTGGCTTGCAGAAAGACTTCATTATAAAATTAATTGCTCCATTTCAATTAATAGAAGAGATAAGTGGTCTTGTCTAGACATGAAGAAAATAGAATCCAACCAAAACATTGTACATTTTAAAATTTATGTTGACATTTAAGAAGTTAAAGTGAAGAAAAGGGTATTTGGAGTGGGGGAAGCCCTGTCTCTTTGACATGAGCTGCCATTATAGATAACACGTATGGAAGTTAAGCTCCAGATACTGCATATCTGGAGTGAGGTTAGTCATGAGTCTGAACCTTATAGCACCTATTAAATTTGTCCTTGTCATTGTGCTGGAGGAGGAATTGCAAAATTTGTTTGTCTTTTGAGGTATTATAATTTAGATTAAAATCCCTCCCTCCCCCATTGGGGATACAGGAGGTAGGACCTTATAGTGGCAGAGTGGGTCACTGGGAATGTGACTGAGAGGGCAGACTCTTGTTTCCGTCCGGCTCCTTCCTCTCTGGTTCCTGACTGCATAGGTTGAGCAGCTGTTTTTTTTTTTTTTTTTTCCATGGAATTTCTGCCTCAGAGCCAGTCAGCCATGGACAGAATCCTATGAAATAGTGAGCTGGTATAAATCTCTCTTCCCTTACATTGCAAATATGAGATCTTTTGTCACAGTAATGAGATAATGATGGATAGAGAGCTGTATGGTTGTTCTTGCAACACCTTGGCTTTTCCCTTAAAGTTTGAGAGCAGCAATAGATGGTATGCAATAAGAAGTTAGAGTTATTTTTGATGACATTTTCTTTATAAAAACAGGTTACACATCCTGTAACTCAGTGATGTCCCAATTTTTCTGATCAAGGAGATTATGGGGCCACAGAGGAAAGTGATCGACGATGTAGAGTCTGCCTAAGGAGAGTCACATGGAGAGAAAATATTCTCTCAGGCTTTCATAGAGAGCAAATTGGTCAAGCAATGGCTGTGACTCATCCACATAGCTGGCACTAACAAAAGATCTGCAAACTGCGGTACAAGGTTTCAGGCTAAACCCTGAGGGGATTTGACTGACCTTGTCAGATACAAAAGTTACATTTCTAGTTAGATAGGTCTTGCTTTATCTTGGTCTTAACCATCCCAAAAAGTATAAAAACAATGTATAAAAGCCATATTAATATGCTTGAGCTGTAAAAGGTTCAAGTCAACAACTTCTGACATTGCCAGTCCTACGGACAACCCACTACTATTATGGACTACTGAACTATATTGGATTATTTTGCTGAATTCATGCACCTACAGTATTTAAATGGCAATGGAACACCCATCTCTGAAAAAACTAAATGAAAAAAGGGGATAGAAATGAAGGACCATTTTGTATCTGTATATATAAAATAGTTAGTATAGATATACAGCTACTTTCTCTTAATTCAATGAGAAGAATGATTTGTACTAATAGTGTTTGGACAAGATATCATGTCTGCATTTTGTACTATGAATAATCACTAAGAAGACAACAATATGTAGTATTTTAATTATTGAAACTATGCTTGTAATCAGTTTTGAAACTGTCTCATTGCTATTTGTTTCTCAATAAAATTAATAAAAAAGAAGGAAATCTCATTGATTTGTCCATAGATGAAAGAAGACTATTTAATAAAATGCAACTTTCTTTATGAAAAAAAAAAAAAACAAACAGATTATAGGCTGGGTTTGACTCATGGGTTATATAGTTTGATGACACCCAATAGAGTGGGACAAATGTCAGGCTAGCTTGCTGGTAGATAAACTTCATGAAGAAAAAAAAAACAATACAACTTTTTTCTGGTGGTCTTCTCTGTGCTTCTCCAGGATGATGGTGGTAGCAGTGGCCCATTATTATCCATATAGCATTTTTGGTAAGACCAAAAATAGATAATGTTATATAAATAATATAAATGAGTTTCTCTGTTTAAAACTACATATCTTAGCAATTTTTTCATGTCTGAGATGAAATTTCTGTAACATAGTATTATTGGAGCTTGGGATTTGGCTCAGCAGTAGAATGTTTGCCTAGGAAGCTGGAAGACCGTCTGTCCTCAGCACCAAAAACAAAAAACAAACTTCTCCTAAAAAAAAAAATTCAACCAAAAATACAGTAAAATAGAAAAAGACCAAAACAAATAAGGCAAATGAAATAGTATTCTGTAGTGTGGACATACTATAATTTAGTTATAGTTCTCACATATATTATTCTTTGCAGCTTTTCACTTTTACAAACAAAGCTGAAATCAAAACTGTGTACATTTCTTTTTGTCCTTTTGAGACAGGGTCTCACTCTGCATTGCAGGCTGACCTTGAGCTTGCTATGTGCATTTTTTAATGTTCCTAGAGACTGAACTCAGAGCCTTGCAATACGAGGAAGGAGCTCTACCTCTAAGCTACACCTCCAGGCTCAACTGTGCATTTTCCTTACCAAAATAAAGTGTAGGTTATTCTCGAATTAACTGTTACAAAGGGAAGTTACTATCTTCAAAGAAAAAGTGATTGCTTCTCCTTAGAAAGGATAGCTCTACACATGAGAGGACAACTGCCACAGTCTGGAGGGTGAACTCACTGGCTACACGATGAATAGGTCCCAATTAAAATAAAGTCCTATGGCTATAACTTTTATAATCACAGAGACTCTGATTTCCCAGTATGGGAATCTACTTAATAAGAAAATCTATGATAAATATGTACAGCATTGTAGAGTTGAAAGGGACCTTTACTGGAATCCAGGCTCTCTGCATTCTACTTCACTCCTCCTATCAAGTAGGTATGTGATCTTGGCAAGGTTCTGGCGCTTCGTAAGCCTTTTCCTGCACATTTAAGTTGTAAGATTATATTGCTTATGGTATTTCTCAGTCTTTATGATTGTATCATTTATTTCTAATGAATCTTATCATGGTTTTAAGATCAAAATGTGTATTTCAGGTTTAAAAAATAGTATTTAAGATGTAAGTTTCCTTATTTACTAGTGATGAGGATGTGTGGAGAGAAAGGTTTTAGGAAGGTTCAGTTGACAGAAGTGTTTTTCTCCTTGTGTAGTAACCAGAGGCCAGAGATGTTGATGTGGTATCCTGTGTGGAGCCTGGGAGTGGGGAATAAAGTGGGAAAGCTGATATTGATTTGGGGGCCTGAAGATAAACTTTGAGGCACAAATCATGAAGAAGACCAATGTAACAGCTAGTGTATGCACCATAGTAACCCCTACTCCAGTCTTGGTAACACACTGGCTTAAAGGAACAGTGCCTCAGCAGCTCATGAATTAGTGGGTTAGTGATTTGGTCAAGGCTCAGCAGAGGGGTGTTTTAACTGGTTGTGACTGTGCTCATTTATCAGTTGGATTTGCTCATGGATCTGCAGCCAGCGGGCATTCAGTGGCCCCACTCACATATCTGGCTTTTGGCTGGAGGAAGTGGGTATATGGGACATATGTTTTTCATTATCCACACTGTTTTCCGTCATTCACCTCGGAGTGTTAGGGTCCAAATGAGGCAAGAAAGGACAAGCCCCGGAGTCCAAGTACTGCAGTGTCTATTTGCGATGTATTTGCCAATGCCATCATTCCACTGGCCCAAGCAAGTTGAATAGTTAAGTCTGGAATCAGTCCTGGAGAGACTAAGTATTGCAACCAGTTATGCAAATTGTTTAAGAATTTGGTGTTGGTGATCCAGGAGTTGGTTGGATCTTAGGAATGAGGCAGGAAGAATAAAAAACAGTAACTTGATCATTTCCTAGAGGATGCTCAAAATAGTTCCATAGCGTTTATTGAGAAAATACTGTGCACCAGGTGCTATATATAGAGAGGAAAAAGATGAAGCATAGCCCTATTCTTACAAAGTCTAGAGTCTAATGGGGTGAAGGAATATAAACAAATTGCTTGAAAATAAGTCACTAAATGTCAGGACACAGCTGTCTGCCAGTTAGGGAGTCAAGAAACTTTTTCCTGAAGGGCTCTCTAGTACATATTTTTGGCTTTGAAGATCATCCTGTCTTTCTTAAAACTACTGTCAGCTGCTGTAATAGAATGAATAGTGCAATAGAAAGCAAAAAGCCTGGGCAGGAAGGTTGATGATGAATTCATTAAAGCAGTGAGCAAAGGGATCTGGGTTTGAAGGGTTCAAAGGGTTGATGGGAGAGGAATTGATTCTGCAACAGTTTGAAAACATTCAAGTGGAGATGGCTGAGGGCATATGGAACTGCAGATCTGGGGCCAGTCGGGGCTCCAGGCTCAAAATAAGGGAATGTAGTAATTAGCAGTCAAAGCCCCAAGTGGAATGCATTTTATTTAGAACCAGAATGTGCAAAAAGAAATGGCAAAGAGACTGGGAGGGACCTTACACTATGCCTTCAGTTAGCATAAGTGACAATTAGAAGCTTGTCAGAAACAGAGGCATCAGAGAAGGAATCAGAAAAGGGCAGGGCCTCTGACACAAGGGAGAAGAGAGCATCAGGAATGTGGGAGCAGTCAAGAGAAGCCAAAGGGAGCGAAGCGGGAGTCTGTGTCATGGGCTGGCCACTGAGGGGACCACTGTGCTGAGAATGTCAAGCCTCACCTGTAGGTACACTCTTCTGCTTTACAGACAAGCAAAGTAACGGAGTAATTAGAAACAGCGCAGAAAGACACGTGGCAACATTGCTTCTTGTGGGTGTAAATCTTTTTGCTCTATTTATATTTACGGAGGGAAAACGAGCCCCATCTCTAGTTAGCATGCTCATTAGGGTGTTGAAGACTTCTCGTTACTTTGGGGAAGGGAATTCATGGGGAAACCATTCTACTTCTATTTTTATACAGGAGTGAAAAGCAACAAGGTGAAGTTGTAAGGTAATGTTGGAAGCAACTTGCTCATTTTTATTTTATGTCTTTAAAAGTCAAAGATCTTTCATTACCATGTATGAAGGCTTTTATTAAACTAAATACATATTAACTGTACACACGGATGGAGTTCAGTGTATGTCTCCTTTACCTACACACAGCATTTACTGATCAAATACAGCTGTCTTTTTCATATTCTTCCTCTTCCCCACAGCTTTCCCAGTAGCTAGTAATGATTATTCTACATTTAGGGTCTCATTTTATTTCTGAGTTTAAAAAACTTTAGTTGAAATTTCTAGTTTTTAATGCATACTTGCTGATTACATCTAATCGATGCTCAGTGTAGGGTGCATTCAGAGCAAAGGCTTCTAACTCTTCTTTTAAATTTTTTATTAATTTCATTGAGAAAGAAATAGTAATGAGATAGTTTCAAAACAGGTTAGTAGGACAGTTTCAATAATTAATACATTGCATATTGTTGTCTTCATAGTGGTTATTCATAGTACAAGAAGCAGACAGGATATCCTGTCCAAACACTATTAGTACAACTCTTTCTTCTCATTGAATTAAGAGAAAATAGCTGTATATCTACTCTAATTATTTTGTATATACAGATATAAAATGGTTCTTCATTTCTATCCCCTTTTTTCATTTAGTTTTGTCAGAGATGGGTATTCCATTGCCATTTAAATGTTGTAGGTGCATGAATTCAGCAAAATAATCCAATATAGTCCAGTAGTCCATAATAGTGGTGGGTTATCCGTAGGACTGGCAACGTCAGAAGTTGTTGACTTGAACCTTTTACAGCTCAAGTGTATTAATATGGCTTTTATACATTGTTTTTATACTTTTCGGGATGGTTAAGACCAAGATAAAGCAAGACCTATCTAACAAGAAATGTAACTTTTGTATCTGACAAGGTCAGTCAAATCCCCCCAGGGTTTAGCCTGAAACCCTGAACTGCAGTTTGCAGATCCTTTGTTAGTGTCAGCTATGTGGATGAGTCATGGCCATTGCTTGACCAATTAGTTCTCTATGAAAGCCTGAGAGAATGTTTTCTGTCCATGTGACACACAAAGTGTCATTAGGCATACTCTACATCGTTGATCACTTTCCTCTGTGACCCCAGAATCTTGACCAGAAAATGTAAGTCTTTCATCAAAGTCAACCAAGAGTGTGAGACAACAGAGCTGTGATAGATGAGTTTTCTGCTGTAAAGGATTTAAAATGAGGATATCAGGATTGCCACCAACCTTTCCCCAGTCACTCAGCCACCGTCCCTGCCCAGCAGGTACTCCCTCTAGGTGTTCTTTTGTCCCTCAGTGGAAAGACTTAGCAGCAGCCTTTCCACAGGGGTGATGGAGAGATTAGCATCTCACGGGCCTCTGTTTACAGCCTTCTCATTGTCATGTATTTGTGAGGACATCTGTTTGGGTTGGCTGGGCTGCAGTGGGCCAAAACCTAGAAATTTATTTCTCCTAGTTCTGGAGTCTGAGTGTTGAAGATAAAGCTATTGGCAAGCTTGGTTTATCCTCAAACCTCTCTTGGTGACCTGCTGATGTCTATTTTTCAGGTTTTTTTCCCTCATATGATCATTCCTGTGCACGTGGACTCTGTCCTGCACATGGCAGAACCCTAATCTCCTTTTCTATGGGCACTAGCTGTACGGGGCAGCCATCCCCCATCTCATCTTACCTCAGTGACCTGGAGGTCCTAGTGCTAGGAGGCACTATCCTGAAACACTGCTCATCGCATGAATTTTGAAGCACAGAACTCATCCAGCACCAAAGCCTCCACCTGCATCCGGGGCCTCAGCAGATGCAGACACTGTCCGGGCTCCTTGGCTCTGCTCTAATTTGCTCTCTCATGTACTGCCCTTTGGGCTTCATGGTCCTGAACAGTGTTCATGGTTTGCTTTTTGTGCTTTACCAATAGTATTTGTATCTTTATATAATTAGATATCTCTATATTTCTAATCTGATATTTTAAAGTAAAGGCATCATGATTTACCCCTCTAAATGTTTCTTTTCACATGTTGCTGAAATATAAGAGCAGTTTCTCACTTTAAAACATTGATAGTGTGCAATGTTTTCCTCTTCTCAAAGCGCTTTTTTTTTTTCTGTCTCCTTTTAATCAAGTATTCATCGCATCTGGTGTTTCACCAACATTTAAAAATCCCTAAAGCATTCTGTGGTTAAATTATTGGGAAATGCTGAGCTGGGTGAGTCTGAGGAAGTGGCTTTGTGTGTTACTCATCATTTTAGTGATACTGTGTTGCTGTTAGTCACTGCAGGTGAAGTTTGCTCATGTAGTAGTTTGTAACTTCTGTCTATGTGAGATTTTAATAAAATCATGCCTTGAGGACACTAAGAGTTAGATATTTTTTTATAGAGTTCAACTTCTTTGCACCCCTTCTGACTTTACTCTGCAGATATGCTGGCTGTAATAGTGTTTTTCCAAATGTTCAGTTTCTTATTATCATCACATAGGAACTAAGTGAAGTGTTTGTACAAAACGCTCCATTCCCGTCCCCAGTGTCTTTATTCAGAGCAAGTTCTACAATTTTTGGGCAACTACTAATTCAGTCCATGCAGACTGGTGCAACAAAGTACCATGACCTGGTGGCTTGAAAACAACAGAGAGATTTTTTTCTTTCTTATAGTTCTAAAGGCTGGGAAGCCCATGATCAAGGGGCAGCATATTGGATGTCTGGTTTAGAGATGACATCTTCTTTCCCTGTCCTTGGATGGAAGGAGGAGCGAGCCAGCTGCCTCTGTCCCCCTTGAAAGGGCACTGATCCCAAAAGTCCTCTTGATCTAACCACCTCCCAGAAGGCCCCACTTCCTAATACTATTGTCTTGAGGTCAGGAGGTAAGTGTGTGTGTTTTCAGGGAATATAAACATTGACACATTGCGTCTACATACCCATCGCAGAATCCTGCAAGGATACTCATGTTTCTCTATCTTGAACTCAGCATAGGAGCTTCTAATTGTCGTATCTCTCCGCCACCGTCCTTCTCAGAAATGCTGCTGTCTGCCTTTATTCTTTGTCATAGGCAGTGCTCTAGGTGGCACCTACTTACACTCTGAGTTTAGTCAGGTGAGTACATTTGACGACTTTCACGCACGTGCTACGCAGTCTCACCTGTCTTGTCCTCAGGTCCAGACTTTACACATGCTGTTAGCTCTGACCACAGTACTGGCCCAGTTCCTTTTCAGATCTCACCCTCATCCTTTGACCATAAACTGTGACTCACTGGTGGGTGCTTTCCAATATTTGTCAGTCAAATTACTTATACCTATCACTCAGGACGCTAACGTATACTCATTCTCAGTTTTCTAGATTACTTAAGCATTTCTTTTATTACAATTCCCCTCGTGCTTGGAGTCTATATTGGAAAACAATAGTCTCTGGTCCCATACATTTTAAAAACTAAAAGAATGGGCCTATGTAGCCATCATGGTGCCCAATCTAGAATGCAATATGTTCAAAGTGGTAGTAGATTGTTTTTCTAGAGAGTTTGTATTTAGTTTATTTAATTTTTAAAAATGTATTTAGAACTAACATTTTAAAAGTTTCCTAGTGTTCCTATAAGAAAGTAGGGCAGGTGTAGACAAGTCTCATTTCCTTACCAGAGTTTCTCTGGAAACTGCATTGTTAGCTGCACGGCCTCTGAACCACGACGTGACCTCACCAACCCCAGAGATCAGGTAGCCCAAAGATTTTTCTGCTTCCTATGTATTGGAAGATTGCTCAAGGGAATGATTTTTGACCATTTCTAATGTGATCTTTTGAAATGAAAAAAAAAAAAACGATTGTATTCATATTTATGAAGTCTTTGGGTGGGAAAGAGGCTTCTCTAGATTCTAAGTTTATGATACTGGCAATTTTAAGGAAATAAAGTTTAGCAATTCTTAGTAAAATATTTGGAGAGAAACAAGTTTCTCTGGAAATCGCATCATAAACTGAATCATTGTGATGAGATTGATGAGATCCTACTTTTTTTCTCAAAAAGGCCAGGCTACACATGCCTTCTTAAAGTCTCCTTAGAGTTATTCTAGAGATAGTACAAACAGGTGCTCAATAACAAAATGACAAAATGCTTTCAGATTTTTTTGTTATTGACATTACTCATAAAGGTCAACATGCTTCACTGGCAAGTGCAAGGACCTGAGTTCAATCCCCGGTTCTGAAAAAAAAAAAAAAAAAAAAAAAGGCCAACAAAGATTTTCGTGTTTCCCTTTTCCAACATCCTCAACTTGTTCAAATTTATAAATGTAATTGCTTGATACCAGATAAATGAAAACTCATCATGCTTTGAAGACATTGTGCCTCTAGACACTTTGCTAGCAGTATCAGCTATGAGAACTCTTCACATTTCATAGATAATCTGCAAATAGGTGATAAGACTGGAATTTTAAAATAGAACATTATCACGGTATTGCTGCATCTGGAATAATACAGTATCTTAATTAGAAATACTTGTACTTTGGATGGTGGCAAATATGTGTTACTAAAGAGTATAAAATTAATGTGCATATTACTCATGTTGCATGAATCTAGCATTTAAATAAATATTTCACAAAATGAACTTTATTTTATTGACATTTTAGTGTATATTAGGCAGTGGTGTAATCATGAGCAGTAGATCGACCTTCATGGAGCTTATATTCTAGTGGGGGAAATAATTCACAACTGGAAAAGCACATATGCATATAATTTATATTTATACATCTATATAATGGTATATATATATTTATAAGGTAATTTAGTGATGGATGATATATCAAATAGAAATAAGAGTAGGTAAAGACTGGGATGGGAGAGGACTATTTTGAGAGTAGTCTAGGCATGTCTTTGTGTAGTTGTGGCATTTGCACAGCAACTTGGATGAGTGTAGAGAGTAAAGACAAATCTTTGGAGGAAACTGCAATAGAAAGAACAGCGAATGTGTTGGTGTCACAGTGTGTGAGCAAGCAGTATACACAAGGATATGCATAAGAAGGGGCTGCAGTAGCAGGGGCTAGTCCTCCAGCAGGCTTCTGGAAAAGGACTTCACAGCATAAGTAAACTATAAACAACAGTGAAAGTACTTGAATGGGCAGGCCTTACCTATGAGCAAGATGAGATTCTTCATTGTACTGGGAGTAAAGTTGGAATACAGAGGCACTGATACATAAATGGGAGATGGTGTTTGGAAGAAGAGGAAGATGCTTTTAAGTTGATTCTATGTCCACAGTATCATTGGAAACAAAGCCTTGGTTGAAAGTGAGGAAGAGGTTGAATTAATGGAGATTGGAGAAAGGAGAAAAGGTGAAACTATTGTCTGTAGTTCTAGGCTTCAGGAGAATGGGAGAGTGGTTGACGAGAGTGCAATGTACAATTGCCAGGTGACACAGAAGGCCAATCTCAGATGGTTGGCTGTCCTGAAAGGAAACTGTACATTGTTGTGTATTCAATTGTTCACAGCAGTGCTTCTTGACTGGAGTCAGTTTTGCCTCCACCGGTACATTTGATGATGTCTGAGGGCATTTTTAGCTGACACAACTGTGAAGGGTGAAGGGTGGCTGTTCTTGAATGACAGGTTGGAGATTTGCATGGTGCATTTCTTTTGGCAGCCACAGCATAGTAAAGAGTTTGGATTTGCTGCAAGTTGAGATGAAATCACTGGAAGATTTTGACCAACAGAAAGTGATAACCTGATTTCTTGATAAAATTGAGGCCAGCATTCAACTAAATAGATGACAGTGCATAGGTTAATCCCCCAAACAACTATGAATTAGATGCCTCCAGATATCATTAGTGTCTGAGTGAGAAGCTCTACTCCAAGAGTCCTTCGTACAAGTATTTTTCAAGTCTTGATAGAAGATCAAAATTCAGGGCCCAGGATATAGTTCAGTGGCATAAGGAGCTGTCAGATAAGCGCAAGGTCCTGAGTTCAATCCCTAGAAGAAAAAAAAGATCAAAATTCAAGAGTATCTAAAGAAAAAGTAAATTGTGATCCAACTTAAAAATTACCAAAATATTACCCTTAAATACTTCATTAGATTTACACAGAATATT
>NW_004524756.1:200837-201755 GCF_000260255.1 Octodon degus | reverse complement strand
GCAGTTCGAACCTTAGCACGTACTGAAGTTCAGGTGCAGATCTTCAAAGTTTGGATCTATCCCGCTGTGCCTGGCTTGGGTCTGGCTGCTGTGCTCAGCTCCTTCCTGCTGCTGCCCTTGGGGGTGAACCTGTTGTGCCCTTCTGGCACGATGTTCTGCTCCTGGACTAGCTGGGTGGTTCTGTCTCCTACTGTCTCTGCAGGGATTGCAGCTGAAGGGTTTCACCCCAGGCTTCTGTATGCCAGGCCTGAGCTGAGTCTTCAGGGGACAAGGTGGAGTAGAGGGGAGAGGCAGCTCCCCAAACACTCACCACGCCTGGGCTAGGACTGGATCTGGGGGTCCTCAGAACATGGCAGAAATTCTCACTTGGCAGGCAGGGGGGTGGGTGCTGCAGAGTGTTTGGCCAGGCCCCAAGGGCTTGGAAGTGGGTCTCACCCTTTGCTGCCCCTGGGCTGCTACCCGCGGGTCCTGCTGGCACAAGATAGCTGGAATCTCTGCCACACACTCACCAGATCTGTGCTAGGACTGGATATGGGGGTCCCTAGAACGTGCCAGAAATTCTTACGCCGCGGGTGGTGTGTGTGTGGGGGTGCTGCAGAGTGGTGGTGGGTGTCCTCGAGGAGGTGGAAGAGGGTCTTACCCACACTGCACCTGGGCTGGGACTTGCAAGTCCCGCTGGCACAGGGTAGCAAGAAGCTCTTCCACACACTCACCAGGGCCTGGGCTAGGACTGGAAATCTTCAGTGTTCTTTAACTGCATGATCTCATTGTCCTCCAGCTTCTAGGGGTAATTCTAGATCAAATTGATCCCAGTGCCTAGAAGCAAGGACTGGGGACCTTCATTGTCTCCTTCTTTCATGTATTTCCTTCAACACTGTCAATGTTGAAATTAGTGTGTGTGTGTGTGTGTGTGTGTGT
>NW_004524756.1:192757-194407 GCF_000260255.1 Octodon degus | reverse complement strand
TACTGTCTGTGTAATATCAATGCTGTACTGCTAGATGATACTTCATTTGAAATATAAGATACGGTTAATTACTAAGGTTTCCATGTGACCTTGGGAGTATTTTCAGATATCCAGGTAGCTCCCCCTCCCCTTAGGCTGTCTCCTGTCCATGTTTAGTAGTTGCAGACCAGTTATTCTCCAAATTAACTGTGTGTACCCCCTCAAGGACTTGCTAACGCCTACAGTGATGACCCTGCCACCAGAATTTTGGGATCAGTAGGTCAGGTATAGCTCACAAATTTTGCTTTGAGATCATGTTGAATTTGCTCATCTGGGCCAAAATGCCTTCTCCATTTCTCATAACTGTTTTTACGGTCTAGTTCCCTGATTTTGACTTGGGATCCCATTTCCTATCTTTTGTGTCCCTAACACCTCTACTTGGGTTTGTTTCAATTAAGAACAGAGCTCTTTTCTATGATTTGTCCCAACTGCTGCTTGTTCTATTTTCTTTTTCCAGAATTTGAGCCCTACTGATTACCTCATACTGGATCAGTGATATTCAGCCCTCATTTTATGATAGCAAATCTCATGGAAATTTTCAAAGATACATTCGTGAACTTCTCATGAAGATTCAAGAGTATGATTTCCCACTTTTAAATACCTTATAGTTTAATAAATCGAAACAAAATTGACTGGTATAATGGGCTGGCAGCAAAGGTTCACTCCCATACTTTCATTTCTTTCTCTACCATTATATTCATTTAGTCAAGTATGTGTTAATTTAAAATCACTCATCTATCCTAAGTGGAATCCTTTAGCACAACAGAGCAGAGGCTGATTCAAGAGCCAGGCAGAAATTGAATGTATATCTGGAATTACAGAAATAGAGATGAACACTGAAGATATATGAATGATAAATGCTAGCGTAAAGGTTGAGGAAGAAGGAAAGCAGATCGAAGACTAAGCTCTGGGAAATATACACTTGGGTTGTTGGACACAGAAGTCAAACAATGAAGAAACGTTTGTACAGGAGAATCAGTGATTTCAGGAAATGATCAATTTAATTCATCATTGTCTCAGTAAAACCAACTGTGTTATTTTTGTTAAGTGGTACCATGTTCCTATTTGTGCAGGTTTAGTTAAGAACAACATTTCATTTTTTCCCTCAGGTTCTCTCAGTGGCTGAGACTTGACATTTCTTTTTATGCTATTCTTCACTTAGCTTTGCCTTCCCCATGTCACTTGTTTAAGTCTTTATGTATTCACATTTGATTTCTCATAAAGGTCTTTGAATCTATCTTTTGCCAGTTTCACTTTCCAAAAATGTCACTTTGATTTATTTATTTCTTGTTTCCAAATTTCAGTGTTCTTGTTGTTGTTATGGTAATTATCAGTAAAGTATACCAGCCAATCTTTCCAATCTTTTGTCTCTGTACTCCAGGCAACCTATGAATTTTCTTGTCATTTTTCTTTTCCTCCAAGCTTTCTCCACCATTCTTCTTGGCAGTGGGCGTAACTTCACCTGTCCTTCAATATGGATAATGCTTCCTTTATTTGGGCCTTAGTTAAGTCTGTGCTCTGAAGCCAAAATACCTGGATCGAGTCTCAGACCCACAATTTACTAGGTGCGTGACATTGGACAGGTTTCTCAGCCTTTCTAAGTTTCACTGT
>NW_004524756.1:189184-192657 GCF_000260255.1 Octodon degus | reverse complement strand
GAACTGGAGTCAGACAATGATAATAAAAGTTTACCATGGTACAATCACTTTGGTCAGTCTTTAGAATGATAAACATTTACCTCCTTTTAACACAGGCATTGTACTTCTACATATTCACTAATACAAAATTGCTAATTAGAACTTTATTAGAACCTTCTACTGAAACCAATTCAAAGGCCCATTAACAGATGCAAAGAATAACATGTTATGACATAGTCATACAAAAATACTATTCAGTAATAGAGGACACAAGACTCACACATGAAACATAGACGAATCTCTAAATGATGAATGTAAAAAGAAGTTGGGCATGGTGGCATGTGCCAGTCCCAGCACTTGGGAGGCTGAGACAGGAGAGTCGCTGTGAGTTCAAGACCAGCCTGGGCTACCTAATGCATTCAAGATCAATCTGAACTGCATAGTGAAATGCTGTCTCCAGAAAAAAAAAAAAAGGAGTAACCATTTTATAGAATCATCTTTTTAACATTCCACTGAAATTAGTTTAGATTTTTGTTAGATTGCTTTGCATTTCTAGACATCAAGTAGGTTTCTTTACCAGTGGAACCCCCCTACAAACAAAGGAATCATATTTCATATGATTGTAAACCTCACCATGCCCAACATAAATATTTCAATATTTATTCATATTTCTTCTACAAGATTGTAGAAGTATTTGCTTGTTTATCATTAAATATGTATGTGAGTAAAACTTTAATTGTCATAAATACAATATTGTTTTTAATGGATTATTATTGATAATAGTAATGTTGTTGTTTTAATCATTCTGTTCCCTTAGGGAGCTCCCTTATTTGTTTGTTCTAATGGTTGTCAGTTGGTGATTTTGAGGCATGACTGTGCTCTGGTGTATGCATGTGTTTGTGCCCACTGTGAGCACTTGGTATTATCTTAGAACCTCCTGTAGCTGTTTTTTGGAGTGGCATTAGGTCTTCTGATGTAAATGTGACAGCCAGCTAAACACAGAGAGAAGTGATGTGGCTGGCCTGGCTGTTCCACAGGCATTTAATCTACGTTCCTGATGATCTCTCCTCCTCCCTCTCCTCTTTGTGAATCCAGGGCCAGCAGCTCCTCCTTAGAGAGCCGTGTTCTGTAAAAGACAGTTTTCTCACACCTATTGTGCATCGCAGTTTTCTCTGGTTTGAATTTTCCATCAGTCTGATCCCATCTGCCTCCTATTTTCTTAAACATCTTGGTCTACAGATTCTACGTTTTGTTGTTTCTGGTGCAGATTTCTTCTTTAAAAAGTTCTTTTTCATATTTTCAAATCACTTTGGAGGGAGCAATAAGTGAACATATGTGCTTAGTCTGTCACCTTGAACAGAAAGCTTTCTGGGTTCTGCTAAGGAATAGCGACTGTTATTACTCAACTCAACGCTTGCTTTTTCCTTCTTCTGTTGATGAATTACAGAGATTTTTAAAATTGTTTAACATATGGCATGCAGACAGTATTGGTTAGAAATATTTCCTTTAGTTGTTTCTAAGTCTCTAGACTATTATGTCTGAACAATGAACTTACTTGAACATTGAGGGTTATTGTTTTATTATTTTTGATTTTTAGTGGTCTTTTTGGTGACTCACGCAGTGTGGCCAATTTGGAATGCAATCCTTCAGTAAGATGCCAAAGGATTATTTTGTAAACCTCAAGAATAGGGGCGGTACTAGGGGATCAGCTATCTGCTGCCTAGATACTTAAATAGGACCTTTCGTAGCATGAAAAGACTGTTGGGTTTGGATTTCGGAGACCTATAATTGGGTTTCCGTTTTGTGCTTATAGTTTTGGGATCCTGTGCAAGATTCCTGAAACTTAGGATTTTTTTTTTATCTGAAAATGGCAAAGATTGCCTCTTCATTTTCATTTTTCACGGGATTCTTGTGGCAATCAAATAAGAAAGTGGATGTGAAGTACCTTTAAGAAGCCAAAGTTAAGTAAATGTAAGTTAGTATTGAATATTCTTCTACCTTACTAATGATTGTCTTCAAAGATTAGGCTTGAAAAATCAAGAAAATTCTTGACTTCCTTAGAGAGGCCTTTTCAGATTTAAATGTTTACTTTTTATTATTTAAATGAGGCTTTAACATATGAGAAAAAGACAAATGCAGAATAATAAGTTCTTTGTTTAATAAGACCAATTTAGTATATCTGATGAAAAGCTCAGGTTTGTTTTCGTAAGTGCTTCAAAATTATGCTTCCCAAAAGCAACCAATTTGGAGATGTTTTCATAGAAACATCTAGATAGTGGATTAGACATGTTTAGAATGTGATTTGTTGAAGTATACTTAATTTATTTTGATTAGGTAAGCCCTTTCTCTACAATAGATATTTAGGACTCACTTGCTTTTGATTAGTTGTTTATAGCTAGTGTCACCTGAAGAAACTGTCTTTTAATTAGAATGCCTAATTGGGCAGTCCATGTGAGTCAGTCCTCAAGTGAGAATTCTGCCAGGTTGGTTACTGTAAAAGAAAAGTTTTGAAGTCAGGCCATGAAAACTCACGATTCATTTCTGCCCAGCTAATTCGCCAGGGAAAATAACCTTGGGGCATATTTATTGCAGAAGAAAATTAATTATTCAAATGGATCAGGATTAAGCCTTTGGAAAAAGAGATTCATTAACAAAAAAATGCCCCTCTCCTACCCAACCTTCCCATGACCTGAAGTTATGGAAACAGAATACTCCAAAGAACAAAAACTGTTGCAGGTTTGTTTGTAGTGGTTGGAGGGGCAATGGCATTCCAGCAAAGTGGAACAGTGTAACAGATGCCGAAAGGAAAGGCCACGAGTCTAATTACCAGAGGCTAAAACTCTAGAAGTTTAAAAACTGATTTCATTGTTCTAAATAATAATTTATCAAACTCTTTGGAGGGATAAATAGATGGCATATATCTACATTCATGTGTCAAAAAGAAGCAATTAAGAATGTAAATTAATTTAAAACAACTTAATGTATTTTTGAGTAATATAAGCCTCTCTTTTTGGTCATGTTTCCAATGTATTGAGACAATGTTTGCAAATGGAGTAGAAATGAAAGGATTGTTTTAGTAACTATTTGGAAGGTAATATTCTTTCCTTTCTAGCCATAGCTGTGTGTCTCTGGTCTTACTAATTTTCTTAATTGAATTTTCTGTCTTCACAGTATCCAATTCTTTTTCTCCCATTTTTCTCTTGAGTCTACTTAATGTGAATTAGTGTACACAGTGGGGTCATGTGTGACTATGTGTGACTGTTAAATTTTTTTTCCAGTCATCAGGAGCAGTAGGTAGAGGCTGGTCATCTCTCCATCACTTCGTAAGTTATGATGAGAGCAAGACTCAGCACACATTATGACACTTGTGCAGATTTCCTTTATATCAAGAAAGGACAGGGGCTGGTGAGATGGCTCAGTGGTCTAAAACACCTACTTAGAACAAGCTTAGCAAAGCACAGGGACCGCGGTTCAATCCCCCAGCACCACATGCC
>NW_004524756.1:183254-184034 GCF_000260255.1 Octodon degus | reverse complement strand
CTTAAATTCATGGCGATCCTCCTGTTTCAGCCTTTAGAGTGCTGGGATTATAGGCATGTGACACCATGCCTAACTAGTATTTCCTCTTTTACAGGTTGTAAAATTAATTGTGTTAATGCTATCCTGTGCACATAATGAGTACTTTATAGGAGGCATTTCTAGGTAAATGATATAACTTGAGACCATACTCTTAAGTGAAACAAATTGGACTGACACAAATAGCCATTACATTGTCCCCCTGGTATGAGAAACTGAGAGTAAACAAGGACCAAAATGTACAATAGGATTGTGAAATGGGAAGAGATTGCTCAATAAGAAAGTAAAACTAGAGTGGAGGAAAGGGAAAGAGGAGAGAAGGGAAAAGGGAGAACAATGACTTAGAAAAAGGATAGGATGGAAACAAAGCTTTGTAAATAGGGAGTGGGAAATGGGTTGGAGGGAAGAGAGAAGATAGGGAAGAAAGCAGAAATCAAAATATATCATGCACAGGTACAAGTTCCCTATGATAAATGTGATCATTGTGTATATGTAAAATATACCAATAAACTTATTTGAAAATATATATAATGGTGGTGATGATGATGATGATACAGATGTTCTCTGATCATCTTCCATCCTTTCTTTAGCTCAGTATTTATTGGCTAAATTATTCATGTACTAATTTATTCATTAAGTAAGGCAGAATGCTTCTTCTTCTTTTTCTTTTTCTTCTTCTTCTTCTTCTTCTTCTTCTTCTTCTTCTTCTTCTTCTTCTTCTTCTTCTTCTTCTTCTTCTTCTTC
>NW_004524756.1:180262-183154 GCF_000260255.1 Octodon degus | reverse complement strand
AAAAAAAAGAAAGAAAGAAAGGACAAAAAATGTCCAAAAAATAGATTTTTTGCCTTTTAGGTGTTTCGGCTATGACTTGTTTAAGACTATCAGTAGGGCAAACATGACAATCAAACAACCAAATTCCTTTGAATTCAAAACTGAACAAAGGTCCAGTTAGAGATGTGCAGATGCCACTGAGATGTGTTGAGGCTATATCAGATTTTATACCATTATTTTTTTGCTGCAAAGTAGGTATGAAATATTTTAAGCACAGTACTTATCATTACCTTTACTTATGAAAACCTATTCAAACCTGCATAATAATTCTAAGCATTTACTTATCCACTCTATAACTCAAAACCATAGAAAGATGATAAACCCAAGTAACATAGTAATTTCACATAAGACATACATCTTAGTAGTTGGACAAGGGGCAAGAGATGCAACAGAAGTCCGTAGAGCTATGGGCCAGGTAGTCTTTGTGGCTGATGTTGCTGACCTGCTTGGTCTATGTGGCCTGGGGTTTGGGACAGCCAGTGACCCAATGCCAAGGCCCTTACAGAGGGCACAGCCATGTTTTCCTCCAATGTGCAATGTGGATTTGTCCTTGAAGTGCAATCATTGGAGCACTAGTGGCATCTTCTATTTTACCTCTAAAAGGAGGGCCATGAGGTCCATCAGCACCTGAAAGTCCAGGCCTAGGAAAGCTCTTATTAATGAAGGTGATAGTAATACCTAAATTTCCTGAGCACATAGTGTGGCCAGTCTGGAGCATGTAATTCTCAGTTTCCTTGGGCATGTTGTGACTAATGATGTACTTTCTATATGGCAGGGAAGTCCAAGCCCTTGGAGGCTATGTCTGTGGCCACCAGGACATCCTTTTTGCCCTTCTGAAATGTTTTTATGACTTTGATCCATTCCTTCTGATTGCTGCCCCCATGGATGACCACGGCCTCAACCTCTTTAGGAAGCAGGTACTGGTGGATGGCATCTATGTCTGACTTCTTTGCAAAGATGAGCATAGGTGGTGGTGTCTTCTGCAGGCACGTGAGCAGGTGCACCTTTTAGCCTCCTCTGACACAGATTCCACCTTCCGTGTGACATGCAGGCTGGCAGCCCCAGCTTGCTCTACATCAATAGGGATGGGGCACTCTTGGTGAAATTATTAATCTTCTTTGACTTGGTGGCACTGAAGACTAGCGTCTGATGCTGGCCCTTAAAGTTGGAGAACATGATGTGACATTGTCCTTGAAGCCCATGTTGATCATGTGGTCAGCCTTATGTAGGGCAGGTAGGGACAGACATCTAGGCTGACTGTTATCTTGTATAGAAAGTCCATGAAGTGACCAGTGGTGGCTATCATCATATGCACACTGTGCCAGACCATCTCCATCTACTCTGTGATGAACACACCCCTAGTGTAGGGGCACAACATAGGAGGGTAAACCATCCCCTTGCAGCAAGTGGCAGTAATATTCCAGGATGTCATGGCTCTGCCAGGCCAGCTCCCAGGAGGGGCAGATGTTGAGTCCATAGAGTCCTTGTCTTAGAGAAAAATGACTGCTTCTGTTGTTTCAAGAAAAATATCATGAGCAGCATGAACAAGAGAATCTTTCCTGACCTTATAAAGGTGATGCCAATCATGTTCTAGCTGGATAGAGTGGAGGGATGCCCTGCATCTAGATGGCAGTTGGGTGGAAGATGGCTTCCTCTTCAGGCTTTGCAGGAGGGCCACAGGAAACTTCTTTTCCTTGAAGTTCTTGATGGGTGGGGGATACTATCTGTCATAGTTACTTTTCTCTCGTTGCTGAGACAAAATGCCAGACACCCAAAATTAAGGAAGGAAAAGCTTATTTAGCGTGCAGTTCGTAGAGGTTTTAGTCTGTAATATTCTGGCTGCAAGGCAGGGGAGTGTGGTACAACAGCAACAGTTGAAGAAAGCAAAATCAGCAAGAGTAAAAAGAGGGTGTGGCAAGAGCAAGCCTCCTTCCCTCCCTTATCTTGTATGTCACCTACCCACCCTGAAAAGGGGGAGGGAGGCCCTTTATGCCCACATCATCTTGGTGCCTTCCTCTTGAACGGGTTCAGGATGAATATAAAGTAAGGACCCTGGCCTCTTGCTGAGTCACTTAAGTGTCTAAATTTCTCAAGTTGACACAATGAACAGTATGATAGAGTGATACGGGCATGTCCCTTTTTACTCTAGGATGTAGAACTGCTGAGTTACTTAGTTAAGCTTCTAGACTTCTCCAGTTGACACGATGGGTTCCTTTAAGTTCTTAATGGGTGGTGGGATGCCATCTCTTTCCACCAAGATGTAGTACTTCCATATGTGCTTGTGCTGTGTGTTAGACATGTTCAGGATGTAACAGGGCAGTGCCCATTGGTTTTGACTGTCTTATGTGATGTGTGTGACCATCTCCCTCACTGACATCAAGGCTTAGACCTCTCCAGAATGTTCTCTTCTTCCAACTGCTTCTCCTTCACAGACTCCTTGTGGACTGCAGCCTTCTCTTTGAGGTGCTGATGCAGGAGGCTGACATCAGACCAAAAGTCCAGCAGGCTATTATCTTTGTTTCCCCCGTGTTTGCTGCCATTGTCCTATCGCTCCTTCCATCTTCTCTGCAGCAGCTTCGGATGCAGTGGTTGCTGTCATTGTCACAATGGCACATGGGATGTGTGGTCTTTGTTGTCCTTGTCCTCAGCCTCGGTGTAAGCACTTTCTTTCTGTTTCAGATGTCTCCATCCTTTGCTATATGCAAGTACTCCACAGCCAAACTACAATAGTGTGGTGGATCATACAGAGATTCCAAGGTCTTGTGTATGGCAAGCAAAAAATCTCAGAAGGTACCATGTTATGCAGATTAATCAGACTGTCAGGCTCAAAAGGGAGAGAGAAAAAGAGTGCAT
>NW_004524756.1:159139-174307 GCF_000260255.1 Octodon degus | reverse complement strand
CTCCTCCTCTTTCTTCTTCTTCTGTATTTGGCACAGGGTCTCACTATGCAGTTTAGACTCATGGTGATCCTCCTGTTTTCAGCCTCCCCAGCACTGGGATTACAGGTGTGTACCACCACGCCTGGACTTGATCACCAGCTCAGTGTGCCTAGGGGTGGGGCTGGCATGGCATGCAGTACTGGGAACTGAATCCCAATCCCTGTGCTTTCTTATGCAGGTGCTTAGTCCACTGAGCTATCTCACTGGTCTCAGAATGCTTTTCTTCAACTGGTAATTATTATTTAAAATTTTAAACTATTATCTCCCTTCCTAGCTGTTATAGTTCTTTGTAAGGATAAAAAAAAAGAGATACTGCAATGACACTAAAAGGCCTAAAAACATCTAGCTCCTGCTTGTGGAATGAAATGAGACTGACAGTGGTCACCCCAAAAAGTCAATAAATCTGGTTAAAAAATTACAACCAAGTACATCCCACATTTTCCTAAGATAAGAATCACCCTGAGTAGATATAGCTAATTACTAACCATATGCTGTGGGAAAATAAACACCAACCAAAATCCCATTTATTTATTTGGATTTTGCCATAGTGAAAGGAAGAACTGAAACATATTCTTACATTCTACGAATAAATCCATTCAACGATACACCTCTTTGACTGAACACATAATTTCTTTGCCTGAGGAGGAAGAAAGGTTTTCTTTTGTCTTTGAGAAATGTTCTTTCTGGCTACAATTTAAAAATAACAACCAGTTTATAGGACATTGGAAAGGCTGTCTGTGATTAGAGCTGCCAGGATTTGGCCAGAACAAAGGAAAAGGTACCAAGAAGCCGTGGCTGCCAAGAACTAATGATTCTGGTATTAATTGACATGTCTGGGCTAAATTGTCTTTAGAGACAGTGGTTAGAGTAACAAAGAAGTAATAATTATTTACTCCAAAAAACTACATGCCCAGTCTTGGAAGTCCTATAATGAATAAAATGTTAAATAAATACATTACATTTAAATAGCATATTTAAATAGCACTATTTATTATGTAGAGGAACAATTCTTTAAGTGACTAAACCAAAGTTAGGTAAAAAAAATTCAGTAATAAATTTGTGCAAATTTAGGCCAGACAGGGATAACATTCATTCTTTGTTTATGGCTGTGAGTAAATCATCCAACCTTGCCTGACACTAATTTTCTTCTTGAAAATAACAATAATAGGCTTTCCCCAGAGGAGAAATCTATGGAAAACTTGTTATCTTGAGTAAATACTGCTTTGGGCCTCAGTTTAAGTAGCTACAAAATTAGAGCTGAATTCAGCAATAGTTAAAGAACATGTCTCCTCTCAGTCTCCACGACAGCATGGGCTGGCTCCTGTATTTTATTTCATGTCTACATTTCTTCACAGGCATTTCTCTTTTTCTTCTTTTCCTTCTCTGCTCCTTTTCTCCTTCTTTACTCACCTTCCTTTTGTCTTCCTTCCTTCCTTCCTTTCTCCTGTCTTCTTTCCTTCCTCCTTTCCTCTCTTCCCTCCCTCCTTTCTTCCCTTCCTTTAGAACTCATTTTAACCTTTATTTAAACACACACACCTGCATATATACAGTATGGGTCAACATTGTATTGGCCCAGTATCTAAGTCATTCTTACCCTTTATCAGAATAGAATTAATAGTTTCTTATTTTTTAAATTACTCCCCTTCTTCCCTTCTGCCCCTCCTTTCCTCCTTCTCCTTCCTTCTCTTTCTTTCTTCTTTCAATCCTTTCTTCCTTTCCTCCATCAATACTAACTAAAGGCATTAATCATCTTCTCTGTGGAAGAGCCCATGTTAGGCTACTCCCACATTATTCCACTTACCTCCTCATAGCTCTGCTGTTCTCCAGTGAGAAGCCCAGCCTGCAAGCTTTCTCACTTGCTTCTAGCACAGAACCAGTGAGCTGTGAGAGGACACACACAGGCCAGCGAGCCAGACTCCAAATCCCTCCCATGTCCATGGCTGCCTTGCATCTCTCTCGTCTTTCTGTTTCCATACTGAGTCACCTGTGGAGGATCCGTTTGCATTCTACTTTATTTGGCCATGGCAGCTATGGTTGCTAGGCTTTACGGCCTCACGTGCATGCCATCACTTTTGTTCATGTATGTTATGAACATGGCATATATTCTATAATTAGGTGTCTTTTCCTGATTCCTTGCTTCTCTGTAAGTTGTTTTTCTGTCTTTGAGTTCTGCTTTTAAAGTGGGGTTTTCAATAATTTCCTTCTAACATTTTTGTTTTTGCTGAAAGAGTGCCTGTCTCTTCCTCATGTCCTTCAAGTGTGTTGGACGGACCACTGAATTTATATTTGCATTCCCTTGTTTTGTCTTCTGGTACAAGCCTTTATCTTCCATTTCTAAATTTCTTTATAACTGTTTTCGTGTGTGTGTGTGTGTGTGTGTGTGTGTGTGTGTGTTGTGTTCTTGCAGAGGTATTTTTTCTCTATCATTTCATAAAAGAACAAACTTATTTGCCCCTTCTTATGACATTAAAATGGAACCAAACCCACAATATCCACAAAGGATTTAGACTACAGTAAAACACTAAAGATACTTTAAAATCCTATTGTCATTAACTTTTTGAATGTCTGATTATTTATGAAGACAGGGACAATATCTTGTAACCCTTAGGATATCTTTAGATACAAACCAATTTTATAGGAAGCTACTGTGGACTGACATCTAGCTTTGTCTAAGATGGTAATGTCTGCTTGTGAATAACTTACAACAAGATTGTAACATACTGTTCTTATACATTTTTGTACAAATCTATTATAGCATTACAATTATACATACTAAAATCTCATCTATAAAGGTTGAATAATTTAAATCAAGTTAAAATATAGCAATCTTTAAGAAGTAAGAATGTAGCTGGGCATGGTAGCATGTACTTGTAACCTTAACCCCGTGGAAAGCCAAAGCAGTAGGGCCTCAAATTCAAGCCAAGTCTGACAACTTGAGACCTTGTCTCAGCATAATAAAAAAAAGAGCTGGGATATAGCTCAGTTGGAAAGCCCTGGGTGCAATCCTGGTACTGAGGAGGAAGAAAGAGGAGGAGGAAGAAGAGGAAGAGAACGAGAAGGAGGAGAAGGAGGATAAGGAGAAGGAGAAGGAGAGAAGGAGGAAGAAGGTAAAGAAGAGAAGGAGGAAGGAGGCAAAGGAGGAGGTAAAAGAGGAGGAGGAGACAGAGGAGGAGGTTTTGGATGGCCCCTGAACTGATATTTACATTCCTTTTTTTTGTCTTCTAGTATAAGCCTTTACCCTCTACTTCTAAATCTTTTTATAATCATTTCTTTAGTACCAGTGTTGCACACAAGAGAAGAAGAAAAAAGTACAAGTAACACCTTCCACAAGATTCCAACTGTTATCAGTTATTGTTCAATCTGGAGCTGAATGTTTTTTGGAAAACTTATTACCAGAAACAAAGGTCCCCTCCCCCACCCTTGAAACATCCGTGTGCTGTTTCTTTCTCTGCCCTGGTGGTATGTAACCTGCTGTGTTTTGTTTTTTGACCTCAACTGCCAAGAAGCTCAGAGCCAAGCATATAGTTGAATTACAGTAACTCTGCTATCCTTTGTGGTTAAGGTATTTGTTTCTTTCCTCTTTTCTGGTTTTAATTTCTACTTCAACAGTATTGTTTCATACCTGACTAATAAACAGTTATGTCAGAAGTTTTTGTCTTTCTTTTAAAACAGATGGGTTGTGATGATAAATAAAAATGGACTTACTTCTCTGCATAAAATACAATTCCTTTTTGTTTTTCCTTCAGTCAAAAAATTAGCTTCTAGGTTATATTTCTGGCTGTAGATTAGATTTTGGTTCAACTCTACAGGAAAACACACACATACACACATATTCTATAGCTCAATCTTGTAACCAAGTCTTTAATTTCTTTCTCTGTATCAGAAACAGGGTAGACATTTTTTCTTTCAAGTTCTCTAATTAAGCATGCTTATGACTTTCCAAATGGTTTTCTTCAGATTTGAAGGACTCCACTCATTTCTGCTTGATGTCCTAATTGTTGACATGGGAGGGGGCCAGGGTGCAGGTGGGTGGGGACAAAGTGCCCCTTTTCATGGTTCCTTACATCTGGTTTTTGGATGTCCATCAGGACAAAAATTTTACATCACCTTGTCACTTACTTATCCTAACCATTTGTGTCTTTAAATTAATTATAGTATTCATCCTAGTGAACCCTGAGTTTATAGCCTGGTGAAGACCTCTAGGGATTTGTCAACATTCTGAAGGGAAAGTGTATTTAGATAAACTTCTATAAGCATTTACATTTATATCACATATTGTATAAAGGCTCTTTATAAGAAAACCCTAATTAGTATCATAACTGATAAGGATAAATAGAAAACTTTTCTTTTAGGTCTGGTACCCACTCTTACCCAGTCTGCCAAGAATAATCGCTCTCTCTTAGCGCTGGTCAGAGCTCAGCAGACTAAAGCGCCTGCTTTGGCAGAGCGCAGCAGCCTGGTTCAATCCCAGCCTGCCGTGCCGGCCCTGCCCACAGGGCGCGCTGAGAAGGTGATTGAGACTGGGTGTGGCGATGCGCGCCTGTAATCTCAGCACTTGGGAGGCTGAACACAGGAGAGTCACTGAGATTTATCTACGTAGTGAGACCCTGTATATCTTGTAGACCCTGTCCTAAAACAGCAACAACAATAACAACAAACCAAAGAATGATCACTTTCACTATTTCTATTAACACAGTACTGGAAATGCTATCATGAACAATCAGACAAGAAAAATAAGTAAAAGTTATCCAAATACAAAAAGAGGTAAAATTACCTCCATTTATAGATGATGTGATCCATAGGGAGAAAACCTCAAAATTATACCACAAAACTCTTGGAACTAAAAAATGAATTTAGTAAAGTTTCAGGATATAAAATCAACATACCAAGAAAGCCCAGCACATTTTTTTCCAAAGAGCAAATCTTTTTATTTTACAAAGAGTGCACAACATCTCAGACTTATATGCACCATGAGTACGTCAAATTTTCTTAAATATAAAACACTAACTAGCAATCCTGCCATGCTTGTCTTACTTATGAATTTTAAACCATACCTGGAAGGACAGAGGGTCGTGTGTGTGCGTGTGTGTGTGTGTGCGTGTGTGTGTGCGCGCGCGCGCGTGTGTGTGTGCAGACAGGGAATATTGACAAGCCAAGGATGAGTAATTTTTCTCCCAAATGCAAAACTGCTGTGTCAACTGGCATTTCTTTGTTTTCCTTCCTCATCTTTCCCTGATTTTTTTTTTTCAGTACATCTGAAACAAACATTTCTGCAGTTTTTTTCTAAGCATTTCAAGCATATTTATTTATTCTAATTTTTTTTTCATTTATGTATTTGGTACAGGAACTCACTATACAGCTTGGACTCATAGTGATCCTCTTGTTTTCAGCCTCCCCAGTGATGGGATTACAGGCATGTGCCACCACGCCTCAACTCAGTTGGTGGCTCAGTGTGCTCCGGGGTGGGGCCAGCACTGCACACAGGATTGGGATTCGAACCCTGGTCCCTGTGCTTGCCAAAGCAGGCACTTAGTCTGCTTGAACTATTTGCCGGCCTGTTATTTATTTCAAATTTTATTTTATTTTTAAGAGTAAAAACAGAAACAAAAACAAATAGAAAGAAAAGACTGAAACAGGGTAATATACAACAATGCATATGTTATGGATTTTCATAACAGGAGTAGCTAATTAAGAATGGTTGTCATATTATCTATTTTTATCATCGAATCTGTTGCTCAGATTTGTTTTTTATAAGTAAATGACAATCTAGCTGGAAGTATAAATCTCACTTATGTAGTATAAAATATTGGAAATAAATTTAACCAGGAAATAAATTTAACCAGGAAAAAGAAAGTACATTAGGATCTATAAAATGTTGATGGAGAAACATGAAGAAGATATAAATAAATAGAAAGATATTTCATGTTCACAGATTGAAAAAATTAATTACTAGATTGTTCATACTATCCAAGCAATATGCAGGTTCAACACAATCCCTATTAATATCCTAGTGGCATTCTTTATAGAAATAGAAAAGGGAAATCCCAAAATTTATAGGGAATGACATGAGACCCCATATAGCTGAGTAATTCTGAAAAGAAAAAATACTCATTCAGAACATCTTTATGAGCAGGCTTACTTTTACAAGTAAGTTTTTGAGCACCTTTCCCATTTAGCTCATCCTTACCATATAATCATAGTATTTGAGTAAACCCCATAAATCATCACAACATTGAATTGAATGTACTAGTCGGCAAGCCTGGCTCGAGAAAAGTGACTGTTGTGTACGATTGGACATCTTGAATTCGTGTCAAGAGTAACACTTTCTCTGAAGGTCAAGTGTCTTGAGGCTTCATATGATGACAACCCCCAGGACCCTGATTTTGTCTTTATTCCCAAGAAGTGTACAGTAGTTCCTCTCCACCCTCACTAGAGCAGTGACCCCTGCATGGAAACCAGAACCTCTGAGAAGATACTAGAGAATTTCACTTTTTGTGACAGGGATAATGGTAAATATCGATTATCTGTGATGGTTTTGTCTTTATTTTAGGGAGGGGTCTACAGGGTGTTCAGGGTCTCACTACTAGATTAGAGTCATAGTGATTCTCCTGTTTACAGCCTTCCAAGAGGTGGGATTACAGGTGTGCACTTTCACACCCAGTCTCAACTGCCTTCTCAGTGTGCCCCTGGGGTGGGGCCAGTTCATCAGGCCCAGGGATAGAACCCCTGTCACCTGCTCCTGCCTGCAGGTGCTCTAATCTGCTGAGCTATTAGGCTGGCCCAGCTTTGTCTTAAGCAAAGTTTCTGCTTCTAGAAGGGAAGACTCTATGCTACAAAAGTCTGAGCTTGCCCATCATAATTAATCCAATAGCCAGGCCTCCTCCTTTCCCCATTCTTTTCTTGGCCTCAGTTTTTTCTGCCCCGGATATGGAGTACCTTCCTCTCTTCCCCAACTGAGCCCACAACATTTAGAGTAGAAGAAGTAAATTATAGTCAAGGCCTGGAAATCCGAAGACTGCAAAGTAGGAGTGTAACTGCATTCCAGTTCTGAAATAGGGATCAGAGAGACCTTAGTTGTAGCTCTACTTCTGTCATAAGCTATATGCCCATGTGATCTTAGGAAAGTTGTTGAAGCTATAAGACTTGCTTCATATATAAGATGAGCAAAACTGATTCTGCTTATTAGTGTATCTAAGAATAGAATGTGGTAATGCATGTGGAAGAGCTTTAAACATGACTTTCTTTGTCAGATATGCTGTGGGGATAGTTGTGGCTTATTCAGTGTGAAGCAGGACAGTGGCAGAAGCAGAATTAATGGATTTTTTGCAAGAATAGAATTACTTGAGGCAATTCTGGGGAGTTAGTGGTTCTGGTTCTTGCTACAGTGTCCACTGACTGCTATCATGTTTCTTTCTCCTTTACTTCACTCCTCCAAGGACATTTTATCCTGTTTTTTTGAGTCCCTTGGGCTTGGGAGATTGAGCTACATCTCAGATTTTCTAAGCCTTCAGAAGAGTTGTGTTACTACCTTGACTTGGGTCTGTGAAACCACTTGTCATTGGAGCTATTTTCTTTCTTTCAACCCTAGCCCACTGTAAATACTTATTTTGATTTTTGGTGTCGCAGGTACTGGGAGGAAAAGAAAAATGACCCAGTAAACTTTTGAGTATGAGTTCACAAATAATGAGAAAGACATATAAGTAACCTCACCCTGAGAGGTGATAATTCTGCTGAGGCCATGGGTTCTGAAAGTAATAGAGGAAGAGAGAATATTTCTACATGGTTAGCTTCAGAAAGACTGGGATATATGGGATTTGAGTGGTAAGTACCTCGTGACAGAACTTTGGTTGATCTGTTAGTGGGAGTAGGTAGGAAGGATTCAAGGTGAGGCATGAATTTGAGAAGGTGGGATGCAAGGCAGGTTAGCTAAGAGTAATGGCAGAGGTAAATCCAGAATGTGGCCCTGTGGCTGGGTCAACTTGTAGAAGAGACATGTGTTTCTTTCTTTTATTGTCTTGTGGGAATGACTGTATTATTTCTGTTTCTAAATGATATTAACTTTTGGAAACTAAATCATTTAATTACATATAATTTTTCTGACTTAATGGATATCTAATTATGGGAATATTTGGTCCTTGAGATCTTTGAAGCCTTCATCAAGAGTGAAAATGAAACAATACTCCTACGGATTTTAGTGCTGCACTTTTGGTTATCTTTTCTTGTTGAGAGCTGAGAATTACTAGCTGATGGAGTTTAGGGATGTCTTGTGGACTGAAGAAATACAGAGAATATGGTGTTTGGTATTATAGGTGGAACTGAATCTCAAACCAAATGCTTAGGACAAAGCAAAACTCTTAGGAATATGTCAAGCTGAGGGACAAAAATTGTAGTTTGGTTTCAGATTAGATGTTAGTGCTTGTGAATGGTAAAGTTCATGGTCAGACTGAAACAAGTGGTGAAGGAAGTGAGTCAATTCAGAAATCTTCTATCTGAATACTTAATATCACTGTGGTGAGGATGAATTAATAATCTAATTCTTCTTGCTCATCTTCAATCATGAATATATAGTTAGGAAGAATTAGGGCAGAAGGGAGTTTTAAGTGAAACAGAGACATATCTTTCAGTGAACTTTAAGTATACAATAAGTGTTATTCATTTTAGTTATCATGCTGTACATTAGAGCACCAAGATTTACGCATCTTAAAAATGAAGATTTGGGCTGGGGATACAGCTCAGCGGCATAAACAACTGCCTGCCAAGGTCAGGTTTCTGAGTTTGATCTCCGGGACAAAAAAAGAAGGTTTGAACCTTAAGAATCGATTTTAAGTATTATCATAAACATCACACACACACACACACACACATACACACACACACACTCCCATACACAGGACCAAACATTGCTAACAATGTGAGGTGATGAATATGGTGACTTGATTGTGGCCATCATTTCACAGTGTGTATCTATGTTAAACATCATATCTTATATCTTAAATATATACAATTTCTCTTTGTCAGCTAAATCTCAACAAAGCTAGATGAATAATTCTCTTTCATAAACCATGAGGATCATAATTTTGCAGAATTTTTTTTCCAATGGGTCAGCAAATGCCCCTTTCTTTCTATGTTCCAAACCAGGGGAAATTCAAGCTTGAAAATACTCTTTGAATGGCCTCCTGTCTTTACCCTTACCCTTGCATTGCTTGTTTCTTAGATGCTCAGAGTAGTTAACAAAGTTCTCATTTTTCATCCTGGATTTACCAAGTTGCATAACTACTAGAATGCATAGTCTAGGTCTTAGAAAAGGTTTGAAAGAGGGAAGTTTGGGAATGAAAGAGAAGCCACGATGTTCTCCATACTGTCCTTGTTCCAAAGCAGGCTTAGTGTTGACACCAGGCATTCAGAAAAGTTAAGGAGACTTTACAATGGTCAGCATACTTAGACAGCACAGGTGGTGGGTGGCCTCCACAGCTAAGTCTGCTGTTATTACAGGCATCATTGTCATTGCAATATGCACTTCTGTTGCTACTGGGTTTTGAAAGTGCTAGAAAGGGAGCTGAAAGAAATGACCTCGAATGCTAGGATCCTAAAGCTGAAGATTTCATAACCTGTATCTGTCCATGATGATTCACTCTGTGCATCCATTCATCTAAGCCATGGCACCTAGTTATTTGATTAGACATCATCGGGGTTATGTTTTGAAGACATCCTTTGGATGCCAATAGATCTGGAGTAGAGTGGATTACCCTCCATAGTGTTGGTGGGGTTATCCAGTCAGCTGATGGCCTGAAGAGAAGCTGAAGTCCTTGAAGGAAGGAGTTTTGTCTCTGGGTTGCATTAGATCTCAGGACCATATCGTCTCTCCCTGGGTCTCTAGTCTGCGGACTTGTACAGATCTGGATTCATTAGGCCCACAGTCACTTATGTGCATTCATTAAAATAAATCTTTTTCTTTCATTGTATGCAATCTGTTGGTTCTGTTTCTCTGGAGAACTCAGACAAATTCATCCCTTTGTGGCTTTGTTGTTTGCTTGGTGTTATTTAAATTGGAAAATCAGACTTGGGCACTTTGGGTAGGGCTGAGCCCAAAGTGTGTCATGTCATTTAGCCTTTTCTTTCTCACTGGTATTGTTCTCTCCAAGAGTTGAAGAGACTGATTGGTAAGAGGGAGGCGCAATGGAATGGCGTCAGCATGAGGCGCACTGTGCAGGGCACCTGCTCTGTTTGGCTTTGCTGCTTTCTGCTCCTCATCTTTCCCTTTCAGTCCACTAATGTCACATTTCATTTGAGGTTGAGCTGAGTTACTCCGCACTGGGAAAAAGGAATGTAAGCTTTTTTCAGTAGTGGCTCTCATGTTGTCATGACCTGTCTTTATTTTTCTTTTCTGAGCAAAGATGGCTGGAATTTTACAGAGGACAGTTTAGTGTTTCACTTTTGAATTTGTTTCAAAGTAGAATAAATGGTATATTCTTTAGTTTTCTGATTGATAACCAAATGCTCTCCAGTTCACTATATATCAAAATCAAAGTCGAAAGGGTTGGAAATGTAGCTCGATGGGAGAGTGCTTGCCCATTCCGAGTGAGGTTCTGGGTTCAGTCTGCAGCATCACCAAAAAGTTGTACCTCCTCACCAAGCTTTGTTTTGTTTTTTGCCTTATGGGAAGAAACAATAGCATGTTTGAATCTTAGGGATCAATGACCTTGAAAGCCTGACCCTGAACTCTTGTCAATCCTTAATGCCTGTTAGGATCAACTGATTTCAGTGTGGAATTGGTTTAGTGCTTAAAGCTAATCAGTGGACAAATGAAGTAATTGGAAATGACACTATTACAGGATAGTATTTACATTTCTGTATAATTGCAGTTTTTTTTTTTTCAGGAGAGAGCACTTACATGTACTCATCTATATGCATACAAAATAACTCATGTGAATTACATTGGAATTTGCTATAATATATTCTACTCTTCAAGTAATGCAAGAAATACAATTATATAGAAAAATGGATGTTTTTCCTGGAAGCATAATTTTTAATGGTAAGAGTCTTCATTGTATATGAGTGTTGCAGTATCTCATCATTTCCTTATTATATGACTTTCGATTATATCAATTTGTTTGCATTATAAGTAGTATTTCCTTGATAGCATTTCATATATATGTTCTAGTTCATGTTTTTCATTTCTAGGACAATACCCAAACATCCACACTTTCAAAATAAAAAAGGATTATTTTTATTTTTATTTTTCCTGTATTTAGGACAGGGTCTACAGGGTCTCACTATGTAGATTGGACTCATAATGATAATCCTGTTTTCAACCTCTCAAGCACTGGAATCACAGGTGTGCACCACCATGCCCAGTCTCAATCGCGGTCTCAGCACACCCTGTGGGCAGGGCTGGCATAGCATGCGGGGGATTGAACCTGGCTGCTGCACTCTGCCTAAGCAGGCACTTTAGTCTGCTGAGCTATCAGGCCTGCCCCCCAAAAACAATTATTTTGACTCAAGGTTACAGTCCCTGGTTGGCTGGCTCAAAGGCATAAATGGAATAGTGGAAGGAGCTAGGTTGAGAAGAGCTGCTTCTTTCATGATAGCTGGGAAAAACAGGAGGAAGAGTGACCAGCAAGAACCCTGGAAGGGAGCTATGCTCTTCCAGATCATGTTCTCAGGGCCCTGGTAACCTGCCAAAAGCCCTGTCTTGGAGAACATAAGAGTTTGGGGAGACACTGTAGATATGAAAAATGTAGCATTTTTTCCCCTGGATCCCAAAAGACTCATGTGTATGTGTCTCTTTAGGCAAAATATATTTAGTCCATCTCTAAGAGTTGTCAAAGTCATACCATTCCAATATTACTAAAAAATTGAATCGAAAGTTCCTCTGAGTCTTGAGGTAAACTCTTGGCTGTGAGCCGTTGTGAAAACAAAACAGAAGTTAAATACTTCCAACATCCAATGGCACAGGGTATACAATCTCGTTTCAAAACACAGAATTAAAGGGCTGGAAAGGAGTAGGACCGAAGCAAGACTGAAATACAGCAGGGGAAACATTGACTTGTGTAACTCCATGTCTAGCACCTGGGTCAAATTGTGGTAGGATGTGTACCCCAAAGGGCTTTTTCCCCTCTCCTCATAGCATTGCCTACTGCAGCCCTTGTAGCCTCTCCTGAGATGCCTCAGCTTACTGCCTGTGGCATTTCTTAGCAGACTTTCCACATTCCTGGTTTCTGCAACTTTTTAGTGTCTTTGCAAAACCTTTCAGCTTCAGTCTCATAGTGCACACCCTGCCCCTCTCAGGGGCACAGTGCCTCCCAAACCTCCTTCTGAAATCTAGGTGAAAACCTACCTGACCCTATAACTCTGGTATGCTGCATTCCTTTAAAGCCATCACTGCTTTGGATGATGCCGAGGCATGTTATCAGCTCAAACAGTAGCTAGTCCCCTTTGGATCATGGATGCAGTGGTTTCTCGAACACTCAGCAATGTGAACTGAATCTTGGGAAACTAATTCTCTAGGTGTCTTTTCTTGATTAGGGGGCTAGAGTCTATTTTTTCAAGTGAAAGCTTTATAATTTTTGAGACTCTGATGGATGAGGTCTTTCAGATTTACTTTCTTTCTCTCTCTCTTTCTTTCTTCTTTTTCTTTCTTCTTTTTCCTCTCTCTTTCATTTTTCCATAATTTTATTGAGAAACAAATAGCAATGAGACAGTTTCATATCAAATTGGTAGGACAGTTTCAATAATTAACACATTGCATACTCTCTTCCTAGTGGTTATTTGCTGTACAAGATGCAGACATGATGTCTAACACTATTAGAACAAATCCCTCTATTCATTAAGAGAATGTAACTATATATCTATCCTAACCATTTTGAATACACAGATACAAAATGGACATTCATCTGTATTCCCTTTTTTTGTTAAGTTCTGTTATTTGAATATTATAGGTGTGTTAACTCAGCAAAATATTCTAAAAGATTCCAGTAGTCCATAATAGTATTGGGTCTTCCACTTGACTGGCATTGTCAGAAATTGTTGACCTGAGTCCCCTAAAGCTCAACATAACAGCATGGCTTTACTTCTTATACTTCATTTTTATACTTTTCTGCTGGATGGTTAAGATCAAGATAAAGCAAGACCTATGCAATAAGAGTTGTAGCTTTTGGGTCTGATAAGGTCAGTGAAATCCCCTCAGGATTTATCCCGAGATCCTGCACCTCAGACTGTAGAACCTTTGTCAGTGTCAGCCATGTGGATGAGTCATGGCAATTGTTTGGCCAATGTGCTCTCTGTGAAAGCCTGAATGTTTTCTCTCCATGTAACTCTCCTTAGGCACACTCTACATCATCGATCACTTTCCTGTTTGGCCCCATAAGCTCCTTGATCAGAAAATTTGGGACACTATTGAGTTTCTTTCTTTCTTTCTTTCTTTCTTTCTTTCTTTCTTTCTTTCTTTCTTTCTTTCTTTCATTCTTTCTAGGGCCTCACTAGACAGCTCAGACTCATACTAATCCTCCTGCTTTCAGTCTTCCTAGTGCTGGGATTACAGGTGTGCACCACCACTCCCAGACTGAGTCTCCAACCCAGTGCACCCTGGGGTGGGGCTGGTGTAGCATGTCCCTGTGCTTAGCAGATGCTTAGTCCTCTGAGCTATCTCGCAGGCCCTTAGGTCTTGTCGATTTCTGAGATACTCTTAAGGCATATTTCCTATTGTCATGATACAGAGTACTTGGCTTTTTCATGCAGTTGTTTTCAGTAGCCATTCTCTCCTCTGGCACAACTTTACAGGCACTCTCTGATGAAGTTACAAACTTTTCATTTGGTTATGCAGTTGCTTCCTATTCTCACTGTAGATCTTGCTAAAAGTATTGAACAACATTTGTACTACAGTCTGCACGTTGGGCTGCCTTGAAATTTCCTCAGCTAGATTAATCTGCCCTTAACCTCAATCTCTCACAAAGCCCCAGGACGTGGGAAAAAGTAGACAAATTTTCTACAAGAGGGTAACAAACATGGCCTCAGTCCAATTGCCATTGGAGTTCTTCTTTCTACCTGAAACTTCCTTCACTTGGCTTTTATGGTCTGCATTTCTACCAGCATTCCGTTTTTTCGAACCCTAACCAGCAGCTCCCAGGAATCTTTGCTTATTCTGCTGATAGAATTCTACTGCTTCTCTACACATCATCTCAAGCCTTTCCAAACTCCTCCCGCAAGCCAGTTTCAAAGGCTTCTGAACCACATGGTCAGGTATAGTCATGGCAGTAACCCCACCTCTTCACTAAAATTTGTCTTAGTTACTTTTCATATCCCTGGGACATAATTCTTGACACCAACAACTCTTAAAGGAAGAGAGTTTTATTCTGACTCATGGTCGCAGTCCCTGGTCTGCCATATCCAAGGCAGAAGTGGGATAGCAGAAGGCCCTGGGAGAAAAGAAGAGCCGGTGAAGGGGAGCTACACTTCCAGCTGATTCCTTTGGTGCTTTAATCACTTTACAAAAGTCCTCCTTCTGCATTCATAAGAGCTGTAGGAATTTTCTAGATATAAACCATAACAATATGGTATAAATTCTTTCTTGATACATGTTGCCAAATTCATTTCCAGAGAGATTGTGCCAACTATGTTCCCAGCAGTAGTAACTAAAATTTGTATCTCCTCAAACTTTACCAAGCATTGGGACGTAACACTTAAAATATCCATTTGAGCCAGGGGCTGTAGTGCGTGTCTGTAATCCTAGCTACCTGAGAGTTTTGGCAGGAAGATAACAAGTTTGAGGCCAGCCCTGGCAAAGAGTGAAAAAATCTATATTTAAACAAAGCTGGGATGTAGCTCAATGTGAGGTTTAGGCTTTAATACCTGTACTGAAAAAATATATATACCCATTTGATTTAAAGATAAACTGCTGTAATTATTTTAATTAATTCTTTAATTTCCATTCCTTTATATGGTTTATTAGTCTATTTTCCAGGGCTGAGACAAAAAAATCAGATGTTTGCTACTTAAAACAAGAAAGGTTTAATTTGGTTCGTGGTTTTAGTGGTTTCAGCCTGTGTTTAGTCTGCTCCATGGCAGAGAAGCATGCTGAAATGGTATGGTGGAAGACGGCTGGCAGCAGGGAAGGAGAGGGGGGAGGGAGGG
>NW_004524756.1:132139-159039 GCF_000260255.1 Octodon degus | reverse complement strand
CGAGAGACAAGAAAATATCTTTCCAGGTCATATCCCTGTAACCCTGCCTCTAACCAGGAAGATATTTTAGTTTATTTCATTTATTATTATCATTTTTTAATGACATTAGTACAGGGTCTACAGGGTCTTACTACACAGATCAGACTTGTAGTGATCTTTTCTGTTTTTCAGCCTCCCAAGAGGTGGGATTACAGGTACGTGCCACCACTCTCAGTCTCAATCTCCATCTCAGCACACCCTGGGGGTGAGACTGGCACGGCAGTCTGGGGATCGAACCCCAGCCCCTGCATCTGAGGGATATTTTAGATCTAAACCATGACATATGGCCATGAACACCTTACTCAAGGTCACAGAGCCAACAAGCAAGTAACTGGCTTTATTTAAATATTCATAGTTTTAATATAGGTTTAGCTATTACTCTTCCTTTAATTTTTTCTTTATCACTGTTTTGTTTTTTAAATTTTTAAATTAATTAACTACTTAATTAATTTGGTACAGGGTCTCACTGCCTTGGACTCATAGTGATCCTCCTGTTTCAGCCTGCCCAGCGCTGGGATTACAGGCCTGCACCAGTCAGTATACCCAGACTCTGGCTGGCTCAGCCCACCCTGGTGGCAGGGTTGGCATGGCATCTGGTGCCAGGGATCACACTGTGGTCCCTGTGCTTACCTAAGCTTGCCTAAGCAGGTGCTTTAGTCCACTTAGCTATCTCACCATCCCTGAAACTTTCTAAAAATATTACTATTTTAAAAATTTTCCTCAATTTGAATTTATCTGATATTTTCTTATGTTTATTTTGAGGTTATGGATATTTCTATGACTGTTTATTTTTTTTCCTTGATTGTCTTTCAGAAATACTGATGTTGAATATTGTAGAATCAGTGTATCCCCACTAATAAATTAACTTGTAATTATATCCCTTTGCAGGAGGAAAATGGGCTGGGTTGGAAAGAAATCAAATGCCTTTCTTTTTTTTTAAGGGCTAGAAAACTTTTAAAAGAGAATCATTAATTACCTTTAAGCCAAAACATAATTTTGAGACTGTTTTAGTTATTTGCATTTGTGAGAATGTTTGGTGTTGAAGTGCAGGTTAGCTTAGGGGAAGCCAGTGCTAGCTGCTCTTGTGAACAAATGTCCTTCGGGCTTAGGAGATTTGGACTCCTCATGTTTTTGGCTTCTCAGAAAATGCAACTCAATATCAAGATAAAGATAATTATGATGCTTGCCATTTATATTTAAGGCAATGTGAAATTTATTTAATGTACTATTTTACATATTTTCTTTAACCTAAGCAGTGTATTATAGCTAGCTCATCTTAGCATATAATGTAATATTTATGGAAACAGTGAATAAATTCTGATTACAGTTGTTTCTCATTGTTCATGGAGTTATGTTCCATAAAGTTGAATACTAAGCTTTGTCCCTGTGGGAAATATAAGATTAGGTTCTTATGAGTCTCTAGCACAACATTTTCATTAACTGATTGACACATAATCTTGTTTTATATATTTCTGTTTAGGGACACCTTATTGAACGTGAATTACTGATTTGTTAATATAGAGCTTGTGGCCAACAGTTCTACCTCTAATGCCTGAATGAAGACCAACTGACAGTGTAGTCACCACAAGTCACACGATCACCTTCATGCACTTAGGAATTTGACCACTTCAGCAATGTCCCTGGGGTCATTTTACACAGAAAAACACCAACAAAGACTACAAAAATGTGAAAAGTGCGACCCTAAGTAGGCTGTGGAAAGGACACTTGCTTGCAATTGGAGACTGAAACGAGAGGGCAGAAGCTCACCTTGTTCAACCTCTGCTGGGAACACACAGGAAGGGCCTCGAAATGTTTCCCACTCTGCACATTTGTAGACAACCGTAACAGTGCAGGAAACATTGATTTGGAGTTACAGGGACATCTTGGTGTAAACAAATTAACAATATGGAATCTGTGAAAAATAAAGATAAACCATAATCTTCATTTGGCTCCTGTGAAGTATGAGTTAATCTTATTCCACGAATTGAAAAGGCCTGAAGTTCTGGGATATGGAGCCACATGGGAACGCCCAGCCAGGGAGTCAGTGGGGTGGTTAAATGTGAGACCTGGTACTCTAAGTCCACAGGCACCTTTGCGGTGTGCTCTAGGTCTCTTTGCATTTGACAATTGCTTGAAAATTCCGGAGCCAGCTAGGTAGTCTTCTCTTACCTGTTGGGAGTTGTGGTAAGGGAGCCTTTGACTGTAGATATTCTCTCCTAGCCGGCCTTTAAACAGGATTTAAAGTCTGTTTAATTAAATCCCTTTGTGTCTGAACCATGTATTCTATTCCAGGTAATCCCAGTGCCTGGATCTTTCTTACAGGTGTTATGTCAGTGTCCTAGAGGACAATCATTGCGTATTTTTTATTTTTTAAATTTTTGTTGGTACGCAATGGTTGCATTCATTGTGGGGATTTCATATTGCACATACAACAACTTGATCCCTTTTATTCCCTTCCCCTCCACCTCTCTATTTCTTTTTTTGTTTGTTTGTTTATTGTAGGTACAGGGATTGTAACTCAGGACCTTGAGCTTGCCAGGCAGGCACTGCATTACTGAGCTAAAACCCTGGCCCTCACTTCCTTGTTGTAAAAACTTTTTTTTATTTGTAAATTCCCATAAAGTTAATTATCTTACACAGAGATTAACAACCAGATTAACAGGCCCCAAACCATCAGAAACAGAGAAGACAATTATCCTAAATCAAGGTACACTTGCACCGTCTTTACTATTAAGGCTTTTCTTTTCTCAGAGGCATTCCCCTAAGGAGTTTATTTGGTCTTGTTTAAAAAGTATTCTATGCCGGGTTTTTTGGTTTTTTTTTTTTTTTTGCGGAACAGGGGATTGAACTCAGGCCCTTAGCTTGCCAGGCAAGCGCTTATTCCACTGAGCTATCTCCCCGACTCAATCCATGCTATTTTAATAAAGTTTGAAAATGTAGGAAAAAATCCAAAGGATGAATTCAACTCATCTTCGCTTGTATTTCTTAATAAATCATCATTGATGCTGAGTGTGACCTCTTTGCCTTCTTATCCCTCTTGTTCTCTATACATATATGTCTCTTCAAGCACACATACACACATTAAGAATTTAACTGTTCATGTAAGAATATTTTAAACGTTATATGAATACACTACACTGAACCTTTTAGCTTGCTGTCCATGTTTATTATATATATATATATATATTTTTTTTTATTATTTATTTATTTTTTGCGGTACTGAGTATTGAACTCAGGACCCTGAGCTTGCCAGGCAAGCACTTATTCTACTGAGCTATCTCTCCAGCCCTGATTTCAGATATATTTTTAATTGACCAATTTTGGAGATAAATGCTAGCATATATTATTTTTAATTAATCAATTATTTGGTACAGGGTCTCACTATGCAGCTCAGGCTAGTAGTGATCCTCCTGTCTGAGCCTCCCCAGTGCTGGGATCGTAGGCGTGCAATACCATGCCCGGTTTCCATGGCTGGAACAGTATGTCTGGGGTTCTGCGGCCAGCACAACATGGGCTACCAGGGATTGAACCTGGCTCCTTGCACTTGCCAAGCAGGAGCTTAGACTGCTGGACTATCTCCCTAGCCCCTATATTCTTATTTATTGTGTGGCAATAGGATAAATTATTGCATGAAAGTACATGAACATTTTAAAGACTTTATTTTAGAGGCTTTAAATTATCATTACTTTCAGGAAACTTAGTTCAGTTTACTTTCCCACTGATTTTGTTTGCTGTGCATGTTTCCCTGTCTTCTTTGGAACAAGGCATATCTTAGAGGTTTTACAATACATTGTTTTACTTTAGGTATATAAGTGCCTTTGAAACTGTACATATAGATATAGATGTATAGATATAGATATAGATAGGTGTGGTGGTACACGCCTGTAATCCTGTAGCAGGTGTCATGTGCCAGGTGGTAGTTGGTACCCTGGAGTGAGGGGACAGTGGCATGAAGGTGAGCACCCAAGGAGGAGGCTGGCAAAGATGAACCCTGAAGAAGACAGAAGAGGAGAGGACAGAGAGAGGCTTAAGCCGTCACGGGAGCAGGTGTAATGAGGATGGAGGGAGACAGTTTCCTCTGGCGATGACAATGACCAAGGAGATATTTCACAATGTATTCAGAAGGTCATATTTGGCAAGAGCCAAATGTTGTTCATTAAGTCGAGCAAAAAACAGGAGGAAAACGTCTAGCTCACTGGGGGCTGAGCTGCGTGTATCATAGCCTTCTTGCTTGTTCATGTTGCTTGGTTCTGTTTAGTTCCTGTTGAATTTTTTGGAATGTGTGTAGGGAGTAAATGTACAAACATGGATTATTCTGACAACAGCTGGCACAGCTTGCTTCAGGCCACCTGCTTCGGGGGAGTAGCAATTCCATAAATGCAGAGAAGCCAATAATTGCAGATACTATCTGTCTGCTTTTGGCTGGCCATAAAAGGCCAATTCCAATTTTGTTCTTAAAATAGGCAGAAGTTTTCAAATGACCCATCATGCATCAGACACACTGAAGATACATTTCAACCACTTCATGGCAGTGTAACAGGAATCGCATTGCTATTCCAGTAATGTGTTGATGGGGTTTCATTTTCATACCACACATCTCCTGACCTGTGGTACCAACTGGAAGGGCACTTTTTGTTTTAGGTGGCCTCCATTTGTCATTAGGGTTGAATCCTGCTTTTGAACACCTAGCGAGAAAGAACTACAGGAACTTTCAGTTTGATAACTAGAGCATAGAGCTAAGGCTAAGTGCCATGTATTTAATCCTGGCATCAACTCTAGAGTCAGGGAGACTTGTTGGTGAATAAAATAACTGACACCCGGAAACGTCTTTGGAGACTAACCTGGGAAGAGCTGACTTAACTGTGAAAGGCTTTGGAATGTCCATTCCCTTCTGGGTTTTTGGAGCTAACGGAACAATAATGACAGCTGTGCTGCTGAGGCTGTGTGAAAGGCACAGGACAAGCGTTACACAGTGCAGTCTTTACCCCGAGGGTTATGAGCTATAAATCATTATGTTTTTTAAGGAGCAAAGTGAGATACACTGAAGCTAAGGAGCTTGCTTAACGTCAGCTGGTGAGAGGAGAAGCTGCAAGTCCAGGTCTGTCTTGCTCAAGGACTTCCTCTTATCCACTGCTACTGCTTAGGTCTGAAAGTGCAAGACGCGTAGTCCGTCTAATCTAGATGTTGATCTCTTTCTTTTCTGGGTAGTTGCTGGCCTGCATGGCTGGCCCGATGTCCTTTGCTGAATAGCGTGGCCACACACCAGGAGTACAGCTGAAACACTGGTTAGCCCAGGCTGGAATGATAGGCACGAGGAGGACAAAAGCTGCAAGGCTCTCTGGACCCTCTGGGGATTCGAGGACATTATATAACCTTCTGAGTCATTCTTTGCTTATTTTGTGGTATTTCTTGCTCACTTCCTTAGCAGTTTCGTGATTTTGTTTTTAACTAATTTTCTTTTCCTTTGATAATTGTAACAACCCCAACTGGTCTTTCTTTACCAGTGGAAGGCTGATTTCTGTGGTTTGGGAGGTTAGGAAGGTCTGTGAAGGAATGTTCTGTTCATCTGAAACTAAAGCTGCTGTGAGCTTAAAGAAGAGGCTGGACTTGGAAGAAATTGTTGAAGAGAGAAGAGACACTGTGACGGGGAAAGGGAAGAAGAAGAAAAGGGACAGTGTATGTGTACTCAGGATAGTTATGACAGTTATACTGCTAGTTTCGCTTAGTTTATTGAAAAGAAAGGTTTGTGCTAATATTGTTTAGGTAAAATATCATGCCTGGAGCTTGTATTCTGAACATCTACTAGGAAGACAACAAAACACCGTGTATTATTGTAACTGTCCTACTAACTTGTTTAGAAGCTCTTTCATTGTTATATTTTAATCTTTTTATCTTCAAAATAAAAATAATTCCTTCTAGGGGCCGGGGAGATGGCTCAGTGGAATAAGCGCTTCCCTGGCAAGCGCAAGGGCCTGAGTTCAATCCCCGGTTCCGCCAAAAAAACAAAACAAAAAATAATTCCTTCTAGGGGATTTTATATTTTGGCCTGTGTGGTGGGTACATAAATGTCTGTTTTCTGATGGTCTGTCGAGCTTCAGAATTTTGTCTCATGCATTTTTCATGTGTGTTACATTTAATAATATTAAAATTAAAATAAACAGAACACATTTGAGCAGGGTTTTCTTTAAACTATGACAGTGAAACCCCTTCCCATCCCCTAAGAAAATTCTTTCATAAGCTCGTTAGTCAGTTAACATAGATTTTCCCCAGAGATGAATTTCGAAATCCAGGAAATGGGTCTTTCCTCAGATATTATGCTCACTTGAAGAATTCTTGTGGTTTAGTTAGTGTCAAAAATTTTGTTTTCTGAATAAATGAATTAATGAGTGGAAAATTGACCAATGTAAGAATATGAAAAAGAGAAGGAAAAAAGCAGAATACGTGATGAGTTGCTAATATTTTGTTTCTTCCAATTGGAATAATTGGAATTCCATGCTGTCTACTTCAATTTTGCCTACTCTGTGTTTAGAAAAATAGAAAATTTCATAAAGTGTCGAATGGGATCTTAAAAGTCATTCAATTCAACTAATTCCTGATAGACAATCCTGACAGCAGACTTTGCAAGTAAGCACTGCTACTGAGTCAATGCATCCCTTCTGTGGATAGTTTTAACCATTCCACCTCCTTCTGGTGTGCAGCTACATTCTAACCCTGAGCAGCTACATTCTGCCCAAGAGCAGTTCTGAAGATAGGAAACACCCTTAACTGGAAACATGTTTGGATAACTATATAATGCTTTTCTCTTAGTATTTTTAAAAAGCCCTGCAAACATCAGGACTTGAACAGCTTGTACATTATTGTTTGTGTAACTCAACATAGCAGATGCTCAGTTGAGTTGGATGGCTGAGTTTTTAACTTTAGTGAAAGTACCACAGTTATGATTACCATCCTAGCCTAATAATCCTAATAGCTTAGGTAAATCCTAAAGAGTTACCTGAAAGGCAAAGTAGATTCTGTGTTTGGACACAAACACGTATGCTGGTAAAAAGGTTATAAGAAGTCAAATATACTCTGTGTCTACAGAAGTCCTCCCACAAGAGATGTGGTGTGGCCAAGGCTAAGGGACACCTGTCCTGTTGCTCAATTGGCCTGAACATGAGACAACATGAAAAGAGACTTATGGTATAGATGTGTGTCTCAGCAAGGACACATGTGCAAGCAAACACACTGACATCTATTCCCCCAAATACAGCGTGCCATCTAAAAGTGTCATGCAGTGAGCCAGGCTCTAAATTGGAGTATGTCTCTGTGTTGACTGCTCAGTAAAGCTGCTAGGAGCTATCAGTCACTCTTAACACTATACTAAGAGAACTTGATTAAATTCTGAAGAGCAAACGTTTATGAAGAGTTTTGAATGTCAACTCCATATTCCACACTCATTCTAATTTGAACTCCGAAGTCTCCCTTAGGAAGCATACATGTATATGCATAATATTTTAAACACTTTACACTCAAACATTTATTTATTGCACGGTAATTCTGCAGTTCTTTTCCCTAAATGTTGCTGATTTCCTCAGCAATATAAATCCTGATGTTATTAAAGAGAAAGTTTTGCTCTTGGGAGGCTGTAAATAGGTGGATCACTATGTCTCTGATACAGTAGTGAGACCCTGAACACCCTGTAGACCCTTCCCTAAAATGCAAAAAAAAAAAAAAAAAAAAGAAAGAAAGTTTTATTGGCAAAATTCAATCATTTAAAACATATTCTGTTAATGCAATAGCCAGAAATTTCTAGATTATTGTCAACTGGAATAAAATTGAATTTATTAATTTTTAAAATTGAAATTGTGATTAAACATAGATCGATCCTAGTATCTGAGAATTTTTTTTGTGTTCACCTATGAATCAATAATATCAATTAATATCTTAAAAATCTTCTGAGCTTATTTCATGACCTTATTTGTAAGTGGAATCTAAAGAAGGCAAACTCATAGAAATGGGGAATAGAGTTGTGGTTCTTGGGGTGCGTGTGAGGATGTGGATAGGGAAAATGCTTGTTCCCGGAGGAATGACTTTCAGTGTTTTGTTGCACTTCATGGTGGATGCTGCTAGCAATAATGTATTTTATATTTTAAAAATTACCAGATGAGAAGATTTGAAAATTCACACCTCACAAAGTAAACAAAATGATGGATATGTTTGTTAGTTTGATTTCATCTTTCTACAATGGATACATATATCAAAACATCAGAGTGCATTCCATAGATAAATATATGATTAATGTAACTATTAACAATTAAAAACAGAAAATTACAGTTACTATTTTGAGTAGAAGAATACTGACTAGGAAAGGTAAACAGGAAAACCTTGAAGACTGATGGAAATGCTCTGTGCCCCGAATGACCTCCTAGTAGGATGCGCCTCACCAGCACACCACCCTGAGGACAAAGCTTATAGCGCAGGGTACTTTGGGGGAATTTGTATAAACCAGAGTGTGGCTTAGGTAACAGAAAAGACACAGTTGTTGGGAATAAAACCAGCATCAATGTATTTAGGCCTACACGGGGGAACGCTCATTACTGCTAGAATAGGTTCCATTGTTAGGTTATCATGACAGTAACTGACCCAGTATTAAAATGTTTGTTTACAAGTTTTACCTTCGAAGGAAATCTCTGAAGGCTTTCTGTAGTAAGACAGAATGTCATAGTATCATTTGTTTTTGCAGTATAAGTTTTAAAGAAACAAAACCCCCAGCCACATGCATTTTAGAATTGCTAGAGAGGGTTAGTCACCATGCTTTGGCTTTTGTCTGCCAAAGATTAAGGTTATTGGAAGATCAGTTACCATATTTATCTGAATGTTAGTTTGCAGGCAGATGGTGCTCTTATTGGTGCACATGGATATGAGGCATATTGAAGCTGAAGAAATTCATTCTGTAGAGGGAATATGCTAGATAATAAAAAAGTTTGATTTCTTGGAGAATGATGCAGTTTTTAAAATACACATGGCTTCTTCCATGAGATAATTTGCCAAATTTACCTGAGTGTAATAACAAATATATGAAATTATTTCTCTTTCATTTACTTTAGTACTACTACATTTTAGAGTCTTGCTAAGTTTCCCAGACGACCTCAAAACTGCGATCCTCTTGCCTTGGCCTCCAGAGTAGCTAGATTATAGGACTGTGTCTCCATGCTTGGTTCCGTTATGATTATTTTAAAATGCTGATCATTAATGTTTGAAATACAGAGAAATTTTAAGTTTTAGATGAATATTTTATTCATCTGAATAGGCATCCTGAACAAGTAGTAAGTGTATTTTTCTCTTCATAAACTAGTAAATTGTATTATGAACCTGAATATAGTAACTTGACTGATACTGATTTTCAACAAAATGGTAACCACATTCAATAAGATGACATCTACTTATGATTACTGAATTTCTCTACATAGTAGAGTTCAATTCACATATATTATTTCATTTGCTCATATCTCCTGTCATCCTGATCACAGAAAGGACTCAGGATCTGCCCCCATTGCAACCCAGAGCTTCTATTTTTTACCTTTAACTTCAGGTGTAGTGTGTGTGTGTGTGTGTGTGTGTGTGTGTGTGTGTGTGTTTGTATGTATGTGTGTGCATGCATGAGAGAGAGACAGAGAAGAATATAAATGGAAAACTTGTAGAAATTAATCAAAACAATTTACAGTTATACAATGTGAGCTGTGTGCTTTTAAATTTTATACCTGGTGAACTATATAGCTTTTGGAATACAATACGTTGAAAAAACAACCAAGAATTGCTAGCTTTTGGAGAAATTTCTTTAATTATGAAGGAAGGAAGTATATAGCATGTACTAGTTATTATGGACTTCTATTTGTTGATGTCTTGTTCAGGAACATTATCTTTTGGCACAATAAAAGCTATTCTCCCATCCTTTCACTGGGTGGAGATTGGCTAAATATAAGAATAAACATGGAGGATAGACCCTCATCTCTGAGATTATTCACCTATGCTGAGAAGACTGGCTATGTTTCATCTGAATGGCTTTGCCCAAACTTTCATTCACTTATAAATTCATTCCTTGGGTTCATGCAAATATTTTTTGAGGGTCTACTGTGGGCAAACATTTGGGGTTTTGGAGATGTGATGACAAATAAGGTAGGTAAGGTCCTTTCTCTCAGCCTGCTTGTATCAACTGGTGTAGACAGACAACCAACCAAACAAATGAACAAGATATTTTCAGAGTGAATGAAACAAATGCTATGCAGAAAATAAAGCTGTCCTGAATGAGGAGCTGAGTAGTAGTAGAGGGAGAGATGCTTGGGGGAGGGTCTGGGAAAGGATTTCTGAGGAGTGAAACACACAGAGTGAGAGTGAGAAGTTTCAAACCATGCATCTACAGAGGTAGAGAATGTCCCAGGTGGATGGAGCTATATGGGGACTTGTTTGAAGAGCAGAAAGAAAGTTGGGGTGGTTAGAGAAGTGATACTATGAACAAATCCTAGGCAATGATGTCGAGAAGAAAGTGTGGCTAGAACACAGAGGGGCTTAGAGAGTAAGATTTATTTTATTTAGGACACTGATCATTTTGTGTTTGTCAATATAATATCAAATAGCATTTTTCTAGTCACTTGAAATCAGTTTATTTTTCCTTCATTGCTTTGGGTGGGCAACACCTGGCCATAAGAGAAAGTGAAGAATTGAAGGACTTAAGACAATCTATTGCCACAAGGAAATTTAAAGGCTAAAAGGTGGCAGTTCTTTAGCTCCATTAAACTTTGGGTACACCCTTTGATAAACTGTACATGAGCCAAATGTAGCATAAGGCTCAAGAGAATGTTGGAGAATCTGTAACTTCATTGTGTGTGATTCATATTCTTGTGATAGAGTTGCCATTAAACCTTTGAAGCTAGTGAAACATGGAGAGCAGCCCAAATTGTTCCAGTACAGGCATGCCTGAAGGGGGCAAGTTCTTCCTAAGAGAAGGTTGGTAGAGCCAAGTTCGGTCTCCTATGAGCCTTTTTATCAGATAATATCACAAATCTAGGGTGGATCAGGGCACAAGAAAATGACCTCATTTGTATGTAGAATCTTTTTGACCCCTAGGCTTCCAGAGTAACTTGTAACTTGAACATGAAGTCTCTTCATTTTCTTACAAGCAGCGCACAACTTGATGACCATTCATGAAAAACACAGGGATTCTCTGGGGTTTTGTAAAAGGGCATATTTCATATTTGAAACAATGAAACATAGTCTTTTTCTAATACACCTTGCCTTCTTCCATTTAATTCTGCAATCCCATCATCAGGAAATATTTAAAGGACAATGGTTTACCCAAAGCAACTTTTTTCCACTTTGTCTGAATTTTAACTTTCAACGACTTGATGTGTGTTCTCAGATAGTTTTAGCACAAAGTACAAGCATTTATAAAAATTGCTTCCTTTTCCCACATTACTTCTTTTGTGAAGCATGGCTTTGTAAGGTACTGTGTTTGGAACTGTCTAAACTACGGGCCAGCACAGCACACTATAGGATGGATGTGCTCTGATGAGAGGTTTTGTCTGATTCTACGTAGGAAGGTGGCATGGATGGTGGTCAATGTGAACTCATTGCTCTGTGACCTCAGGTTACTTACTCTCACTGAAGAGCCTCTATGCTGACACTGGTGAATTGCTCAGTTTTCCTGGCAGATTTATTTTTTTATTTTTTTATTTTTTTTAAAAATATTTTTAAATTTATTTTGTGTGTGTGTGTGTGGCCTGCTCAGCCCACCAGGGGGCGGGGCTGGCTGGCATGTGGTGCTGGGGGATTGAACCGTGGTCCCTGTGCTTTGCTAAGCTTGTTCTAAGTAGGTGCTTTAGACCACTGAGCCATCTCACCAGCCCTTCCTGGCAGATTTACACATAGCCTTTGGGTACTGTGCTTCTCTAGAGGAACACACACACACACACACACACACACACACACAGAGCTTTCAGTTGTGGAAACTGATATATGGATATATGATTACAGAAACCAAGAAGCCTATGACATGTTGTATGCCAGCTGGGGAACCCAGAGATCCAGTGATATGATTTGATCTAAATCCAGAGGCCTGAGCCCCAGTGGAGCTGATGGTGCAAGTCCCAGCTCTGATCAGAGGCTTCAGAACTCAAGCAGTTGGAACGTGTTCAAAAGCCTGAGAACCAGTAGTTCCAGATCCAAAGTCAGGAGCAGATAGATGCCCCAGTCAAGAAAGGAGAGAACAACATGTCATTATCTACCTGTTTATGCTGTCAGTTCCCCTAACACATTTAAGGATGTTTTGCTCCCCTTGGTGTGCGTTGTTCTTCCCTCAGCCTGGCTAATCTTTTCTAGAAACCATGTTGAAAAGAACAGCTGTTTCTATTACTCTATGTAAATTTAACTTAATTAATGAACAATGTGATTAAAGTCTTGAATTTTTCAGTAAGGTGAGATAACTTTCCTGCTCTGATATGTTATTCCAAGATACCATCTCTTGAATTTCATCTCTATTAAAAAATATTTGACTCCTTACATGGTATGTTAGGCATATGTAACTTTTCAGAGTGGGCTTTCTTGTCTAGTACAGACCAGACAAGATATTTCTTAATTGGCATACACTTTCGTTACTTCCAGTTTCTACATAAAGGTAAATATAATAATAAGATACATATTATTTTCAAAAGAACAACATAAGACATTAAAGAAATCCTTTCTTTCCATTAAAAGTTATGAGGAAGGACCTGGAAACAGTCTTTTAGACCAGACATTAACCTTGTTCTCAGGTGTGAAGATTTGCCTTCCTTCATTTCAAAAGATATCAGCAGCTCTGTATGTTAAGATGATCAAATGAGCAACCAGCTAGGACCATGGGCTTAAGAAAAATGGATGAGAATAAGAGGAATTAAACAACTTGGTAAGTTATACAGATAATATTGTGTCTCGTGTGGCCTTCAGTATGTGTGGGAACGCTGGTGGTGGTGTGTAGTGAACACAGAGTTTGCACTTCATAAAGGAGAATGACTTACACCTATAACTGCTTTATAAGATGTGAGGGCCTCATCTAATGTTTATAAGGATAGCAACAGACTCGCAATTAGGGGTTACAGGGAAGAAGCTGTTCCTGTGAATAGCACCACAATGCTTGCTGTTCTGCAGGCTCCAAATCCTGGCATTCTTAACATTTCACAGTTTTCATAACCAAGTGATTGTAATCTTGTCATTCCTCTCTACTATCACCACTCTTCTAGTGCAGAGTAGCTCCGTCTGGAGGTGATTCCAGACTTGTCTGTCTTTTCTGTTCTTTTTGTTTTATAATATTCCAGTAACATCTGCACGTTCAGCCCTGTGATCTGCGCAGAAGGAAACATGAGTGTTATTCAGCTTCCCAACACCACAACTGAAAACCTCACGACTGAGTCCCACTGCTGCTGGGATAAAGGGAGAGGCTCCTTCAGATGAGTGACACTGCACCTTTACAGTTTCCTGTGTTTCTTTTCATTTCTTTCCATCCTAACATGGCTTTCTTTCTTATCCAGCTTAGACTGCTATAACACATTTCCATAGACTAGGTGATTTAAATAGCATTTGCTTCTCATAACCTTGGGGGTTGGAAATAAAAAATTAAGGTTCCAGTCTGGTTGAGTTCTTGTGAGCGACCTCTTCCTGGTTTCCTCATACAGGAAAGAAGTGAGGGTGGTAAGATAATGATTTGAGGTTTTAAATTAAATTGAGTTGAAGGCAGCAAATTCTATGTTTTATCTTTTTTAAAAATGTATTTGTATGGGGTCTCACTGTGCAGTTTGGACTCAAAGTGTTCCTCCTGTTTTCAGCCTCCCCAGCGCTAGGATTATAAGCACCCAGACTCGTGGCTGGCGCAACATGTGGTGCCAGGGATCAAACCTGGGTCTCTGTGCTTGCCTCAGCAGGCACTTAGTTCACTGAGCTGTCTCACTGGCCCTGTTTTATCATTAAGTGGTGACCTTACAGTACTTTGGGAATCGAAGGCAGAAGAACCCAGTTTGAACCCAGTGTGGGCAACTTAGCAACTTAGTGAGATCCTATAAAATAAAAAATAAAAGGGGCTGTTGCTTAATTCAAAGGCCTTGGATTCAGTCTGTAATACTGAAAAAAAGATAATAAAAACAAGCAAAAATGTGGAAGAGGATAAGAATGGGAAAGAGAAAGAAAAGGCAAGCTCAGTTTAGAAACCAGGTATCACCCACTCAAAAATGTGTGTGTTGACCTTCTAGCCCCACGATAGGCACTGGAGAGACAAAAGGTTTCCAGATTTCCCTTCAGAAATAGCTGCTATATACATTGTTGAGGTTGTATAACATTGTTGAATAACTTTGCCTTAGTAATTGGATTTTCATTCAAATATGGTTATCCTGGAACTGGAAGACACTATGGTAAGTGAAATGAACCAGATATGGAAAAACAAATTCTGCATATTTTACTTGATATGTGGAGGCTTGAAAAGTTGATTTTGTAGAAGGAGAGAGTATAGCAGTGGTCAGTAGAGGCTGCAGCAGGAGGTAGAAGGGCACGGAATGTGGAGGCTGGAGGAGCAGCAAAATATAATGAGATAGGAGAAAGAGGTTCTAGTGCTACACAGAACACTAGGGTGACCAACATTTACAAAATTTATTACATATGGTGAACCAGCAGAGAGGCATTCGGAGTCCCCAACAGGAAGAAGTGGCAACTATTTGAGGAGATGGGAAAGCTAATTACCTCGTGTGATCACTGTGTGTCGTACACATGTATAGCATTCGCATTCTGTAATCGGTAAGTAGGTAGAATTGGTAGTGTCAATGAAGAATTTCTAAATGCCAACACTGAGAGGTACTTTATAACATTAAAAGTTTATTCCTTGGAAAAGAAAGACTGGGATTCTAACATTATTCTGTACATGAATATAAATTACAAATTGGTCAAAAATGAAAAAAAAAAAAGGCCTAGCAGGGAAAAAATAAACAAATACAGACATCCTTATTACATTTAAACTTTAAAAATTATTTAATCCTAATCATTGATCTCAAAAAGAGACATGGATATTTGTTATGAAGATTTTCTGGCTCATGACAGTGAGAAGTTTTGCTCTCCTGTACTCAGCAATGTGTAACAAATCCCAATTAATGAGCTTAGTATCTTACAACAACAGAACACAAATGTATCATTCTGCTTTACTTTACTGAAGATGAAGGAGTTTAACAATAACAGTGTTAAAAACTTCTCATAGTAACCTGGGGCTCTGAATATGGAGCTTCAAATTTACATTGGCAGATATCTTTGTTTACAAAGAATGCCTTATTGGCTTTAGTGAATTAGTGTAACCGGGTGCCCTGTGCTACCGTTGGTATCATCTGCTGTTTGTTTCCTGGAATAAAATTCCACTAGTACATCACCAATTAATGTGGAAGTTACCAATTGAATTGCTGTGTAATGACTTAATTTCTATTAATAATTGAAAGGCATGTTTTTATAGGTATAAATTAGAGATTAACATGGAAGAGTTATTCAATTTTATTATAGCATTAGTTTTTGTTGTGTTAGTATGGGAATGTTACAAAATCTAACTGCTTTCAGTTGGAGACCTAAGATATCATTTTTTTTTTTTTTTTTTTTTTTTTGCAGAACCAGGGATTGAACTCAGGCCCTTGCGCTTGCCAGGGAAGCGCTTATTCCACTGAGCCATCTCCCTGGCCCCTATGATATCATTTTGACATGTTAAACATTTTGGAAAATATATCCTCTCAATCTTTTTTTTTTTTTTTCCCAGAACCAGGGATTGAACTCAGGGCCTCGCTCTTGCCAGGCAAATGCTTATTCTACTGAGCTATCTCCCCAGGCCCCTCTCAGTCTTTGAAGACAAACTTTAAATATGTTATCAATATCAGGTGAGAGAATATTGTTAGAAAACAAAAAGAAAAAATTTAGTCAAATACATGTCTTGGTGAAGCAGATGGTGTGACAAAACAAAAGATGAAAGGATTTTGGAGCTACAGGTTTTTAGTGGGAAGTAATATCAATGTTCCATTAATAGAGCAGGATACAAATTTACTGGAACCTTCTAACTTCAAGTCTATTTTCATGAAGAATTCCAAAAACAACTTGAAGGGGGAAATCCCCAGCCTCCCAATAATTCATTAAAGTGAACACAGTTTTTATTGCCTCAAGGTTCATTAATTTTCCTACAAATGGCTCAGGTTTATCTTTATCGCAAAGTGGTACTCCCCGTGTGTAGATGCCACTTTGTCTTTATCCTTCCACCTACCAATAGGCACATAGACTGTATTCAAGACTTAGCTATTATAAAGTGTGCTTCTATGTACTTGGGTGTTCTTGGATCCCTGTCATATGATGTCATTAATTCTTTCCAGAAGATACCTAGAAGGGGAATAACTGAGTCAAATGGAATTTCTAATTTTAGTTTTTGAGGCATTTTCTGATCTCCATACTGCTTGTACTATCTTACATTCTCCCCAACAATGTAGACTGGCTCCTTTTTGTCTGCAGCCTCTCCAGCATTTGTTAATACAGTATTTGATTTCTTAATGATGGCCATTCTTTCTGAGGAAATAGGGACTTTCAGTTTTGTTTTACTTTGCATTTCTCTAATGGCCAGAGATGTTGAGCATTTCTACGCATAATTCTTAGTCACTTGTACTTCTGTGAGGTGTCTAGTCATTTCACTTAATATATTTTTGACTGGGGCTATTATTTGGGAAGGTCTAATTTTTTGAGATCTTTATAAGTTCTAGATATTAGTCTACTGCATTTTATTACAAGAATCAGATAATTTTCAACATGACTGTCAGGACCCCTTGTTTAATATTCAAATGAGATGGCCATGAACCTACACCCATAAAAAGTGTAGTCAATTTAATGAATTATTGGAAGGCTTGGGGTTTCTCCCCTCAAGCTGTTCTTGAAATTCTTCATGAAAATAGAATTGATTTTGGAAGTTTCCAGTAAATTTGTATCCTGCTCCATAAATGGCGTATCGATGTCACTTTCTAATGAAACCCGTAGGTCCAAAATCCTTTTGTCTTTTGCTTTATTATACTACCTACTCCATCAAAAAATGTATTTGGTCATAATTTTTCTTTTTCTCCTTTTACTACTAATTTCTATTGTTTCATTGAAAGGAGCAATTAATGTTTAATCATTTTTGACCAATTTTGCATGCTTATATCTGGTAATCTGAACAACTACTGTGAGGACAACAATATGCAACAGAACAACCATTGTTGAATTCATATCATATTGCTTTATGAAATTCTGTATCATTCCTTATATTTTTTATTATTTTTCACGCTCTTTAAAATAATGTATTTGACAAGAAAGCATATTTTATTAAGATTATTTTATTATTTACTTTGTAATAAGTTAGCTAATATCCAGAATTATTATGACCACAACTTTGAATTATTTTGTTTAATTGTTTGATTTGTGAATTTTATAAGGAACACTTTATATTTATTGGATACCTTGTAATCAAGCAACAAGCACTATACTATCTTAAAAATTTTTGTATGAGGAAGAGATGCCCTTGCTAATTTGTGTGGAGACCCTGTATGGGTTAGCAGAAGATAGTTATTGTTGACACTTACCAGAACCCCTTACTATGACTGCCCTAATGAGCAAGATTTGGCTCTTGCCTTTCAGGAGCATCTGGCCTAGTCTGGAGCTGGCTGCTTTGCAGTCTTATGTCTATTGTAAAGCAACACTTCCTGTTATTGTTTTTTCCAAATTATGTGCCAGTGGCTTAATGCCCAGAGCTTTATTTTAAAACAAACACACCAATATAAAAGCTACCTCACCTTGTGGTAATGAAACAAAAGAAGATGAAAACTGGAAGTCTGTCAGCCTGTTGTTCCGTAGAGTACTGCATTATGTGACAGTCTGATTGTCTGCTCCACCATATCTTTAGTACACCATCCGGCTGCACACACCATGCTAGGATTTCCCTCTGACCTCGAAGACAAATACTGGTCAGGTTGGTAATATAGTATTTACTTTTGACAGGAACTCTCAACTCTATAATCAACAAAATACATAACCTAAAGATGTCTTCAGATACAAAAAAGTATATTCCTCAAGTGAAAGTGTCTTGATTTCTACATAAAAATACAAAACCTCTAGAATTATAATCGATACCTATTTTTTTTTTTGGGGGGGGGGGGGGAAAATTTAGAAATCCACAGAGGCTCTTTGAAGATGAAAGCAAAGTTGTTTATAAGCCACTGATGAAAGTGTGTAAAAGACCACAAGTGTTTTGCATTAGACATCTGGAGATCTCATTAGAATTTGAAAGCACCTTGAAAAAAAAATGACTTTAAAGCAAGAAGGCTTGGCTGAGCTTGACTGAGGTGAGCCACACCTGCCTGCGAGGAGGATCTGAGGGCGTTCTTTGCCCGTGCGCATGTGCAGACAGCGAGGCGTCAGGAGCGCACGCCAGTCTAATTGCTGGTTCTTACTATAAAGCTCTGAAGGCATGAGTATGTGAAAGGCTACCCGGCTATGCTTTTTCAAGTCTGCTGTGTCCTTGCTGTGCATTTGAAATTCGGGAGTGGCCTGGAATCCAAAAAGACAAATAGGTCCTGGAACAGTATCTAGACTGATAACTGTTTGTTGGTTTATGGGATATCCTAACTTCACTCAGGGTAAATTGTTTTTTTTTTTTGATATGTGATATGTGATTTTTAAAGGGATAAAAGCCAAGTTTTACTAAGTATGTTAGATGTTATTTGGCTTTCTTGCTATAAAAATTCCATAAACTATCCTTAAATATTACTTTTAATAAAAATTTATGTGTTTGTAAAAGAAGATGCTGAAGAAAAATTAATAGCAGTAATAACATAAAAAGTTAGACAAAACAGCATTCAAGATCAAAGTTTGTTCTTCAAAATAATAGATAAATTGAGTAAACTATGGACATTATTTTAAAAAATTCTTCCAAATAATAAGTGAATATTATATATGCAAATGATCATGGATAACAACATATCTTTTAAATAGATATTATATTTTATCCACAAATTGTATTGATGCACTTGATGACCAAGTGTCTTATTACCTTCTCATTGCTGGGACATAATACCTGACATCCACGACTTAGAGAAGGATAGATTTATTAGGGTTCACATTTTGGTCACCTCAGACTTTGTGTGGTGTATTTCCAGGGGGGTATGGCTGCTCACCTCACAGCCATGGGGAAACAGAATGAAGAGAGGAACTGGGGAGGGAGAGAAACCCTTCCAAGCACAGCCCAGTCAGTGGCCTTTTCTGACCAGACCCCACTTCCTAAAGGCACGTCAGAAGGAAATCCATAATCCCAGGCATCTTCCTGAAGCCCAGCCTAAGAGCACCTGAGGCTCTGGGGGGACGTGTAGTTGGAAAGTAGCACAACAAGGTAAGCAGTTATATAATTGGCACAAATAAACACAAAAATTAAAAAATATAAGTTGTCTATTAGGTGGGAGCAAATAGAAAAAATACTATACAATTTAAAAACTGATGATTCTTGGATGCTTGCTTATATAGCTCTGAAATTCCAAATTTCTAAGATTTTCAAAAAGGTGTTTGGTGGAAGATACAATTTGCTAAAATATTACTGGGTTAATTTAATTGATTGAGCCTAGTCTTGAACTGAAAGGTGAGAATTCTAACAAATTATAAAAGAAAAAGTACTGATGGAAAATAGTAAAAATAAAATGTTATACAACAGCTTAACGATATGCTATAATTATAGGGGCACTGCTGTAATGTGAAGCTTTTTTTTTTTTAGATTTATGTGTTTGGTACAGGGTCTCACTACACACCTCGGACTCGTAGTGTTCCTCCTGCTCGCAGCTTCCCCAGCGCTGGGATTTCAGGCATGCGCCACCATGCTCAGACTTAATCACTGACTCAGCGCACCCCGGGGCAGGGCTGGGTGTGGCCTGTGGTGCTGGGGATGGAATCCCTGTCCCTGCACTTGCCTAAGCAAGTGCTTAGACCATTGAGCTATGTTGCTGGCCAGTAATATGAAGCTTTGATGTCATAAAACACCACTTTTTAGTTAACAAAAACAGGAAAAAGTCCATAACATCAACTCAGTTATTCCATGAAGTGTCCCATAACATCAGCTCAGTTATTCCATGAAGTGTCCCACTGCTGCTTAACGTAACACTAGAAATGTTAGCAATACCCATTTGAGATGAAAACAGAATCAGGCATACAAATTTGGCTGACTATGTTTCAAAATAAATGTTCTTACTAAAAATACATATGTAAGGTTTGGGTACATAGCTCAGTGGCTTAAGCCCCTGACTGGTAACACAAGGTCATGAGCTCAGTCCCCAGTGCCAAAGAAAGAAAAGGCAAGTTAGGAAAATCCAAGTAATTATGTAAAAAAGTCAGTATCATTAGAATGAAGTTAATTTAGAAAATTCCAGACTCTGTGATAATGCCATGAAGATACTGTCCATAAAATGTTTAGCTATTATTTATTTATTATTCCGTATTTGAGTTTTAATCTTATGTAAGAGATTTATTTCAAAAGTCCAATTAGGGAGGAAAACAGAGTTCAAGCTGATGATCCAATGCCTGGTGGCCCAGCTGGTTCACAATTCTACCTTTTAAACCCCCCCACAACATTTTACATTGAGTCTCCAGAAACTATAGTTTTTGACTCTGGTTTGCTGGTATGAATTAATATATTTGGTTCATGATTAATTAAACCTTAGTAATTATAAACATTATTTTTATCTTTTTAATTTTTTTTTCTCTGAAGAAAAATAGCAATGATCTTCCTCTAAATCAGAGGCCCCTGTGGGGTTGAGGATACTGCAGAAGGTCACTTCTTTCATAAAGACAGACTTTTGTGGTTGGGGTATCACTTAGTAGAGGAGTATTTCTCTAATATGAACAAAGCCTGAGTTTCAATTCAGAGAAATGCAAAAGAAGAAAAGACACTTTAGTCTCATCAGAAAAACTAGAAGTTGTGAAACTACTGATGTTTTTATGGTTAACTATAAAACAACTGAATACTAACTAAAGCTGATAGAGAAAATTTATGATTAAAGTAACAAAAGAATATAAAATTTATTTATTTATTTGGTACAGGGTCTCACTACACAGCTCGGCCTCATAGTGATCCTCCTGTCTAAGCCTCCCCAGCACTGGGATTACAGATGTGTGCCACCATGCCTGGCTTCTGTGCCCTGCATGGTGCACCTCAGGTTCTGGGGCTGGCATGGCATGTGGTACTGGGGTTCAAACCTGGGTCTTTGCACTTGCCAGGCAGGTGGTTAGACTGCCAAGCTATCTCTCCAGCCCACCAAAGAATATTTTAAAAGGAAATGCGATACTTCAATTTACTATATAAGATTGTAATCGTATTTTGTGATGTAATAATTATTAAATGTTCGTGTAAGTCAGCCCTTACATATAAAGATCTTTGGAATAATTGGTCATAGTCTTAAATTAAAGCCAGATGCAAGAAAAAGTGTATGAACTTTTTCTTTCATTCATCAGAAGACCAGGATCAGAAGGCAAACCTCCTGTCCAAAACTGGGGAGAGTCTCAGAAAATTCAGAGTTAGAGCTGGTCTGCTTCCGTAGTAATAATGGCCAAGAAATATCTAAAATTGATGACAGACAGCAAACCACTAATTCAAGAAGCTCAGAGAACATCAATCATGGTAAACATTTTTAAAAAGAAAGAAAAAAATAAAAAGAAAGAAAAAATCAAACCAACAATCAAAATCCTACAAAAAACAAACCAAAACTACACGTAAGTTTATCATATTCAAATTGTAGAAAATGAAATCCAAGAGTAAATCTTTAAAGGAGTCAGAGAAAAATAATTCTGCCCATATGAAGAATAATGGATAAGAAATTAAGAAGACAAAAAAAGAGAAACTATTGAAAAAAAGGAGATGAAACAAATTAAAGCATTAACTGCTTCTTCCCTAAGTCCAGCAGAAATGAACAGTTAATGTCTTATACATTTGTTTCTTTTTTTTCTGTCTTCTTCCAATTGTAAATGCATATATCTGGTAATATGAATAACTCATTGGAAGACAATGCAATGTATTACAACAAATACTGTGAGAGGCTGGGGACATAGCTTAGTGGAATAAGTGCTTGCCTGACAAGTGCAAGGTTCTGAGTTTGATCCCTGGTACCACCAAAATAAGCAAGCAAAAAAACACCAAACCAAATACTGTGAAATGCATATTACTTTGTTAAGTGAAATTATGTATCACTTGTATGTTTTAGTTTTAATTCTAATTTGTACTCTCTTTAAAAAATTAAAAAATGAAAGAAGAGAGAAAAATAAATACGCGCGCACACACACACACACACACACACACACACACACACACTATAAAAGAGTGATGTCCGTCTTCCTAACCAGAAGCCATGGAAGCTTGAAGGTAACTGAATAAAATACAGAATTCATTGACCGAAAAAAAGCTTTTTCAGATTATAATTGTATATGTAGCAAAACTATTCTAACATGAAGATTGATCGACTTGTTATTTCTAGGAAAATGGATGGTGCCTGAGACCTTGATGATAACTGAAAGATACCAGGTGCACAAATTTAAATATAGCATGGTTTCTCTGACAGTAAAGGCCCAAAATATAAAGCCCAAAATTAAAGAGAAATAATAGGAAATAGGGGAGTAAGAGATGAAGGGTGGGAGAGGAAAGGGAGGACAAGAGGATGGAAAAAGAATTATGGTGTGTTATATACATGCAGCAACTTCACACAGGGAATGTACTCATTATGTCCTGCCCATGTGTACTCAGAAAAAGTTAAATGCAGGGTAGAGAGACAGCCTGCCTGGCAAGTGCCAGAACCCGGGTTCAAGCCCCGGTACCAGATGCCATGCTGGCCTCAGAAACCCGGGCATGCCGTGGTGGCCACCAAAACTGGTGTGTGGCAGTGCATGCCTATAATCCCAGCACTGGGGAGGCTGAGACAGGAGGATCACTATGAGTCTAAGCTGCATAGCAAGACCCTGTAACAAATAAATAAATTAAAATTTTTTTTAAAAAAAGATAAATGAGAAATGAAGGCATTCTGAGGCTAACAAAAACTGTGGTAAATTTGTTGCTATCAAATCCATCTTATAAGAAGTAGTAAAATATTTTTCAAGGATGAAGAAAGCTATATAAAGCAATGCAAAATTGGCTAAAATCTTAGCCCATTGGACTGGACTATTATTGCATTTAACTTGTCTCCTCTGTGAAAGTCACTGTTGCCAGCATCGAAATATGGATACAGACTTGGGAAAATTTCTATTTACAAACACATATCTGATAAAGTTCTTGTTATGGTTTGGATCTTGAGTATCCCTCAGAGGCTTATGTGTTGAAGGCTTGGTTACCAACTTGTGGCCCTATTACAAGATGTAGAAACAGTAGGAGGCGGTGCCCCTTGGGAGGAAGTGAGGTTACTGAGGGGGGCGTGTCCTTGGGGGATTTTTGAACTCTGACCTTCCCTTTTCTCTGCTTCCTGGCTGCAAGGGGGCAAGTGGTTTTTCTCTGTCTGATCCTCCTTGCGATGATCTGCCCCAGCACAGTCTCAGGGCAATTGAATCAGGTGACCATGGACTGAAACCTCTGAAACTGAGCCCAAACAAATCTTTGCTTTTGAGCTGGTTTATGTTAGGTATTTTTTTCATAGCGATGAAAAGTTAACAAACTGAGTCCAAAACACACAACTCTTAAAACTCAACAATAACAGCAGTAACATTCCTAGACAACCTAAAAAAAAAATGTAGAGAAAATATCTGAAAAGTTTCCTTTTTTTTCTGTATTTTAGGGAAGGGTCTACAGGGTGTTCAGGATGTCACTACTAGATTGGACTTGTAGTGATTCTCCTGTTTAGAGCCTCCCAAGTGCTGGGATTATAGGCACACGCCACCACACCCAGTCTTAATTGCCCTCTCAGCAGCCCCCAGGGGCAGGGCAGGGCCAGCACAGTAGGCCTGGGGATTGAAGCACCACACTGGCCCCTGCAGGGGCTTTAATCCGCTGAGCTATTACTAAGGAAAATATACAGCTGGTCAATAAGCATACAAAAAGATTATCATTTGTCTTGAAGATATTTGAAAGGAAAATCACAATGAAATTTCAGTATGTATCTACTAGAATGGCTAAAAATTCCCTAACCTCACAGCGCTAATTGTTGCTCTGAAGTCAGGCAAGAGGAACCCTTACTCATTATTAATAGAAATGTAAAATGGTACAACCATTTCAGAAGCTAGTTTGGGGCTGTTTTTATAAAACTAAACATCATTTCACCACGCAAGCCAGCAACTGTGTTTCTAGGTTTTTACTGAACTGCTTTTTTTTTTTTTTTTTTTTTTAGTGGTACTGGGGATTGAACTCAGGACCTTGTGTTTTCCAGGCAAATGCTTATTCTCCTGAGCTATCTCTCCAATTGTTTTGTGTTCTTATGGTCACACAAAGATCTTGAGAGCAGCTTTTTAGTTAAAAATGTCTTTCATTAAGTGAATGGATAAACAAACTGTAATATATCCATAGATAGAAATATGGTTCAGCAATACAAGGAATTGTCTATTAAGCTACAAAAGATAAGTATTTAAACCAATTCATGAAAAGATATTTATGAGCTCATGCTTATATAAATAAATAATTGAATAAGTGCATAAGTAAAAGAGATGACACCAACTTTCTCATGTAGGAGAATTTCAAGTAATTTATGTAGAAGTTATATCCTCAATAAGAAGGTGTGCAATTGTCCCTTCTTTAGGTGTGCTAATTTCCTCCCCCAAAATTCAATATGAAAAATGGGGGTGAGTGCAAGTAATTTTACTGTGAAGAAACTTGATAAAACCTGCCTCATCCAGGTAATCAAGGTCCACATCAATAACCATGGCATGTGTCCTTGATATGTGTAGTGATTGGTTGATTCTATCAACTAGAGGAATTTAGAAGCTTAACTGAATTCACTCAGCAATTATACACCCTAGTGTGTAGAAGAATTGCCCTAGGGTGAACCCTGGCTAGACTAGGGGGTAAGGGATCCACCCTAGGGCAGCTCATAGCCTAGATGGTATGAAAGGGCAATGAAGAATGATGCACAAAATTCTGTTCTTCGGAAGAGGTCCAGTCTTCCCCTTCATCTTGAATGTATTGTCCTGGCTTCTAGCTCACACTCCACAGATTTTTGCCTTGTATCCTTTAACCTTCCAGTGTAGTCTCTTCAGCCTTCCACTGCAGACCCATTGACCTTCTGATACAGATTTGCATGGAACACTGCAATGGGCTCCAGACCTTGGACTGAATCCTTCAGTCTCCAGTGTGCAGACGCCATCTGCACGCTTCTTCATCTGACTGTGGCTGATCATTGTAAGCCAAGCTTGTAATTTCTTATACATTTGTGTATCTTTCTTTTTTAAAGTTACATGATAATATATTGAGCCCCTCTATGCCCTTGTGGTCTCCAGGTCACTTTTTTCACTTGTAGAGCTTGTGTGCCAGCGCCAGGAAGATGGTTGGGGGGAATAGTGCAGTGTACTGCTGGATGAGGCTCATGATGTGGTTGTAGCTGTCTTCCTCATTCTGAAAAAACACAGCTGGAGGATCCAGCTCCTTGTACAGAACCTTCACCCTGGCTACCTTCTTGACATCCTTCTGCCCATAATTTTGCAAGATCTGGTGCTGCTCTGGAGTAGCTCACTACAGACACTGAACCACCAGGAAGCTGCATTTATTATCCTGGATGTCAGTGTCAATCTTTCCCATCACACTGAGGTCCCCAGAGAGGTCAAGGAAATCCTTCTGTATCTGGAAGAGCTCACCTGTCTCCATAAGGATCCTTCTGGCGTTGCTGTGCTCCTTCTCCCCTTCAGTGCTGGCCATGGATGTGGCAGCAACAACAGGCAGGTAGAAGGAGTAGAAAGATGTCTGTATTTAACAATAGATTTGTATCTCTTTTCAGTGCATCTGCTGAGATTCACATGGTCCTGGAGGGCTGTGATGACATCCACAGCCTGCCCAACCTTGACTGATAGCCAGTCTGCAGAAAGAGCTCAAGCAGTTTCAGGTAGTAGGGCTGCTCCCAGCGGTGGAACTTCAGCAGATGGCAGATACAGGTTTCCAGAAGGAGAACATCATTGACAGCATCCAAATCTATTCCTGGCTTCTGATACAAGCAGATGTGTGCCCTCTGTGTAAGGGAGGCATTATACCATCTGTCACCAGGAAGAAAGCTTGCAGTAGTTCCACACACAAGCCCATAGTCAGTACCCACTGCAGACTGTCTGCGTCTTGTTTCCTTGGCCCTACCAGCTCCTGGAATGCTACCAGCACCATCAAACCCTGGTTGTGTTTGCCTCTGATGGCCTTGTACTCTAGGACCTCCTTGAGCCAGGCAATGACATCTCCTATTTCTGGGTGCCCTCTGTCATCTTCAGTTAGCACTCTGACAATCTGAGAGAAGTGCTGGATGAAATTCTGCACGTCTTAAGCATAAACATTGGACTTCTTCTCTCCATTCATCCTGAGAGAGGAGAAAGTGCTCTGTTCTGGATGCTGTTCCTCCTTGGTCACATTTGTGTATCTTGAGTCATGTCTGTCTCTCTAGTAAAGCCATGACTGGTACAATGTATGATGACAATGGCTTTTATTTATTTATTTATTTATTTTTATTTTGACATCAGTTATTTTTATTTTAAAATAAAAGAAATAAAAACAATGGTACAAAATCTCAAAACAAGATCTTAGGAGAGTAACAATGGTTAGTACATTGTGTATTGTTACTGCCAAAATAGTTTCTCATATTACAAGATATAGGAAAGAAATAATAGGCAAATAACATAGGTACAAA
>NW_004524756.1:121566-123914 GCF_000260255.1 Octodon degus | reverse complement strand
GGTTGCATTTTGTTCCTTCTGGTCATTTTGTGTAGAACTGTCTTCTGACCTTTGTTGTAGATCTTTGCTGTAGTTATAACCTTCACAGGTACTGAAGTTCAGGTGGAGCTCTACAGAGTTTGGACTTATCCAGCTGCGTCTGGCTTAGGTCTGGCTGCTGTGCTCAGCTCCTTCCCGCTGTGGATCTGGGCTAGGAGTGGGTCTGGGGGTTCCTGGAACTCGGAACTCGGCAGAAATTCCTACTCGGCGGGAGGGGTGGGGGGCACCCCGAGGGGGTGGGAGAGGGTCCGGCCCATGCTGCGCCTGGACTGGGACTGGTCCTGCGGCGCAGGGTAGCAGGAAGCTCTCCACACACTCACCGGACCTGGCCTAGGCCTGGGTCTGGGGGTTCCTGGAACTCAGCAGAAATTTCTACTCAGCAGGAGGGTTGGGTGAGGTACGGCGGAGTGGTGTGGGGCTGCCCGAGGGGGTGGGAGAAGGTCCGGCCCACACTGCGCCTGGGCTGGGACTGGTCCCACTGCGGCAGGGTAATAGGAAGCTGTCCACACACTCACCGGACCTGGGCTAGGACTGGGTCTGGGGGTCCCCGGAAGTCGGCAGAAATTCCTTCTCGGGGAGCTGGGTCGGGGAGGTACTGTGGAGTGATGAAGGGCGGCCCGAGGGGTGGGAGAGGGTCTGGCCCACGCTGTGCCTGGGCTGGGACTGGTCCTGCTGGCGCAGTGTAGCAGGAAGCTCTCCACACACTCACCGGACCTGGCCTAGGACTGGGTCTGAACAATGGCTTTTACTTCTGTGATATTCTTCCTTAAAACACCAAACCCTAAATCCCAGTCTAATTATGAGGAAAAAGAAATATCAGACAAATCCCAAGTGAATGACACAGCAGTCAGTTTGGGATGCCATAGATTGCCAAAATACCATAGATTGTATGGTTTAAACAGTGGAAATTTATTCTTTGATTGTTCTGGAGGCTAGAGGTCCATGATTAGAGTGCCATCGTGGTCTGCTGGGTTCTGGTAAGGGCTTCTGTTCTAGATTGTGGGTGGCTTTCTTACTCTACTCTTGCATAGTAGACAAAGAAAGAGCATTCTGGTGTTTCTTTCTTTTCCTAGAGAAGCACCAGCATTATCAACTTGGGGCCCCAGTGTTATGCCCTCAATACACCTTTATCAAGTATACATAGAGTCTGTATAGGGTCTGTATCCAAGTAAATTACTGCGGGGGTCAGGGTTTCAACAAAGGAGCAAAGCTTCTGTCATGTTCATCATCATGGGCTTTGTGTGGGGCTGTCGATACGATTTTTCTTTTTAATTTTAAAGAGAAAAAACAATAAAAAACATTCAAAATAAGATAGTCGGAGATTAACCTTGATCAGTATATTGCTTATAGTTAACATGATTTTTTGGCTTTGACTAGAGTTCCTACCTTAGACTGTCCCATGGGTAGCCATTTGAATATCTGGCCCTTTGTGGCCCTGCCTGTGTTCCTGGCTCTGGGCCTCAGAGAAGGGACTGTAAATACACAAACCTAAAATAGTTCTATATGACAAATGGGAATAGGACAAAATTCTTAAAAATTGACAAAATAATGGATGAAATTTGGTACAAAAAAAGATATGCTATGCATAAAAACATAATACAAAATTATAGATGTTACATAAATTTATATAAATGTATCATAGTGCCACAAAGAGCCAATTTGATGTCAAGAGGAGAGGACAGTATGCGTACTGACAGAAAGGTGAGCGAAGAAAGAAGGTAGTTAGAAATGTGTGGCCGTGAGGTTCTGAGCAGGATGTAACGAATCCTGGCGGAAAAGATAGGGTTTTGGAGTTTTCCTGTGCCACTACGTGTGTGTGTGTGTGTGTGTGTGTGTGTGTGTGTGTGTTAATTAGGCCATCAATTTAAAGTTTGCTTAAACAAACTTAAAATGTAATTGAAGTTAGTGCTATCCAGAGCTACACCTAAAGAAGAAACGCAAAGTGTATCATATTGTTTAAAAATAACTCAGTTTAAGATAGGACTCAACTCAAAAAAAAGCAGAGGGCAATAGCACCAGGAATACCACATAGCTGTATGTACGGAAGGCATAGGGCCCTCTTAGGTACAGTGGAATGCGAAATAAAATGAAGAGAAAACACAATACAAAACAGAACATTTGCATGACATGATGACATAAAAATGTAATTAGGGATGTATAGAGACACAGTTTGGGAGACAATTTAGAGAGATATAAATAGCACTTAAAGTTCTTTTTTTATAAAATGATTAAGTGCATATTTTTAAAAACATTCATTGCGTGTATATGGGTTACTGGGATCAAACTTGCATGGATAAATTTTTATTTTT
>NW_004524756.1:110616-121417 GCF_000260255.1 Octodon degus | reverse complement strand
TGTGGTGCTGGGGGATTGAACCGCGGTCCCTGATGCTTTGCCAAGCTTGTTCTAAGTAGGTGCCTTAGACCACTGAGCCATCTCTCCAGCCCCATGGATAAATTTTTAAATTAAAATTGTCATAGCTTATTCATATATAAGGCCAATGCACCTTGTTTTGTAAATTTCTACAGAATTAAGTAAAAGCCTTGGACCATGCTGGTTGCATTAGCTAGGCATTGCAGATCAGTTTCTTCTGACCTTCACAAGCATATGTTTCTGTATTCAGATTCATAAACAATGAAGTTATGGGAGTATTTTAGCATTTCTAAGGCAACATCCACAGAAATGGACAGATGCATGTGCAGCTGGAGAACAGTTTTAATTTTAATTTTCTTTCCTGTTGTAGGAATGATGTTTTAATTTTTAGTTTTTGTCTGGATTGGGTTGTGGATTCCAGTATGGTCTTAATTGTCAGGTCTCTTGGAGGGTGCAAGTGGGCACATGGTGATGTTTGAGAATGATGAAATTCACTGGGAAAAAACCCTCATAAGCTAAAGCAGTGAAAGTTCTGATGGGAAACAGGATAATGGTGGTGTAGGTGGTGTAGGTAGTGTCAGGATTTTTTTTTTAAATGCTAAAACTACTAGGGCACAAGCTGCTGTGGAAGATGCATAGGGCAGAAGATAAACCACCTTCCTGAAGAGAACTGGAGGATTTCATTTCCAGATCCAGAGGAGCACACAATGGAGTGGAAAGTGTCCGGAGAGAGACACTGGCAGAGACTTGGGCTCAGGCTTGAGAAGGAAGAGATGAATGCTGTTTACTCATTAGGTTACCTTCCAGCTCTGTGATTTGTGATAAGTTACTTAACTTCTCTGGGCCTCGGTTTTCTTATTTTTTCATGGAACATGTGGTTGCACCTCCCTCCTAGCATTGCGGGATGAAATATGAATGTACATGTAGAGGACAAAATAGGTTCTCAGCACATTGGCCAAGCAATGGCTGTGACTCATCCACATGGCTGACACTGTCAAAGGTTCTACAATCTGAGGTACAGGACCTCAGGATAAATCCTGAGGGGATTTCACTGACCTTCTCAGACCCAAAAGCTACAACTCTTGTTGCATAGGTCCTGCTTTACCTTGGTCTTAACCATCCAGCAGAAAAGTATAAAAACAAAATATAAGAAGTAAAGCCATGCTGTTTTGTTGAGCTATAGGGGACTCAGGTCAACAGTTTCTGACAGTGCCAGTGAAACGGAAGACCGAATACTATTATGGGCTACTGAACTCTTTTAGATTATTTTACTGAGTTAACACACCTATAATATTCAAATAATGGAACTTAACAAAAAAAGGGCATAGAGATGAATGTCCATTTTGTATCTGTGTATTCAAAGTGGTTGGGATAGATATACAGTTACATTCTCTTAATGAATAGAGTGATTTGTTCTAATGGTGTTTGTAGATAGGATATCATGTCCGCATCTTGTACAGCAATTAACCACTAGGAAGAATGTATGCAATGTGTTAATTATTGAAACTGTCCTACCAATTTGATTTGAAACTGTCTCATTGCTATTTGTTTATCAATAAAATTATGGGAAAAAATAGGTTCTCAATCTGTGCTAGTGGTTGCTGATTTGGGCAGACATGGGAGCTGTGTTTGGTAGAATGTCTCCAAACACTCAGAAATGCAATTGTAAAACTGAGAACTCTCCAGATGACACAGTTGCAGAAAATCTCAGAGTCTGCTGAGTGGTGTCCTGTATTTTCATTTATTTAGGGCATGCAGGAGATTCGGGAGGGGGGGAGAACAGATGTGTTTGACCAAGCTGCAGAGGGTATAGGTATATTCACTGTGTTGTGAAGCCTGTTTGTGGGGTTTTTCCTGAGTGTTGCATTTGAAAAAGTTTCTTTATAGTGGTTTGGTCATGAACTTGAATACAGGTTTTCAGTAAAAATGGTTATAAAGCACAGCACTGGTCATTTGGTCAGCTGATGATGTGGCTGCCCTAGAACTTGGAAAGCTGAACACTTCCATGATGGAGGTGAGGAAAGGATAAGGAGTAGTATTTCTCCATTGACTTTGAAAGGAAACAATGTAGAGAAATACATCTTCAAAGTTAAAGGAACCTTGAATTTTGAGGGCCTGATTTTTAAAAAATTCTTCATATTTTCTAGATAGAAGGCCTTTGTCAGAGGACAGTTGGCTGTAATTTTTTCCAGTTTGTCAGTTTTCTTTTTACTCTGTTGGAGATTTCCTTTTTTAAAATGTTATTTTATTTTATTTTGAAGTGCAAGAACAAAAAGGAAAGCAAAAACAAATAGCAGGGACAAACACAGAAACATAGTAACATACAATAATACATACGGCACAGATTTTTTTATATTATGTATTTTTGTCAGCAAATCTGTTGCTCAGATTAACAGATATAGGTTTTCAAGACTGTACAGATAATTAAACATTAATACTTGTTTTCAATAAATCTCAATAATTTTTTCTTTAAACTTTTACTTTATTATTTTTAAAATTTATTTTAAAGAGAGTATAATAATAATTGATAAGACATTAGAAATGGTACACATTTAGAAGAACAAGATAAGTGGTATTCAACTGTGGTTTTTATATTGCATGTGACTGTCTTTGATGTAGTAACTCAGATTGCAGATATCCAAAAATAGTCATCTGAGATGAATATACATTTCTCAGATGAAGAAATATAAATGACAAGTAAATATATGAAAAAAATGTTCAAAATCGTTGGTCATTTGAGAAATGTAAACTAAAACAGCACTGAGATCCATCTCAACCCAGAAAGAATGGCAAACATCAAGAAGTCAGCCAATGACAAATGGGACCAATCTCCACTATTGGTAAGAGTGCAGACTGATACAACCACTATGGAAATCAGTAAAGGATTCCTTAAAAGGCTAGCATTGGAAGTCTCATTCAATCCAGCTTTTCACCTCCTGGGTATTTCCCCAGAAGAACTGAAAACACACAACCATGATATATCTGCACCCACATTTATAGCAGCACACTTTGTCATAGCTAAATCTTGGAAAAAACCCAAATGTCCATCAACTGAGAAATGAATAAAGAAGGTGTGGTATTTTTACACAGTGGAGTATTAGCTATAGAACAGTATAAATTTGAGGCTTTCATTGGTAAATGGTTGCAACTAGAGACCATTTTCTTAAATGAAATAAATCACTTTCATTTCCCATGTGTGCAGGTGTTGTATTGTCTCCTCAGTGTGAGAACATGAAAGAGAAAATAAAATCTCAAGGGCACAATGGATACTGGGAAAAGGGAATGAACCTATTTAAAAGGCAGGATTACTGATGAGGAGAAAGACAGGAGAGGGAGTGGCAAAGAGATATATCTATATATGTAAGCAGGATGGTTGGACAACTGTACTGTGGATTTCTGCTGGTCTGTGGAAAGGAGCAGTTAATGCTTAATTCGTTTTTTTTCTCATTTTTTCAATTCTTTGACTTTGTTTTATTAATTTCTAGTTGAAAGACAACAATACCCAATACAACAAATACTGTAAAATTCATATTATTTTGTTAAATGAAATTCTGTATCACTTGTAACTTCTGTGTTTTAGCACTATTTTGTACTCTCTTTAAGAAATAAAAAAAAAATAAAAAACAAAGTTAAAGAAATGTTTAAAGGAAAAAACCCTTGAAGTGGGAAATCAAGTTTTTGGCTGAGAGTTTTGATTTTTACCCCAAAGCTCCTTCCCACAGTGCGATCCTGGAGAGTCAGTCTGATAGTTGGTAAGTACATGGCCAGAGCAGCAGTCAAGGCTTTGGTCTCATGCACTGGTTACTGCTCTTCCCTTCTCAGCATCAGTGCACCCCGTGTTCTTTATCTGATAATGCTAAGCCCTTCCTTACATGGTGTAGATGCCCTTTCTGTACTTATTTGTCAGAAGCTTCTTTTTCTTCTTCCCATTCACTGTACTATAGCTAATCTTCCATAATCATTGCTTATCTTGTGTTTATGGATGTGTTGTACTTCCATGCTTTTTTTTTTTTTTTTGGTATTTTTTTTTCATCTCTAGGAACAAAGGTATATGAATTTCCAGATAAAAGAAATCCGTTGATGTCCTTCTGTTCTGGAGCCTGCCAAGCCCAGGGAAACACTGCCCTCCTTTGAGTCTCCCTAGAGCAACCTAAGCATTTGGTAAGAGTGGTGATTTCCTGTGTGTGCTTTCATTCCCCCTTTTTATTAGTGTATATTTGTGATACATAATAAATGTGTGCATCCTGGAGGGCTGGTAATATACACATGGCATCTAGATCCTTTTCACTTCTCCTTCCCTGCCTTTCTTCTAACCCATTCTTGGATCCCCTTCCCAATTCCACATAGAGCATTACACAATATGAGAGTAGGAGTTAGGCTTTGTTTATCCATAGTCAGTGAATGAAGAAACTTTTGCCTAAAGCAGCATCCAGTTCTAAACAAAACTTACTGTAAAGGTGATGTGAAAAGTAAGACAAGCAGTTTGGGTTCGTGCACACAAATGTTATCTCTTTTTTGTACAAATGCCAGATCTGCCCAGTGCCTATAAATGACAAGAGCTTTACAGTAGCAGGGATTTTATTGTGCAAAAGAAATGAACCCCTCATATATTTTTCTAGCATATGTAGGGGCAACATAATGTTGCACTTTAATTTAGGTGTTCTATGTATAACTTTTCTTTATTCAGTAAAAGACTGGGGAGCTGGAGCATACTCCCACGAACTTACGGCCTAAACCTAGACAGATGATAGTGAAGATAAAAGTCAAAACTCTAGCAAACCCAGTTGCTTCTCTCCAGCTCTGCCATCCTCCTTTGCTGGGACCCTGCAGACACCTTTTACTGCACCCTTGCTACCCCACACTGTTTCTAACACAGTAGCCAGATCCATCTCTTTACAGGATAAATCAAACCACTTCACTCATTCAAGTCCCTGCAAACCCCTGTTTTGCTCTGAGTAAATTCTAGAGTCCTGCTGGGCCCTTCATGATCCAGCTGGTCCTCTGCTTCCCCTGTGACCTCATCTGCTGCTGCTCCATCCACACAGGTCTTGGCACCTCTCAAGCATGCCATGTACACATCTGTCTTAAACTCTGTGGGTTGCCTACAAACTATGCATGGTACTTTTTCCTTCAAGGCTTTGCTCAGAGATCACCTTCACATAACAACTTTTCTTTCCACCTCCCTCCCTCCCCATTTCTCCTCTCTCCCGCCATTCTTCTTATAAGAATGGACTAATTCCTGTGGAAGTTGTATTAATACCTCTTAATGACCTAATCACCTCTGCTCCACTACCTCTTAGCTTTGGTTGAAAATAGCTTTTCTGGGCCAGCCAGATAGCTCAATGGATTAAAGCACCTGCTTATGCTGACTCAGGAACTGGGGTTCAATCCCTGGCATGCTGTGCCAGCTTGGCCCCCTGGGCATGCTGAGATGGTAACTTAGACTGGATGTGGTGGCATGTGCCTGTGATACCAGTGCTTGGGAGGCTGAACACAGGAAGATCACTACGAGTCCGATCTGTGTAGTGAGACCTTGTACTAAATACATAAAAAAAGAAGAAAAAAAATAGTTTTTCTTCAAAAATTTGAAGATACTACATTGTTAATTTCTAGCTTTCAGTTGGTTTTGTATTGTTTACCTTCTGCTCCCTCTGCATATCTGTTTCTTGTCTCTCCAGAACTTTCTGCTCTTCTCTTGAGCCCCAGGACTCTGAAGTTTTTCAGCAGAGTGACTGGGTGTAACTCTATTCTCATTCATCAGACTGGAACTCAGATCCTTGCTCTTCGGTTCTAGGGAATTTCTTAATTGGTCATTTCTTCCCTCCACTTCCTTTACCTTATTTTTCATAAATTTTATTATTCAAATAATAGGTTCTCAGAACTGGTCTTACAATTTTCTTATTTCCTCTTCATGTTTCTCTACTTTCTAGGAGATTTTCACGAGTTTATCTACCACCATTTCTTTGGAGGTTTTAATATCTAATTAGGTCAGAGCACATGTTCACATGGGAAAAGGGTCCAGAATGTGGGCTCAGAGGAGGGGGCCTGGTGGCCTCCCCAAGGAAGTGAGCCATAAAGTCCTGTTCTGAGGTGAGCAATCTCATATGTGCACAATGAAATCAGAGGGGTGATGACAAGAGAAAGGTAAAAAGAAATGAAACACAAGGAACTAACATTTATTGCAGGCCTACAAATATGATTTTCTGGAAGGTAAGTTTATTATATACCAACTTGATTTCTTCTGATTAATGTGTATGGAATCAAATTGAGATCCTGGAGACAGTCTCAATCTGGATATGAGATCAAGCAGCTCTGACTTTGCATGGCAGAGCCTGGTGGATTATAAGCATGTTAAACTTTCTTACATGAGCATACTACCTAAGAGTCAAGCACTGCAGCTTAGGCTGAAGCCCCTTCGATTTCAGAGACACTCCTAGGAATATACTCTAATCACTGACCATCTCCATTTCTCAGTTGTTGTGTGTTATTTTTTCACATATTTCTGATAAAATATAGTGGATCCTTAAACTCATGGAGTTGGCCAATAACATAAAACTAGTCTAGACCAACCCTAAGGCGGCAGCTAGGTAAATATTTATGTCTGCGACTGAATTTCTAAGTATTCCGCGCCCCTAATCTTTGTGAATGCTGCAAGTGCTTGCTAACAGATAATTTAGTATGCTGAAGACAGGCAGATGTTTGGGTCCAAAGCTGGAGTCTCATGGTCAGGCTTCCCGCCAGCGTGTGCTTGATGTGTCATGTTTCAGCCCCTGGGTTTCAGTCCCATGTCTATCTCTTACTTTCCCCCACTCTCTTCTCTGAAGCCCTAGGGATTTGGACAGCTTGGCTCTATTCTTCGGTTCTTTTTCTCCCAGGACTGCCTGGCAAGTAACATGCTATCTTCCTCTTCTCCCTGTCTTCTAGTTTTCTGTCACCAAAAATAAACTCTCAGGCTTGTTTTATTTAAGACTTTGACTGCTGATTCCTTCTTGTTTTGGAAATCAGCCTACTGAGACAGTTGCAATCAGCTCAGTGGTTCATGGCTAGTGGGAAGATTAATAAGCAGCTTGTGGACTCATGTTTGCTAAATGAAGGCAAGCAACTGCAAAATATATATGTTGTACAATTCCTGAAGATTTTTTTCCCCAGAAGCTCCTACCAGTTGTCTGTTTCACCTTTCCTTAAAATTTCTTTGATGTGAACCCTTTAAAAATCTGATCCTTTTCCTGCTCCATGTCTTCTTGTCCCTTTGGCTTCCTGTGAATGCTTTCTCTACAGCTATGTAGGAGAATCATCTGAAGGGCTGCTAAAGTAACAGGTGCCGGGGCCCCAGCTATAGCAATCCAGCTTCGGAAGTTCTGGGTTTTTACTGACACTGTTGGGCTGGGAGGTGACAGTAGACTACAACATTAGGAAGAGTGATTTCCTGCTGTGTAGATTTGGGCTCCATTTCCAAAATTATAAGCTAAAGTTGGAGCCCAATTTTCCAGGGTTAAGTGAGCCTGTTTATAGTAAAAATTTTCTTTCTGTGTTAGTCAGTTTTTTAAAAATTGCTGGGATACATTCCCCGGCACCTACAACCTAAAAGAGGAGAGGTTTAATTTGGCTCATTGCTTCACAGAAGTTAGTTCATAGTTAGCTGGTGTCAAGGCAAGAGTACCATGGCAGATGGGCATGGTGGACTACGATTCATTCCTTCACAGCCACCAAGGAACAGAGCAGAAGGGCATGAGCGTGGGTACCGCCAGGGACCAGCTATGGTACCCAAGGCCACCCCTCACAACCCACCCAGGTCCACATAGAAGCGTGCCTCGCTGATCTTTTAGGTGCCTCTGAAGCCAGTCAGGTCAGCAGCCTTGCTCTGCGGCCATACAGACCTTCAATTTCTTTATTAAGAGCAAAAGAAGTGAAAGGAAGGACAGAGAAGGAAAAGGGAAGGGAAAGGGAAGAAAGAGGATTCTCTTGTAGGGAGGACGTAGTCAGCGGATGGGACAGACTCGGAGCAATTATGTACTTACATCACCTGATGCTCAGGACAGGCATCACTATGGCTTGTCTCACTTCTTAGACACAGTATTCTACCCAGCAGCAATCAGGGAATCTGGATTTTGCACTTTTTACTACACTATGCAGCCTACTGTTCCAAACACCACTTGCCTTGTGTCGAGCCTTCCTACAAGACTCTTCTATGTTAAGAAATTCTTTCAAGGAGAGTGATAACTGGCATGCACTAACCTTAATAAGCAACCTAACATTTCCTTTCTCAGACAAAGCGTTCTGCCTTTCACTTTGAGTCTCCAAGACTCATTCTGTTGCCCCTGTCCCCGTGGAAGACCTCTATTGAACTATAGATCTGCAAGAGAGCTAATGGCGAAAAAGAGTAATAGGCATTGTTTATTGATAAAAGTATGTGATTTTTCTAACAGACTTGAAAAAGAAATTAGATTCATTCTGAGAAAAATTAGGAATAAGATCAATGATATATAATATACTGCATTTTTTCCTTGCAAATTTTTATTTGCTTCACATTGGATTGCCTTGTGAGGATAAATATGTATTTATTTATCCAACAAAACTGCATATAATTGCCATTATTTTGATATGAGCACTTGCTTCAAGCACGTATACTATTTTGATGAGAGTAATACTCAAGTGTTAGAAATAATTGCAGGTACTTTAAGCTGAGTTATGACGTGTTTGGAGCTTCTCTGTGTTCCAGCACCATAACTTTTGGGGTTTTCAGTTCGCAGTATTCAGTGTGGGATTGTGCAGAGGGGAATTTCTCTTTCCCAGCATCTTTAACTGCTAAATTTGATTCAGGGTAATAGGCAGTAGTCTTCACAGTATTCTGTTTCCATCAGTGCAGGGAGCCCAGGAAAAGATGACATTTCACCCTCTTAGTTCTCCTCCTCTCTTCCAAATCCCTGATCCCCAGCCAAGTTTTTGTAAATCAAGCATAAATTTCATAGAGCTTACATTGCCTTAAATTACTGAGTATCGGAGAAAAAAGGATGGTTGTGTTTCAGAAATCTGAGGACCTAGGGGTCTTTTAATCTATCTTGCCATCTATTTATTTGTCTCTGGCCAACTCAGTTCTCCTCACTGGTTAGGGAGTTATCTTAAATTATTTTAAGACTTAAAGTTTAATAAGTGAATTTTGATTTCACTTTGAATAAACCATATATTCAAACTGTGACAATTTTCAGCTAAATGCCTAAAAGGATTTTTCTTAAGAGTATTGGCAGCTGGTCAGATTTTCAAAGTCAATTTTTAGAAAACAAAAGCTTTTTAGGTAATTAACTGGAATATTCTGGACTGTCCCTTAATTATTAAGTGTTTGAGGAGGATAGTGGGATGATGGGCAAATTGATTCTTATATTTCTTACTAAAAAAATGCTTTCAATATGTGAAAATGTGTGCCATTTTCCACTGGTGAGCAAGTTATCAGAGATTTCAAGAAATTTCTCCCAATCAAAACATAAAGCATTAGGGAGTCAAACCACAAGACAACATGGTGACTCTGTGGTCAGTGTCTTCAGTAGTCCTTTGGAGATTTTGCAAAGAAGGGTAAAAGAGCTCTGCCTGTGAGGTGGGGAAAAATGGAGAAAGCTGAACACCCCAGGAACCATATGACTGATGCCTGTCTTTTATGAAATCAGATAAGCTGTGAAGGCTTTTACTCTTCCTAAGCCATCCTAAGCTTGCACAGTAATTAAATAATCACTATTTAATGCTTCTAGGCTCTACATGAAAATGATGGTCAGATGGGTATGCCTGGTGCAGATGGTCCAGACAGCACTGGTGTGGAGTCCCCAGTTTTCTTCTATAACATCCATTCTGGTTTAGGGCAGGGAAGTCTAGCTCAAGCTAAATGTTTCATTAATTTAAGGGTTAAAAGCAGGTTTGTGTACTCTATTCTGGATCTCCATGTGGTGTGTTTCATAACATCTCATTTAATGATTGATGTAAGAGTCAGTCAAGTCTTCGTCAAGAGCCATGGTCTGAGGTCAACCATGGCTCTTGTCTTGGTTTTGACTTAGCATCTCTGGCAGGAAGCTGAGGCTTGGGTAAGAGAACAACGGAATTTGGTAGAATCTTGAAGCAGACTGGCAATTTTGGCAGAATGTCTGCTGGTGTCCGGTTTTATATGACATCCATGAATCAGGGCCATTTACCAATGGACGTTCTGAAAGAGGCACTTGACGCTATTTTCTGAAGGGCTAGAAATTCAAATCCAAGGCAGTGAGCAGATGACAACTTCAGGCTCATGGGATAAAGGCAGGGAAGGCAAAAGGGAGCAGGTAGATGTCATCATCAAGCAGAGAAGAGGAGAAGGGGAGGCCAAGGAGATGCATCCCAAGGTCTGCTGCTCTCACGTGGATTTTATTGACTCAACCCTGTGTTGAGCAGCTCTGGAAATTACCACTGAGAAGATATTTTTTAAAATAAAGTTTTACTGAGATGCAATTCATTTGCCATACATATCACCCATTCAGAATGTAAAATTCATGATTTTTATCATATTCATGGCTGTACAACCATCACCACAATCTAACTTCAGAATATTTTTATCACTTGAAGGAGAAACATGCCATTAAATATCACTCCCCACTTTTCCTGTGCCCTTCTGCCTTAGTTTCTTTTTTCATTGCTGAAACAAAATGCCTGATGCTCAAAGTTCAAGGGGGAATAGCTTTCTGTCTTGTCTTGTCTTGTCTTGTCTTGTCTTGTCTTGTCTTGTCTTGTCTTGTCTTTCCTCTCTCTCTCTCTCTCTCTCTCTCTC
>NW_004524756.1:91146-110516 GCF_000260255.1 Octodon degus | reverse complement strand
CTCTCTCTCTCTCTCTCTCTCTCTCTCTCTCTCTCTCTCTCTCTCTCTCTTTCTTTCTTTCTCTCTTTCTTTTTGCACCAGGGATTGAACTCATGACCTTATGCTTACCAGGCAAGGACTTTTTCCACTGAGCTATCTCCCTGGCCCAGGAATAGGTTTTTTTGGGCCACAGTTTACAGAGGTTTCAGTCCATAACTGCATGACTTCAAGGCTGGTTGGCATAGCAGAGGAGAAGCAATTCATGGCAGCAGAAGGTAGCAAAGCAAACAAGGGGCCTTAGTAGGAGCTTTCTGCTCCTTTTATACTCTACCTAGGATACTAGGATTAGAGTGGTGCTCAGCCAATGAGTAAACTGAATTAGTAATCACACACCCTTAATCCCAGCATCACACACTCTAGATTCAGCCAAGCCACACCTATGATCACATGAGGCTTTGGGGAGACATCTAAGCATAAACCCTAATACCTTCTTATTCTCTATATCTAGCACTTAGAAACTACTAATATACTTTCTGTCTCTATAGATAATATTTCAGATATGTTGTATAAGTGGAAATATAAAATAGGTGATCTTTTATGATTGGTTTCTTTTCCCTGATCATATTATTGAAGTTTTATTTTTCTCTCAAGAACTTGCTTCTCCCCCAAAAAAGAATTTACTTGCTTGTTAAAGGGATTTTGTTTTAGTACCAAATTTATACTATTTTTCCCACTCATAAGGGGCCTGTAAAAATTGAAGTGTTCAGGTTAAAAAATGTTATGGTTAATTGAGAGGTATATAGATGCCTAGTTTAAAACAATTTTAGATAAAATATATTAAAAATAGCAGCAAAACTATTTTATTCTTCTTTTGATGGTTCATGGCATGAGAGATGTAGTGTAATTATTATTGAATTTGTTTGTCCGGAGTGAGTATCAGGGGCCAGGGAGACAGCTCAGTAGAATAAGTGCTTTCCTGGCAAGCACAAGGCCCTGAGTTCAATCCCTGGTACTGAAAAAAAAAAGTGAGTATCATAAGTATTTTAGATGTAGGTGATTCATGACTTACTCTAAAAGATAGAAAATCAATAGTGCAAAACCAAAACTAAATTCTCTGATATCCATTTATTTGTTTTGACTCTATTTTACTGAGGAAAATGTAGTAGAAAAATCCAGTTATTAGAACATAATGACGCTGGATTCAATAAAGACTGGTCTTACATTAAGTTAGGGAAAAGGAATTGGACAGTAACTTGTAAGAGAAGAGATTAAAAATCCTGACCTTTATTATCAGCTGGATCTTTGGGTGTGAGCCTTTTTCAGCTGTGTGCATCCTACTCCTATTTCCTGTATATATCTTTTCTCAAACAGAAATTGTATCTCAAGTTGAATATTTTCTTTCTTTTTGAAAAGAACACTTAAGGGAAAGTGAGACTGGTATTGTGCTTCCAAAATATTATTCAGTGTGTTCAGAAGCAAACTTACCCCATGCAAATTAGTACATGCTCAAGAAAACAAAACAAAACTGTATAACCAAGCAAAATGAACCTTGCTCTAGCCAACAAAAATGCTTGCTTTATAAATGTAGGAAATTTGTTTATGAATTTCTAGCTGAAGAAAGCAGTAGCCTGCGAAAGTAAAATATCATTATGGAGGTGGGGCATTTAGCACCAGAATTACCCTGAGAGATGGCTTGGTGCCAGGATTACAAGAGAAAAGATAGAAATGGTGGGAAAGTCATTGTCCCAGGGGACCAATCTCATCTGTATAAGTCACAGTGCTCTCAGCTCTGGCTTTCATTCCTTTACATCCCTGGGAGATAAATCATGCCTCTGTTGTTAACAAGACCGATGGATTCCTGTGGCTGAGAGGTCAGCACGCAGGAAACGTTGTTGATATCGGACTATCATTCTCTGCAGGGAGAAGAGTGGCTTGCGTAGTGAATCTTCTTTCCTACATACATTTGCTCAGATGCTGGCTGTTCATGCGTTTTTCAGAGAATTCCCTTGACAAATAGCTAATGTAGCATTTTGGATTGCTCTGTAGATTTGGTTCTAACCCTCTGCTAGCGATCACATCCTACTGATAAACACTAAGAGGGAACTAAGTTGCTTCACACAAAGGAGAAATAAGCACAAGCTCAGAGTAGGATAATAATGACAACCCGATCTGGAATATGATGTTCTTTAATCTCATTAGCTAACGTGTCTAAGAGATTTTTCATTTTTTAAATGGATGCTGTTATTAACTTGATAGCCATTATTTCAGATGAATTTCTTTAAAACTGAAGATTTAACAATGTAAGCTCTTTTCACAGCACTGTCTGCTTGGAGTGTCTTTTGTCTTCAACCCTCTGTCTTTTCTATATCTAGTTTGTTCACATTACCACGTATACAAGACAGCTGCCAAATACAGACTCACCCAAGGTCCTGGGAACTTGTCTCCCTGTTTTGATCTCTGTATTGGCTGCTTATGCAATTTCCTTTCAAACTCTAGTTTAATGAACCTTTCTCTTTCCTGTCTTTACGATCTCTTTTCCTCCATCTCCTCATTATTTCTGTCATTTATGCATACTGCTTATCTAGCTGGAATGTATTTGATTTCTCTTTCCCTTGTCCTTATCCTATGGGAAAGCTCAAGGCTGGCCTGGCTTAAACATTTACAAAGTTAGTTTATGCACTGGAGCCCCTTTGGATAATTCAGGCTTGACCCCATCGTGTTTTTTAAACAGAACTTGCACTGAGGGCTCTAGTTTTGAGCATGTCACATACTCTTCAGATTGTAGGGCTGTGAATTATGCTCGGGATGTACAACAAAGAAATTGAAATTTATATCTGACTTCCTCTGTTCAAAGCCTAAGTAGAAAAAATCAGGACATTTTAAACAAAAAAGGGGGGTATAAATTAAGGACCATTTTGTAGTGAAAAAATATATATATCTGCATATACAAATAGTTACGTTAGATATACAGATGTTTTCTCTTAGTACAATGAGAGAAAAGATTTGCATTAATACTGTTTACAAAAGATCATGTCTGCATCTTGTCCTCTGAATAACTACTATGAAGACAACAATATGCAATGTATTAATTATTGTAACTGTCCTAACCTGTTTTGAAACTGTCTCATTGCTATTTGTTTCTCAATAAAATTAATTAAAAAACAATGGAAATGTTACTCTGATTTGATCAGTACATATTATATACAGGAATTGAAATAGCTCACTGTTTTCTATATATATACAAAAATGTGTTATTAAAAATTTAAAAATAAACTAGTAAAGCTCTATCCTCAAAAAATAGATGAAGGCTGTATCCCAATTTTTGAAGAGGGAACATGATTTTGATTACATGCCACATCCTCAGTGTTGTTCTTACCATTCTTCATGCTTCAGTTCAGAGAAGAATAAAAGGGGAGATAAATGAGAGGAGAAACAAAGGAAAATGCTTCATGGTTCTGACTAATAAACTATCAGATGGACACTGAAGCCATACTTAGCCTTTCAGATTGTGCATCTTATTTCTAGACATTTAGGAGTAAATGCCGCTCCTTTGGTCACATATCTTGGCTGTTAAAAAAAAAAAAACTTGCTGATACTCTCTTGGAACATGTACAGTTTTTGTGATCATGATTTATCTTGGCAATGCTAGGCAGCTCTTTGTTATGGACTTTTTTCTTTCTTTCTTTTCTTTTCTTTTCTTTTCTTTTCTTTTCTTTTCTTTTCTTTTCTTTTCTTTTCTTTTTTTTTTTACAGCCAGGCAAAGAAGAATGAGGTTCTAATGCTTCTGAGGTTTAGGGGCAGGGGTGAGAGTAAGGGGTAGAGTTTATAAAAGTCTCCTTGGCCCTAGACATGCAGAACGCAGAGGCAGAAAAGAGGAAGAAAGTTTCCTATTTCATAAAGAAATTTTGGACACAGTTTGAACAGGGAATAAGAAAAAATACCCAATTGTAGTTTCATTGCCAACTTCCCATGTCTTCGTGTCTGTGGGATAACTTAAGATCTTTTCATTATACTTCCCTTGCAATTGAGCTTGCTGATGTTCCAAGGGAAATAGGAGGAGGGCTGGGAAAATATCTTTTGGTAGTTGAAATAAATGAGGTTTCTTATGTCATTTAAAATTGCAGCCTTCTTCAGAATAAACATGGATAACCATAATGATATTTTTGATGACCTTTCTGGGTGAATGATATGTGAAACTCACAAGCAGAATTTCTGCTAACCTAGGCCTGTTCATGGTAGCATCTGCAGGAAAGTTTTGGGGACCATCATATGGACGTGCAAATGGTCCCTAGTTATGTGTTTGACTCTGTGATGATGAGAAAGCAATACACAATTTATTACAAAACATATTTCAAATTCTGAATATTAATCTTTTCCCGGGTGAGTACAATACTCTCTTCTGTTGCTGGGCAGTGAAACTATTTGCAGTCACCCACATCATCTCACTTCTGGGGGATCTTATACTCTGCAGGGTACTGCATTGCTGTGCTATGGTATTCTGTGGCTTAGGTGTAGTAAATGTGTTTTCCTTTTAGGATACTTTCAACTTATAGCAGGTTTATTGAGACATGACCGCTCATAACCACGGAGCATTTGCATTGCTGTGGACCAACATTTTGGGTGAACATTACCCTCCAAGCTATTTTACTTCCCCAAGAGACAGAGCAAGACAGAGGAAGATGGTAGTGAGTAGAGAGAAGGACAGTTGTGGCAAGTGGTAAAGTGGTGCCGCGGTGCCTGCTCTCCCCGGCTGCTCTTCTTTCAGTGCATCAGTCTTCTGCAGCTGCTCTTCCTTCCCCAGCTATGCCATTCCTACCTGTGACAGAGATCCCAGGGTTGCCCTAATATCACAGTCCCCACACTGATGGTGCCTGACTAACAATCAGCACCCAAAACCGTGGCATATGAACATGCATGTGTGGCAGCTAAGCATGAGACCGAGGCCGTCCAGAGGTAAAGTGAAAGGAAAATGTACATTTTGAACTGAAGCCTCCCTTGAGTGTTCTCTGCTCTGAGTCCAGAACACTGATAGGAGAGTGTGGGAAAGCATGGCCACTGAATGGCCACATTCCTCCTGGGCATCATTTGTTGGCAGAACACATAAAGGGAACTTTCGGTAGGTATTCTGTGACCAACCATTAATAGGAAGGGTTAACCAAGTGGAAATGTAATGTGAGGATGGGAACCTGAGTAAATAAATAAACAAATTAGAGAAAACAGTTCAATAGATATAGGTCACAAAAATGCATATCCATATTCACCAAAGATCCATATTCTCAGAAGCAGAAGTAATTTATAGACATGAAACAAAAAGAAGAGCCTTGTGAAAATATTTAATGAGGGGAGAAGAGATATGGTTCAGTGGTGTAGAGCTTGCATGACAGGCACAAGTCCTGAGTTTGATTCCTGAAACAAAACTTTTAATGAGGGACTAAGACATGTATTATGGGCTATGCTCATATAATTGCTGATACAAATAAATAGAAGATTTAGAAGACAAATTTGAGGACTTCTAGAAAGTAAAACAAAGTCAGTATTGAAAAATAGGAGGAAAGTAGAAGATTTTTGAGGTCAAATAGTGAAATAATAGACACTCTAGAAAGAGAACACAGAAAATGGGTAGGAAATGTGGAAGATTTACACAGAAACAATCCCAAATGACAGTTTCAAACATAAAGATTATTGAATGGAGAAACAATTGTCCACTACAGGAAGATTTATCCAGAGCCTCACTGAGAGAAACACAAGTAAAAGTAAGCAAGTTATTCCAAGAATAAAACAATTTTTCAGGAAAGTGAATGCTATGTTCTGAATGTGTTTGCGTACTGCTCCACATTCATGTGTGAAATCCTAACCTCCAACATGATGGCATGAAACAGTGGGGCCTCTGGGAGATGATTACATCACAAGAGCAGAGACCTCCTGAATAGAATTAGTGATCTTCTAAAAGAAGCTGAAGGGAGATTCTTGTCCTGCTGCTACATGAGCTTACAGTGAAAAGATGGCTTTCTAGGGGCCAGTGAGTATTTCTGCTACAGCCAAATCTGTCCGAACCTAGATCCTGGACTTTTAGAACTCTAGGACTGAGAGAAATAGATTTTCACTGATTACAAGGTACATGGTAGACATTTTGTTATGACAGCCCAAATGGACTAAGGTAAGCAATAGATCTGTGCGCCAGTACTTGGCTGATGACAGGTATAATCACAATGGGAGGGGAAGGGAAGGGGATGAAAAGGAATGAAGATGTGTGGTATTTGTGCAACAATTCTAACCATTAGGTACTGCAAATATGCACTAATAAAAATGCAAATAAAGGAGGAAGAAAAGAAATGGGGAAATTGAGGAAAACTAAAAACCACAAACTTTAAGTCATCTGAAAGAACTAAAACTATGTTCTGAAAATTAGTAAGGAAATTGTCTAGGTGAGCTGTGGTTTAGGAATTCAATTCATATTATCCATAGCAGGAAAAAAGGATATTACATAAGTATAAAAAAGAAGTGATTTAAAAATATAAAAGCAATACTGTGAGAAACAGCTAAAATACTAAAACATGGCTGTTTTGTAGGAATGAAACGGAGAGACAAGGAGGGGCCTTGCAGCCTCTCATCGAGAGCCCTGCACTTGTGCAGCCTTGTGAGGCAGGACTGAAGGGTGGGCACCTGCTGAGGCCTATGCGAGGGGTGCTCATGACCCACCTAGTCTACAGACCATTTCTGGGTGCCATAGCGTTGCAGAACCTTTAGCTCATAGGAAGTGGTGTTTGTGGCACCTGCAGGAATCGTGGTGTTGTCCTCACACTAGGCAGTGTGCAGGGAGGGGCAACAGAACATCCTGTTCTGGGACTGGGGTTCTGGTGCAGGACAGCACTGGCAGGCGAGGGGGCTGGTGGGAGCTAGGATTCATCTTTTCTCTCTCTCCCTTCTTTTCTTCCTTCACTCTTTGCCTTTTCTTCTCCCTATACCTCTTCCTTGTTTCCTCCTGTTTTGGAAATATTCATTATCTGTCTACTGTCTTACTTACATATCAATGATGTAAACACCTATGTTTCTCTCTCCATTTATCTCTGTATCTGTCTCTCTTCTCTCTCTATCTATCTATATCTATCTGTCTGTCTGTGTCTGTCTGTCTGTCTATCTATCATCTATCTATCTATCTATCTATCTATCTATCTATCTATCTATATTGAAAGAAAAAAAGAAAAAATGCAGATATCCCTTACTAAGTAAGGAACATCTACACCCCACTACACCCCTGAAGGGCAGAAAGGATCAGCTCTATCTATTTTTTTCTTTTCTTTTCTTTTTCCTTTTTTCTCTCTTCTTTTTTTCTTTCTTTCTTACTTTCTTTTTTTTTTTTCAGAACCGGGGATTGAACTCAGGCCCTTGAACCTGCCAGGCAAGTGCTTATTCTACTGAACTACCTCCCTGGCCCCTTATTTTTTCCTTTTTAAAAGTTTTATTTTGAAGAGTAAAAACAAAAACAAGAACAAAAATCAGAAGCAAAAACAGAAAAAGGGCAACATACCGCAATACATATGTCACAGATTTTCAAAACAAGCTCAGTTCATCAACAATAGTTGATATATTACCCATTTTTATCATCAAATCTGTTGCTCAGATTAACAGATAGTTATGTATGATTGGACATATGATTGAATATTATACCTTGCTTTCAAGGTAAGTGTCTTAATTCCTTTTTCTAGTTGCTGAGACAAAGTACCTGACACCCACAGTGAAAGGAGGAAAATTTTATTTTGGTTCATGGTTTATAGAGCTTTGGGTCCATAGTCGACGGGCTCTGAGGGAGACCAGCATGGTAGCACTGCAAGGGAGAAATAGTTCTCAGAGCAGACAGGAGGAAACAGCAAATCAGAGAGATTCCCTCTCCCTTTCTTCCCAGCCAGGCTGCAAGCCTATTAGTTGATGCCACCGTGAGCCTTCCCTTCCTACTCACTTAGAACTGTGCTAAGCCAATCAGTAGCCTAATTTAGTTATCACACAGCCTTGGTCCCAGTACTATGCACCCTGGATCCAGCCACCTCTAACAGCCCCACCTGCAAGTGCATGAGACTTTGGTGGTGGTGGTGGCTGTCTAAATAGATGCCACACCACTAAGGGTCATATGTTACAGTGAGTTGGATCCCATGCAAAGTATTCCTAAGCATTTTTTCCCCAGGGCTTTCTGAGTGCTACTTCAAGTGTGATTTGCTGCCCAACAATATAAAATATCTACCTGGGGCTAGTTAGAAATGCGAGTTCTCAGGCTCCACACTCAGACCCACTGAATCAAAGTGTCTGGACAGAGGACTCCGGAATCTGCATTTTAACAAGGTCTTCAGGGAATTCTGATGCACTCTGAAGTTGGAGAAGCACTATTTTAAATGTCATCAGTTCTGTGATGGAAGAAAAAAAAATGTCAAAATGTCACAGCATCTTTTCCTTCTGTGCCTGCTCAGGAGAACACTGGCTGTAGGGCTTGTGCTCAGTTTCTGGGCCTTCTTTGTGCAGAATTGGGCAAATATAAATGACTGTGTGTAGCTTGATTGATTAAAGTTGGGAAAAATAGTGACTCAGAATGCAAAGGAGTTAGAAAATGAGGCACAAGAAACACAAATTTATATTTATGTGTATGTGCAGGGTGGCTTGAATAAATGTACTGTGGATTTCTGCTGGTCTATGGAAAGGAACAGTTAATGATTTTTTTCCTTTTTGTCAGTTCTTAAAACTTTTTTTCTTTTCCAAATTTGTGTGTATATATCTCACAACTAAGATCTCATCTCACATCTAAACAACTAAGCTGAAGACAATACTATGCAATACAACAAATACTTTTGAATCATATGATTTTGTTTAGTGAAATTCTGTATCATTTAAAATATTTTAATGTGACTATATCGTATTCTCTTTAAGAAATAAAAATGGGAAGGAGCACGAGTTTAGCATGGGCTTGGTTTTAGAGAAAATCCTAAGAAGTTGTGGAGGCAGAGGGCAGGCGGAATGATGATTGCTAGATCCTCTTTAGAGGCTAGTTCCCAGAGCACAAAATGTTTTGAAGTGGAATAACATGAACTCTGAAGGGCTGGCCAAATAGCTCAGTGGATTAAAGCATCTGCAAATAGGCACAGGGGCTGGGGGTTCGATCCTGGGCCTGCCATGTTGGTGAATGAGACAGGGTATGGTGGCGCACGCCTGTAATCCCAGCACTTGGGAGGCCGTAAACAGGAGAATCGCTATGAGTCTGATCTAGTAGTGACAACCTGAACACCCTGTAGACCCTTCCCTAAAATACAGAAAAAAAAATGAACTCCGAGTGGCATTCTGTGAGTTTACTGTAAAGCTTTCAGTTCCTTTGGCTTTTCATTTGGGCAGTGCTGGCTGTGCTGTGGTGCTGAGACTGGAGGAGGCCAGGCAGGAAAGCGCTTCTGGGTGGGACCAGCGAGGACCTCGCATCACAGCTTGCCTGGCACCTTGTGTGCAGTGACAGTTGTTTCAAATTACTGAGCTTTTGGTTGTGTTTACTGGAATCTGGGGAGAGCCTGCTCTTCAGTTAGAGGATGGTGCTAAGTGGACGACACAGGAGAAAGGTGGTTTTTGATATTATCATGGCCACTGCTGATTTAAGGGCAAAGAGATTCTCAGTATACGTGACATGAATTTTTCTTTTCTCATTTAGCAGCATGATCTCTTAATTTCTACAATCCTTCTCTTTTGACCTCTTCCTTTTTGTCCTGCCATCATAGCCATTTCCCTCTATGGGCTTGCCTTAGATCCCATCCACCTTAGAAGTCCCATCACTGCTGAAATCTCACATTTGTAGTACCATCTCTTACACGCCTTGCTAATTTGCTCTAGAACTAATTTCCTTCCTTCCTTCCTTCCTTCCTTCCTTCCTTCCTTCCTTCCTTCCTTCCTTCCTTCCTTCCTTCCTTCTTTTTTTGTTCCTTCTTCCTTCCTTCCCTCCCTTCTTTCTTTCTTCCTTTCTCCCTCCCTTTTATCCTCCCTTTTAATATTTTTCTTTAGTGCCTGAGATTGAAACCAGTGCCTTCACACCAAGTTTCATTCCAGACCTCCACCCCCATATTACTGGTCTTGCTATGTAGTCTAGGCTGGGCTTGATCTTTCAAAACTTCTGCCTCAGCTTCTCACAGTACTGGGCTTACAGACATGTGCTACACGGCTGGGTACTATAGAACTTTCTCTATAGAACATCTATGTGTAGGAAAACTCCCCTGGGTCTTCCCTCAAGTCATGACCCTATTCCAGCAGCTGATTCTCATCTCCACTACCCACCCACCATTGAAGGCACTGTCATCCTTAGTTGATACAAACTAGTCACTTTATATCTGATAAAACTTTCCCAGAGTTTGCTCCTCATAGTAACCAAAGCAATCATTTATAACACAGATTGGATTACTTTAATCCTTATTTTATAATCTTTCTGTGGTTTCCCAGACCACTAGAATTAATCCAACCCTCCTACCACACAACATGCCAGGTTCTGACTGACTTGATTTCCTTTCTAACTTTGCTCTCTTCTCCTGACTTCCTTGATCATTCTGCTTTATTTTTCTATTTGAAGATTTCCATCTGTTTTCCAGACCTATTTGCTTGCCATGTGTAATGAGATGTTTCACAAGCATCTCAAATATAACCTGTTTGAACATGCACACTTGTGCATGCACGCACACCCCCAGCTTATGCTCTTCCTACACACTTAATTGTTCACAGAATGAGTATCATTCTTGTTTCCTTCCTTGGTAAGTTCTATAATTTCTGCTTCTCTGCCCAAAAAACACTTTAATTTATTCTTTAGGTCTATGGCCAATGCTCCACTATCCTTTCTGGCTTGGACTATTAGAACATATTCATGTTTTGCTCTCCCCATTTTTATCTTGACACATGAAACTTCTTTTTCATGCTAGGAAATGAGCCCAGGTCCTTATACCTGGTGACCATTTATGCTACCACTGAGATACATACCCAGCCCCTCTGCACCGATCTTACCTCCTGCCTCTGTAGTGGCCATGTGCCTTCATGTACCTTGGTTTTAGATCTATGTGCATTCAAAAATAACCTGCTTTTTTAAAAAAAAAAAACTGAGGCAAAGTCTTATCTATATGGTGGGAATACACACATATATATTTTCCTAACTGCACTTTTGGCACCCAAAATATATAGGTATAGTATCCATATTGTTCAACCCCCAGTCAGAAGTGTCCTAACCATATATAGCTTGAGGAAAACATTTGAAACCAGGGCTATTCTGAAAATCCCAGGCCAATAAATGAGACAGACAGTAACAACATCGGACATAGGAATTTGCGAGCACTGGGCTGCTGCCAGGAATTCTGTCTGATCTTTAACCTTAATCCTTTAGGAGATCAGGTGAAGAGCATATATGTAAGGAAAGAAAGATTAGGCCTATTGTACTTGAGGGGTAAAACTGGAACTAAGCAAAAGTTCTAACCTTTCTTTCAGAACTCTTAAAAAAGACTTTGGGAAATGTAATGTGAACCTCCATAATTCTCTGGATTTTTCCATTTTTTTTCTGTTAATAAAAGAGGAAGTTATATGCCCTAAATATTATATCAACTATGTTTTAAAACATCCCAAAGTGGTCAGTTGTGATGGTGCATGCCTGTAATCTCAGCACTCAGGATGCTGAGGTAGGAGGAGAGACCAGCCTGGGCTACAAAGTGAGCTCAAGGCCAGCCTGAATTGCATAGTGAGACCCTGTGTCAAAAGCATAAGAAGACAAAAATAAATAAATAAATAAAATAAAAAATAAATAAATAAATTCCAAAGTGGTTATTTTATCAAATAAAGGCCACTCCACAGTGACTTTATATAGCCATTTATGCAACTCATGTTTCTGATTGTTACCAGAGTGAGTTGTTCATACTGGGCCTTTCCAGGAACTCCTGTGGAGCTGTAGTGGTCTGGTGTCTCCACCATAGAGGGCCAGGGAGTCAGTGCTGAGTGTCCATGGGCCTCTTCCTTGGGTTGGCCTCTCATCCTTCCAAGAACTATCTTGATTTTCTTCCTGTCACAAAGTGTAGGAGGGAGCTGAAGGCCCTGTGGAACCCACCTAGGAAGCTGTAGACACTACCTCTGTGGTTAAAACTGGTACAGGGCCAACCCAAACTATTTATTGGATTCAGGGCCTTGCTATGCAGCTTGGACTCATAGTGATCCTCCTGTCTCAGCCTGCCCAGTGCTGGGATTGCAGGCATGTGCCACTACTCCTGGTTTCTGTGGCCTGCAGAGTGAACCTGAGGTTCGGGGGCTAGCACATCATGCAATACCAGGGATTGAACCTGGGTCCTTGCCCTTGCTAGGCAGGTGCTTAGACCACCAAGCTATCTCCCCAGCACAAACCCAAATTCTAAAGAATGAGAAATAAGCTCTAGTACTTAATGAGGGAATGATAATTTTATGCAAACTGTCAGCATAGAGGAATGGAAACAATTGTGGCTATAATTGCCAATAATTTATAGCATTCCATTATTATATCCCTTTGGAGAAGTCTTCTGCATTACTTAATATGTTCATGTTTATATGAGCATGAAGATGTGTACATGTATATGAATGTGTAAAAATACTCCGTGCTAAAACTCATAAACGTAAATGTATGTATACACAGACATGCTTATACTAGGCATACTTATGTGTAGAAAATGATTCACTAATATGTTGGTATGTATTAATAAATACATAAACAAAATCTGGACAGCAGTTGTCTATTATGTTGTCTGAAGTCATTTGTCAGAGGATCCAGAAAGTAAATACTTCTTAGAAGATGTGTAGCTCCTAAATATGCAATACATTTTTGTTCAGATAATAAATGCATAATTCTTCACTAGCTTTGGCTTACTTTGGCTTCTCGAAACCCCAGAGTTAACCTAATTTCATCACCCATTCCTAGTATTAGCTTAGGTACAGTTATCTTTCACTTTTTAGAATGTTTACTCTTTCCATCTTTAACTTTCTCATTATACAATTATTTATTATGAACTACTTCCATCACTTTGGAAATTATATGAGGTGCAGTCAAAATATTTTTAAACGTTTTCTTTTTTTTTTTTTTTTTTAAATTTTATTTATTTATTTATGTGAGTGTGTGTGTGTGTGTGTGTGTGTGTGGCCAGCTCAGCCCACCAGGGGGCGGGACTGGCTGGCATGTGGTGCTGGGGATTGAACCGCGGTCCCTGTGCTTTGCTAAGCTTGTTCTACGTAGGTGCTTTAGACCACTGAGCCATCTCACCAGCCCCCAAAATATTTTTAAAAACACTGTTATGCCTTTTATTGTACCAGATGAATTCTCAGTTTAGAAAATTATGCTAATGCACACTGGGCAGACTGAAGACCCAAACATTGGAGTGCTTTCACTGTATTAATCTCTGTAGTATTAGTCAATGGGGTAAAATAGCTCAAACAGAAGAGGAAAGTTCCTCACAGCACTCTGGAGCTCAGATGCCTGTGGTTTAATGCATCTTTTTCTCACATTTGCTGACCAGTCATCTAGAAAGCCAGGGTGACTCAACCAGAAAATACAAACGGCTGTGGATTCCACATCTCCATTTGTGTCTGCTCTCCAGTTTACCTCTTTCTCCTTTCATACTCAGAAAGGATTCTTCATGAAAGTATAAATCATCAGTTTTGTTATTGACTAATACGGGTTGTTACCTCACTTGTGAAAAACAGCCTTGCATGAAGCTACCTTTTGCCAATTTGGTGCTTGCCATTACCTATGATATGTTGCTGAATTGGGAGTTATTAATTCCAGTTTTTACCTCTGATGCAAATTATTTTTTATTTCTCTTTTATTTGCAAAAGAATCCAAATATATTTGCCCATGTAGCATTTGCATTAGTATCTCAGCTTGTATTTTTCTCCCCCCTTTCAGATTCAAAGTGAAAATAGTCACGTGGGCTTGGGCTACATACCATGTTAGCACGGGAATCATTTAACAGCTCTTCACTTGCTCAAGGTTGTTTTACCTGGTTAAATCTTCCAGCAAGAGCACAGCAAGCAAAGATTGTCTCCAGTGGCTAAAATAGGAGTCATGTTGCTGATTGTATTATTTCACAAGCATTGGGGAGCCTGTCTACTGTGGCTCTGCCCACGCTACTCATGATTGTTACCTAATTTTGAACCCTTAAGCACATTCTACTACAAAAGAGGAGGTTGTGAGCTGCCTAAGGAAGTTTCCCAAAGTAACCCAAGATGTGGCATTTTGACAGCTTTGCGTTGATAGAGCCACAAAACAAAACAATAGAAAACAAAAATACACAGAGAAACCAGACACTAAAAATTTAAAGAGCAAATCTCAGGCACATGAGCACAATCCCAAATTACTTATTAATTTTTTCTAAGGACAGCATTTCATTGCTTATTGAAGAGATGACATTTACCCTTATTATTATTGCCTCAATTCTGTGGGGAAAATGTTGTATTGCTTCTGACTAGTCAATTTAAAAAGACATGGTAAGCTATACATCAAAAATGTTACTAGGTTCTGTGCTTTAGAGGGTTGTTCTACTGATGTGAAAGTTAATTGTGTTGTATGACTTGTTCACCATATTTTGCACACATTTTTATGAGCATGTACTATGTACAGCTTAGTGACAAGGTGCTAGATCCCCATTACCTATGATACTCTTCTGAATTGGGAATGTGAATAGAACAAACGGAACGAACACCATCACTGCCGTAAGGGAGCTGCAATTGCACTGAAATCGTCTTATTAAACAAGTTGATAAAAAAGGAGAAATGCACACACATATGAACACAGACAGACAGACAGACAGACAGACACACATTCACCTTGAATCAAAAGCTACAAAAGAAAAGAACATGGCATGTGATAGCCCCAGGAGTGGGAGCGAGGTGGTAGAGAGCACTGTTGCATATTTAGAATCATCATGAAAGGCCTGAGCATGCCACATACAGGATGGTGACAGCAATGTGAAAGGGGAAGAGAGATTCAGTAGCATGGACAACGGCTGGGGGATTTGAGCGAAGGAAGATGAGCACTGCCAAATACCTGGAGTCAAAGGACAGAGTCAGAGCATAGAAGGTGCTTGCAGAACCTAGGAAGGAGTTTGGATTGTGTGCGAAGTTTCCCGGCAGCCCTTTGAAATAACCCATCTACTCCAGCTGTGGCCGCTGGGTTATGGACTTGAAGTATTTTATTTCTCTTTGCTTTGGTTTATATTTGTAGAAAAAATGAAGGGATACTTCTATAAAGATATGTTACAGAAATGGTACCAAATTTAAAATCCTAAGTCTTAAATGGTTTTTATGTAAGGTGTGTGTGCGCACGCTCGCGTGCATGCTTCATAAGAAAAAATACCTCAGCGTTACAAACGTAAAATCAGGAAGGACTGTTATTTCTGGAAGGAAGCTGTGCAAGTGGAAGCACAGGGCGTACGCTTCACTGTGGTACAAGGTGTCCACGCTCTTCACACCTCGAGGACGGCTGTTCCTGGCTCTGCCGAGGTGTCAGTCAGCTGTCAGGTCTCAGGACAGTTTGAAGCACTCTCAGCATCATTCTTCAGAAGTCCTGTCAAAGAGCTCACATTAAAACACTTGTCTTTGTTTTGATAGTTGTCTAGTAATTGACTCTGAGGTTCTGGTCATTTTTTTGTGCAGTGCAGCTGGCATCCCTTGTCACAGTGTAGCTCTGAGAGTTGGCATCAGTGTGTCTGAGATAGGACCAAGAGATGGAGTGGAAGAGTAAAAGAGAATGAGACTCATGTATGCTAACCATTATATTTTATAGGTTCTATTTCTTGAGCAAAAAGTACTGGAACTATTCCAGAAGCCTGTTTCAGTGATATTCCAAAACCTCATTTTAAGATGAAAGCCATGAAGTTCAAGGTGCTTTTCTCACTTGGATCTCCTGCCTGTTTTTGTTCAATATTCTTGTTTCCTTTGAAATTTTATTGAATGCTGTTGCATATCTCTTAACATATCTGTCAAACTATGTTTCTGTAAAAAATGGTATGTAGCCCATGAAGTTCAGTCTCAGAAAAAATAATGCTTTGCTTTTTATGAAATAGAGGGAATGATATGCTGGCTAATTTATTCCATTGCCAATGCTTTGTAACACTAGTTGAAATGAATGAAAATGATTGCATTTGTAGGCCTGGTCTGCAGATATGAAACACTGCTGGAAACCATTGAGTTTGGAATGGATTTAATTTACTCTATGGCTGTCAGCCCATGAGATGCCTGTGTTTTGTTTGCTTTCAAAAAAGAGAAAGAAATTAAAAGAGCAAAAGCTTTTGAAATGACTATAGTTCAAAGGCAATAATGCTTGAGCCCAAACGTTTTTATTTCACTGAACAATGGGATATTGTTCTGGAAAAGCCGCAGAGGAGGGAACGCTGGGATGACATCTTCCTTAGTGAGAACTCAGATGGCTTCCTCTGTTAGCAGGTGGTCTGGAGATGCCTTGGAATGAACAAAGGTAGGACTAAGTGTGATGAGCAGGAACGCGTGAAAATAGAGCTTTCCTTTTTCCACCCTAAGAATCTTATCTCTAGGCTCTCCCCCCTACTTAAATAGTGACATGTTTGACATTGACTAACCCAAAGGATGATAAATTTGCTCATTCTCTTATATTTCTTACTCCCGGGATGGGACCATGAGGTGGTACCACACAAATACAGGTGGAGAAAATCCTTCCACGTACATTTCTTTGCTCAGGGTTTTTGTATTCTGCTCTAGTGGCACAACCTAGCAAGCTAACCCTCCTTCCTTCATCCAGATACTTGAGTTGGGCATTGGGGAGGATTTGTAGCAACATTTAGTCACCAGATCTTTGGTTTTAGTGTCTTGTATATAGAAGAAAAAAGCAGCGTCTGCTCTCATCTACTAGAAAGGATGGAATGGTTATTCATGTTTCTTTATCACATCCGTAATCTCTTGCTTTTTAAAAGGGTGGTATTGAAACCATCTGGGTTGCTTTGAAGTCATTATGAACAAACTAAGACTTTTCTTGTGCCATGTAATATTTGATTAACTTTGGCACAAATACACCTGTGTTTATAAATCTGACAACTTCTCTGTAGATGAAGGAAGTCAGAGTCAGAAATTTGCACTGAATTAAGCCTTCTGGTAGGCTCCAGGTTTCTTTTTTTCCTCCTGGCATTATTTTAGATTAAGCATTTCCACATGTGCATAAATGTCTTTGGCTTTGCATGTTAGGTTATTTAAAGAGACAATAAATGCAATGATTAAGTTCTTAGAACTCAGGAGAAAACCAGATTCAAATCCTAGGCTCATAAATTATTGTGTTACCTTATGAAAGTGACTTTACCTCTCTGCACCCTGCTACCCTCAGCTGTAAAGTGGTGACTGTGGTGGCCAAGCTGGCCTGTGTGTCCTCACCCACAATATTTATGCAAATGTACATTTAACTCCCATGTTGCATACAGCTGACTTTGTGAGAACTGATGAAGAGTCACGGAAATGGTGGTGTGTGAGTGCAGAGGCTATGCACCAGACTTTGTAGCTCTGATTTGCCCTTTCTCTTGGATTTGCCAGTGTAGGGAAAACCAACAGCCATGCATTTTGTAAGGAGAATAAGCAGCCAGAGGAAAAGCCCACGTGACTGGTGTATTGTCAGTGTTCACTAGAGAAATAGATATAAGAAATGCAAAATAGAAGAATCTTCAAGATTGGCTTACAAAGGCCACCCATGAAGTTGGATGTAAAAGAGCACAGAGGGTCTTTCTGCACACTGGTGACCCCAAGGATCCAGTCAAAGTCTGAATCTTACTGTAGTGTGCCAGGAGAGTCCATTAGGAAGCTGATGGAAGGCTGAAGAGTCTATGCTGGAAGCCAGGTGATGACGCCAAGGTAAAGGTGAAGGCTGGAGCTCCTCCAGAGAAACAGAGACAGATCCATCCTTCATTTCCCCTTTATGCCATCCAGGCATCAATCCATCCTAAGCTGGGCCTTCCACACCCTAGGATGTGGAATTGCTGAGTCACTTAGTTGAGCTTCTCTTACTCAAGTTGACACAATCCATCAACCATCACAGCTAGAATTAAGGTTTCCTGCCAATATGGAGTACCATGTGAGTGGGCCATCTTGGAAGTTCCATCTCTGGTCCCACTGGAGTTTTGAGATGTCTACGACCGAGGTGGATGTCTTGATTACAACCTCATGAGATAACATAAGCTAGAACCACCCAATTAAATTGCTCCCCAGTTCCTCACATGCAGGAATTCAGTAAGATGTAAATGTCTATTGTTGTTTGGAGATGCTGAGTTTATGAGAGTTTAATTTATAGTAACAGGCAACAAATATGATTATATTGATGGTATGCCATCACAGGCTTGTTGGGAGCATTACATATGTCAGTGCGTCCTATAGGGTCTCTCATGACATTAATAAAATTTAGAGGCATTAATTGTGAAAGGGACCTAACACCCCAGGACCAATCCTGCTCTCCAACATCTGCAAATGTTTAATTTTGCCCTTCGTGCATGAATAGCTTCAGATCCGCAGCAGGCTCCCAAGTGATTCGGAAACGGGATGGCACATCTGATGCATCCGTGTCCTGCCGACGTCCTCTTAGCTCACTGTTCTCACGCTTGCAGACAGCTGCGGAGCAGTCATCAGCCTGAGGACACTTGCTTCAGCTCTCCTGGTTGCTCCTGGGGCAGGCCTGTGGCTTCCTACTGCTGCTCTTGGCGCAAGTACAGGGACTCTAAACCACATAGGTGCGTGTGCTGACCCGGATGCTCCCTGGAGCTTACCAGCAGGGCTGCCTGACAGTGGGAGGTGGCAGGTAAAGTGTCCCTTTCCTTTCTTTGTCTGAAAAGTTCTAAAGCACCTTTTAGTGGCTCCTTGAAGTATTCTTAGTGAGATGGAGGCCTGATGCCCACAGTGGAAACACTCAACCATGTACCCTTCAGTTGACTTTTCCTTCTTTTTTGTCTCATTCCTCCCCACTCCTGACTTCTGTTTCTTGAGTCCATGCCTAAAACAACCTCTGTGCCAACATTGCTTGTCTCTGGCTCTGTTCCTTCAGGATAAACCCTAGGGTGAGAAAGATGACTGCAGTAAGAACTGTCTGAGTGTTGTTCGGTTGATATGTGTGTTCACGAATTCGTTAATGTTCAAACTTGTTTGCTCTCTTCAATGGCTTTCTGCTGTGCTGAGGGTAATCTCCAACAACTCTCTTGCGTCTTCCAGAAGTGGAGATCTGTCCATTCCCCAGTATCCTCTCCCACATCTGATCATTTCTCTATCTCGGACTTACCTAATGCTCTTTATACCACAGTGTCTCTGTTGCCTCTCAGTCACTTTGCTTGGCACATTGTCACTCATTGTCTGGGCCTAAACACCATATCCCCAAGAAGATCTTTTGG
>NW_004524756.1:81494-91046 GCF_000260255.1 Octodon degus | reverse complement strand
TTGCATAATATTTGGCTTAGACACCATTTGAAAAATGTTTATCAAATGAAAGATTTCACCTGGGCAAAGTTCCATTTGGTTGATGCTTTTCTATGTTATCTTTCTTTCTGTGTAGACATATGTCTTAATCTGTTATTTGAAAACATGGAAAATGTCCAAGAAGACTGCAAGTTTGTGAAACAGGATATCATTTTTATAAGGTAAAGGCTAGCTTCTTGCCAGTAAATGTGTTTATATTTTTCATTACAGAAAGCAGTGTCAGAGAAACACATCAATGGACAAGCTTCCCAATGCTTTAGATTATAATTCTTTACAAAATTTGATTGGCCAATGAAATTTAGAGATCTTGTCTACTGAATAGAGGCTATCTGTCTTTATTGAATAAAACTTGTGGTTTCAATTTATGTACTTGAAGCTCTCCTTAAGTAGAAAACCCTGTTGACTTCCAATATAAGTAGGATAGGAATGCTATTGGTTGTATCAATTGAAAACCGAAGCACCCATCCTAGAAAAGCTACTGTTTCAGACACAGCCAACAGACAGTATGAAGGTCAACACATCAGGGCTCTCTTGGTATATTTAAGGAAAGATAGAGAGTCGTCTTTTATGACTAATATACTGTTTCAAAAAGCTCTAGGGAGAAGTTTAGAGTCATCTTGGTGTGTTATGACTTAAATTTCTATGCTAACACTGAAAAATCCATCCTAACTATATTATAGTACAGAAAAGAGACCCCTGAATGATATTTTATTCATAACTATATTATGAAGTAGGAGAAAAGACTATGAAGCATTCCATATTTGAAACACATACACAGATGAATATGTCTGTAAAATAGGAGTGAACTTTGTGAGTAAATTTTCCTTGATAATTTACAAAGGATGGTGCACTAAATTTATTATGTTCTTTGTGGCTATAAATATCACATACTCTTTGTGACCAAAACCCAGTAATTTGTTCAATAAATATTTGTCACAGGGAGCCTGTTGTGTTCCAGGCGCTTCTTCAGGCACATGAGATGCAGCAGGAACAAAGCACGTGTTAGCAGGACCTCTTCAAGAATGAATTTTGCTACGGCAAAAGGCTCTTTGCAAAACCTCACAAGGAGGAAGTGGTTGCCACAGTTGTGAATTAGCGCCAGTCTGGCTAACAGGAAATTGTCAACAGATTACCCATGGTGTTTGCTGAAGAGACGGGCATTCCAAAGGGGAGGCAGGATTTTGTGCTTACTCTAGATGTGGCTGTTATGACAGTTTGTTGAAAGCTAGAGGTATTCTTTCTCTCTAAAAAAAAATTGGGATAAATAGGTTGAACTCACCTTTCACTGAGCCATGGACTTTCTTTTGGTGAAATTGACCTGTTCTCTCTTTCCTATTCCTAGTATTGAGGAGAAGTGGCCAGATGACCAGAGATGAATCCTGTACAGAAAAAGCAAATATATCAGCATTCCTAGAAATTAAGGACAACTGTGTATCAATACAGAGCTGATAAGGCAGGGTACATTAAAAATTGAATCCTTGGACAAAATCCATGAGACGCTGAATGTGTGATTTAAGCCTGTTATTTTACAGCTCGGATGGGTGCCTGAGGCACCTGTGAAGTGCACTGTGTTATCAATGCCTCCACTCACCCTCTGTGAGCCTGATACACCCTGAAGTTTGAGACGCTCTTGCCAAGAAGGCAAATACATTTGCCAGTACACTCTCTGCCACATTTCTTGAGGATTCCCAGAATCCTTGGGTAAAACAGCAATTTTATATGCTGTCTACAGTGAACTTTTATCTTTAAAAATCTGTGTCAAAAGTAAAAATAAAATTAAGCACAAAAATTAAACATGTATAAATTCTTGATAGCTAGAGGATTATATTAATTAAAGAATTACCTAAACTACAGGTGCTATGACTCTAGTTTGGATAGTTTTCTTTTTGTTTATTTAAGTGGGAAAATGAGCAATTTTTTGTTTATTTTCCAGACATTTTCATTTATGCTTTGGTCTTGAATATTTGCACAATGTCCAACTAGGAGATAGCAACTGGAAGTAAGAATCTTTAAACTTTAAGAAAATTTTTATTTTAAGTATCACCAATAGTATGCAAAGCCAAAAGAGCCATTTAATAATGAAGATATGAACTGTGTTCTGGGCTGTTACTGCTCTTTGGTAAAGCATTGGTTTCAAGTCAAATGACAAGAACATCATGGGCTTTAATTTCTTTTCTCTGACTATTACTCAGTTTAATGTAATTCTCAACTAAAAGAAGAAGAAAACCATTTAGAATCCTATTATACAAGTCATTGGATAGTCACGTTGCAAAGATTTCCTTTTGAAAGATGGTGGGACAAAATTCTCCCCATCATCTGAACTTGACATGTGAATCGTATGTTGTGAAACTCATCTTTTTCACCCAAAAATTTTGCGAATTTCCCTTTAAAGAAAGCAGTACAACATTTCTTAGAGTCAATCATGAAACATGGCTGCATTTGATGCCAGGAAATAGGTATAATGTGGCAAAATAAACATGCAACTAAAAAAAATTTAGTTGGCATAGAGTTTGACACCAAAGAAAACATGAAAAATTAGTTCTGAATTTAATTACACATAGTCTAATAAAGTGAGGTTTTGATATCTTGAGTTTAGAAAGACTCACAATCCTTGTTTAAAGCAAAAACAACAAACAACCTCCCCAAACCAAATCAGACAAACAAAAAGACTTCCCAAAACCCAACCCCCAAGGCCTTCTCTTTTGCAGGATTTTCTTGAGTTAAAAGCCTTTGTTTAGCAATTGCTATAAAGCTATTTTTCTTTTGTTATAGCGGCTGATACTATAGTACCTTAAAATGGGTGTTACTTACCCAAGGAGTTGTGGTGAATGACTACGGGAAAGAATTATAGCTATTTAACAACTGTTTGTAAAGGTTCCAGGGTTCTTAGGAGGGAACAGGAAATATTAACTTAAAAATAGTTCTTAAAGCCAAAAAAGAAGAGGGGAGGGAAAAAAGCTTTATTTCTTGATCTGTTTGGATTACCTCTTAGGAGATGAGTAATAGATGAAATCCAGGATTAGTACACAGGAAGAGCTCCTAAGAGACTGTCTAGACTGTAGGCCATCTCTTTCAGAACTAGAAAGAAAGTCCTCTGCCATATTATTAAATACTTTGAAGTGAAAGATATTAAGAAACTCTTGAAATAATCAGCTCAATGTCTAATAAACTACTATCAAAATGAATTTCTTTGAAATACTTCCTAATTTTTCTGCAGTTTATAGGAACTATAGATTCAGTAACTTTGGTTTGTATAATTTATTTTTCTTCTTATTAAATATGTGTTTGGTAGGTTATTTTAACTGTGAAACTTCGGAAAATTTCTCTTTTGTCTTAAAATTTCAAGCCACTTGTTATTTAGCCATACCACAGTGTTTCTCTAAGTCTTCAATGGAGATTTAATGATTTATTATCATTGATATATTTGTCTACAAACACTGGAACATTTTCTAGTAAAATTATTCTATATTTTCCATATATCTCTAAAATGGTTGTGAAAACTCTATACATGGAATTCAGCAAAGATGGCTTTACTAAATGAAGGATAATTCCTCTGTGTATCACCTCAACTCTAGTGCTACTTGGTGGAAGGAAAGTAGTTTTGCAAGGAAAGTAGTTTTGGTGTTTGTTATGTACTTCCTGAAAATGATATGAAAGAATATACTATACTAGACACTTTATTTTTTTTATTTATTTTTTTCTGTATTTTAGGGAAGGGTCTGCAGGGTATTCAGGGCCTCACTACTAGATCGGATTCATAGTGATTCTCCTGTTTACAGCCTCCCAAGTGCTGGGATTACAGGCACGTGCCACCACACTCAGTCTCATTTGCCATCAAGGCAGGCCTGGAATCAAACCCCTGCCCCCTGCTCCTGCTTGCAGGTGCTTTAATCCGCTGAGCTATTTGGCTGACCCTATACTAGACACTTTAGTAAGCAGTTACAAAAATTTCTTTATGGATACTCCATGACTGTAAAAGAGTTGAGTTTCTTTCTCTCTTACATACCATTCTGCAGAGAATGGTGCCCTTCGTCTTAATCCATTACCACTGAGACAGTGGAACTTCTTGCTTGGCACTTGGCCCTTTCCCTCAACTGTTTGAAAAGTATTTTTCTACTGTTGAAGAAAATTTTGTTTTGTTGGATTGGTATTGTTTTCTTGGCCATGGAGTTAGTGGGGCTTCTCCTTGGAATAAGCATTTGTTGTAACTTGCTTGCCACTGGCTGTTTTTCTGACTTCCAGACCTCAGTGAAAGCACTCCCGAGATCTCTCACTGAGTCTTCCATTGGCATCTATTCTGAAGAGCTACGTAGCCATCAAGATGGTCCTGGCTTCTCCTTCTCTTTGCTTCTGTTTGACTTCCAAGTATTGCAGTTCTGTGGATTGAAAGCTTTATGTAATTTATATACAAGTCTAATGTTTAATAACTTACTGCTTGAAGTGTTCATCTGTGGGGGAAAGACTGTAAATTTTGGTATATACACATGTGGAATAGTATGTATGTATGTATGTATGTATTTATTTATTTATTTATTTATTTATTTGGTGGAACCAGGGATTGAACTCATACCTTTGCACTTGCCAGACAAGTGTTTATTCTACTGAGCTATCTCCCCAGCCCCAGTATGTAATTATTTAAAAATGCAGAGTTTGTAATGATTTGAAAAAATATCATTATATTCGTAAATGGGAAAAGTAGGATACAAAATTGTATAATACAGTAAAAAGAACTCTTAATAGAGTTACTAAATCATGATTGACAATGAGTGGGGAAACCACTGGTAATTCTGTGTTTTGTACTCTGATTTAAAATTTTCTGTCATTGATATGGCCTTGTTCTATTAGTGTAAATAAAAATTCAAAACTTTTTATTTTAAATGAAGCATAGTATCATTATTAGATTCCCTTTTGCTTTCCTAGTGTTCAAAAGGTTAATTTCTTATTTCTGTAAGTGAATGAGAAAAATAAAGAAGAAAAGGGATAGGTAAATAAAAATAATGTTTTACTTCACATAATGTCATAGGAAGTTTATGGACTAATCCATATCAATACAACCAAATGATTGAAATGACTTCTTTAAGAAATTTCATTTTTTTTAGTCCTGAGAAGGACAACAGAAGAAACAAGATTTTAAGGAAACCCTTTCTTAATGTAAAGACAGAAAGTTGCAGACTGGTGCAACTACTGTGGAAATCAGCATGCAAATTCCTCAAAAAATTAGGATTAAAGATCCCATTTGACTAAACTATTCCCCTTCAGGGTATCTTCCCCGAAGAATTAAAAACATCATACCATAGTCATATATGTATACCCATGTTTATAGCAGCATAATTTGTGATAGCTAAATTTTGGAAACAACCCAAGTGCCCATCAACCAAGCAATAGATAAAAAATGATGTGGTCTTTTTATACAATGGGATACTACTCAGCCATAAGGAAGGACAAACTTGAGGCTTCCATAGGGAAATAGGTGCCTCTTTTGTATACCCGTAAGTGAGATAAATCAGACTCACATGTGTAAATATTGTATTGTCTCCTGGTGTGAGAAACTTAAAGAGTAAATAAGGTCCAAAATATACAATCGAGAATTTAGCATGCAGTTTCCATAAAAAGAAAAACTCTGCTCGTGTGTTTAATACATTTTTGGTTTATAAAAAAATGAACTTCTGTGAACATAAGCAATCTGCTCTCATTCACTTCTTTGCCTCCAATGTATGCTTGTACACTTTTCCGTGGCTGCTGGGTCACACCTAACAGCTGAAACATCCTCAGTGCTGCTTCCAGTCCACTGGTTGGCCAGCAGGAGATTTGTCCTCTACGGCTCTATGTCCAGAGTTCAATCCCAATTATTCATGATTATAGTGGGGATATATGAAAAAAAATCTTCCTACTCTCAACCTAGTCATAAATATTAACTGAGAGACTCTCCTACTTTTGATAAATAAAAATTGACAAATGAAAAAATCCCACAAAATATACAATAGATATCATGAAATGGGAAGAGTTTATTCAAAAGGTAAAGAGAATTAGGGGTAAAGGGAAAGGAAGGAAGGGAAATGAAAAAAAAAAGATAGTTATACAATTAGTTTCTCTTAGTTCATTGAAAAGGACGTTTTGTGTTAATAGTATTTAAAGAGGTTTTTAATGCTCATGCCTTATACTCTGAATAGTTACTTCAATGATAACAATACACAGTGTATTAACTGTTGTTACTCTCTTATTATTTTGTTATAAGGTTTTGATTTACTTGTTTTCATAAAAAGAAAACTCTTGAGAATGTTAATCTGAAATGCTGTTTTACTAGCAGTCATGAAATCTTAATACAGAATCAATTCTTCAGTTCAAACCAAAGAGACTGATACTCAGAGAGTGGAGTGATTTGTCCACCCTGGTGAGAGACAGTGCTGAGTCCAAAATGCACATCCCCCAAATTGGAAAAGAGTGCCCTTCTCATCATCACTCTGTCTCCCAAAACTCAGCTAAATGCAATGTCTGCCTTGGCCTGGAACAGCTTTAATTCTGCATTGCTGTTTCATCTGACATGCAAAGTATAAGAGCCAAAAAACATGAGAACAGTTTTCCATATGCCTGCTCTGCCAAAACTAACACGCATGGGCAATTGAATCACCCAAGTAATTTACAAGTCTCTGGCACTGGGGCCAGGCCTTCCTCCCAGCATGGATCACTTGAACATGGTGGTTGCAGACACTGACGGTGTGCCATTTGCACTAGGTATGGAAAGTGCACTCAGAAATGATCTTTCCAAAACTGCAGATATCTGCACAGGTAAGGAAGAGATCAAATAGAACATTGTTTTCCATCTTTTTAAAAAAATTCTTTTCCCTTCTGCAGCTAAAGAAGGCTCCAGGCATGCATTCATGTGTTGCAGCACTATTTTGGAGGCTGCTGTGTTCATTACTACTTCAGAAAAAGAATGTCTTACCAGAGAGCAGTTATATTGACTGGCTGGAAAGAAGTTTCAGCTTTCTTTCTCTTCAGAAAGTGGGTGTCTTAGTTACTCTTCTCTCGTTGCTGGGACAAATACCCGACACTCAAAATGAAGGAAGGAAAGGTTTATTACTGGAGGCTTCAGTTCATACTCATCTGGGTCCAATGCAGAGCAGCACACAGCAGAAAGCAACCTTTCACAGTGGTGGCAAAGAGCTAGAGCACAAGGGAGGAGTAGCAGCAGCTCAAGCAGCTGGCTTCTCTTCCCACCTTACATTGTAATGCAAATTACCTGCCCCAGGGTAGGGGAAGTACTCACACCTATGGGTACTTCCCAGTATTTACCCACCTATGGGTAATCCCAGCAGTACTAAAACCCATAATCCCAGCCTTGGATCACACATACTCCCAGGGGATCATGAGTTAACACAAACTCTAGAAGTCCTCACCCCATGACTGCATGAGGCTTTGGGGGGGGACAACTAGACACAAAACATAACAGTGGGGCATGGGAACAACGCCTACTGCAGGGAATGGGATACACCTCACAGTGCTCTGTGCTTGGCAAGTTCTTGGTAGAATATTCTCCTTGACACTTGTTCAGGAGGTGCCAAGATTACCAATAGTTACAAAGATGTATATTTCTATGTCCCTCTCTTTCAACAATGTTTACTGTATTTCTGCCCTGAAGAAAACTTTTAAAGTTAAAATAAAATGGAGTTATTTTTTCCTATGTTGTCTTTTTTTTCAATACCTATTACATTTTATTTTTTATTTTATTTTAAAAAAATCATTATTTCTTTACTTGTTAGTTGAAATATTTGAGTTTTTTTGAAGGGAGGAAAGGTTTATTTTTAAATTTTCTTTCAATAATTTTACTGAGAAATAAACAGCAATGAGACAACTTCAAATCTGATTAGTAGGACAGTTTCAATAATTTATACATTGCATATTGTTGTCTTAGTGGTTATGCATTGTACAAGATGGAGAAATGATATCCTGTTTACAAACACTATTAGAACAAATCTTTCTATTTATTGAATTAAGAGAATTTAGCTGTATATCTATTCTAACTATTTTCAATATACAGATACAAAATGGTCGTTCATTTGTAACCCCTTTTTTGTTTAGTTTTGTCAGAGAAAGGTTTTTCATTGTCATTTAAACGTTATAGGTGCATGAATTCAGCAAAATATTTCAATATATTCCAGTAATCCATAATAATAGTGGGGTTTCCTTAAGACTGGCAATATCACAAGTTTTTAATTTGAGTCTTTTACAGCTCAACATATTCATATGGCTTTATTTTTCTACTTTGTTTTTCTACTTTTCTGCTGGATTAGTAAGACCAAGATAAAGCAGGACCTATATAACAAGAAATGTAGCTTTTGTATGTGATAAGTTCAGTCAAATCACCTCAGAATTTATCCTGAAACCTTGTACCGCACTTTGAAGATCCTTTGTCAGTGTCAGCCATGTGGATGAGTCAAGGCCATTGCTTGACCCATTTGCTCCCTGTGAAAGCCTGAGAGAATGTTTTCTCTCCAGATGACTCTCCTTAGGTACACTCTGTATCATCGATCACTTCCCTCTGTGGCCCCATAATCTCCTTGATCAGAAAATTTGGGACACAACTGAGTTACATGATGTTATAGTATAGGTTCTCCTATGTCCTGAGTCTTAACTGATCTTGAAAGGCTAGGGCCAAAATGTTGGCTGTCCTTGCAGACCTTCTTTTTCTCTAAATTTTGGTCTGCAAACTTAGGTTGTTAACCCTCCGAAGAGAAGCTTATTGTTATTTTCCTACAACCTAGGCAGTTGAGCTTAATCTCACTATCTGTGTGAATATCAAACATCTTAGGCATGACATGAAACAGGTATTTTTCATAAAGTATTAATATGTTAAACTTTAAGTCCCTACAGAGTATGAAGAAAAAATCCTAAAAAGTAAAAATACATTTAAAAAAATAGGAATAAACAATTACATATTTTGACACAGAAGTTTAGAAATCTAACCATATACAGCATTGTAGTGGGACAGAACTGCAACACCCCTTTTCCTTCTCTTGCCTTCACTCACCAGCCCCTTCCTTTTTAAACAAACATCTACCCAAGAGACAGCACAGCAGCAAATGGCATGTCATGACAAGCAGCATGTATGTAGAAAACCAGAATGGCAGGCACTTTGAGCATGACCATATTATTACACATCGCTAACTTCAGTGCAGTTGTTTAGTCCACAGGTATCAGCATATATAGTTAGTCAGGGTGAGAATCCTACCAATTAACTGTTAGTTTTGAAAACCTGCTGGAGATTCTCAGGATCATTGCCTTACCCATCCTGTATAAATAAATGTATGGCTTTGCCCCTGTCATGTTTCCTAGCTTTTTTCCTTGCTGTCTCTTCATTGTCTAATCCTCAAGTTCTCACTTTCCTTTTAATTGTGTTATACCTTTCTATTTGTATTTCTTCATTTGAGTTCTTACACTAGGGAGACTATACAATATTTGCACATGTGGGTCTGGTTTATTTCACTTATGAGGATATCTTCAAGTGGCATCCAC
>NW_004524756.1:79638-80719 GCF_000260255.1 Octodon degus | reverse complement strand
CTCCTACTTTCTCTTCTAGGAGATTTAGTGTTTCTGTTTTAATGTTTAGATCTTTAATACATTTTGACTTTAGCTTAATGCATGGTGATAGACCTGGGTCAAGTTTGAGTTTTTGGCATGTAGCGAGCCAGTTTTTCCAGCACCATTTGTTAAAGAGGCCATCTTTCTTCCAATGAGCTTGTTTGGCCCCTTTGTCAAAGATAAGGTGTCTGAGTGTGTTCCTAGAGTCTTCTGCATCTTCTAATCTATTCCTTTGATCCTCAGGTCTATTTTGTTGCCACTACCATGCTGATTTTATCACAGTAGTCTTGTAGTATAATTTCAAGTCAGGAAGTATAAGGCCACCTGCCTTGTCTTTATTGCCCAGGATTGCCTTTGCTATTCTAGGTCTTCTCTGATTCCAAAATTTTTTGGAACAATTTCTCTAGGTCTGTGAGGTATGTTGGTAGTTTGATAGAGATTGCATTAAATCTTTACAGCAATTTTGGGAATATGGCCATCTTCACAATGTTGTTTCTTCCTATGCTGAAGCAGGGAATATCTTTCCATTTTCTGAAATTTTCTATGATCTCTTTTTTAAGAGTACTGTAATTTTCCTTGAGAAGATCTTTGACTTCTTTAGTTAGATGAATTCCCAGGTATTTCATTTTCCTCAGTGCTATTATGAAAGATATTATTTCTATAATTTCTCTCTCAGTGTGTTATCTGGTAGAGGAATGTTATTGACTTTTGGGTATTGACTTTGTATCCTGCTATGCTATTGAATTTGTGCATTAATACTAGTAGCTTCTTGGTGGAGTTGTTTTGGTCTTCCAAATAAAGTATCATGTCATCTCCAAATAATGATAATTTAACTTCTTCTTTACCTATTCTTATTCCTTTTATTTCTCTCTCTTGTCTAATGTCTCTAGCTAATGATTCCAGAACTATATTGAATAGGAGGGGTGATAGAGGACATCCTTGTTTTGTTCTAGATCTGAGAGTAAAATATTTGTTTTTCCCCATTTAGAATTATGTTAGCCATTGGGTTGTCATAGATGGCTTTTATCAGATTGAAGTAGAGGCCATCTATTCCAATTTT
>NW_004524756.1:76930-78058 GCF_000260255.1 Octodon degus | reverse complement strand
TCCTTCTGTTCTTGTTTATGTAGTTCTGATCATTTTGATCCCTCTCTAGAACATGTTTCAGTAGTCTGTGTAATGTTGGCTTTGTCATAATGAAATTCTTTAGTTGTTCTTTGTCATGAAAGTGTTTCACTTTTCCATCAAACTTGAAAGACAGTTTTGCAGGGTATAGTAGTCTGGGCTGGAATTTGTTTTTATAGAGGACTTGAAGTACTCTGATCCATGCTCTTCTTGCCTTCATGGTTTGTGAAGAGAAGTTGGCTGTAATTCTGATGGGTTTTCCTTTGAATGTGATCTGTTCCTTTTCTCTAGCAGCTTTCAGTATATTATTCTTATGCTGGATTTCTGGGATCTTGACTATAATATGTCTGGGTGTGTTTTTAATTGGGTTGAAGTTATTTGGCATTCTGTATGCTTCAGTTACCTGAATGTCAGATTGTTTCCTCATATTTGGGAAGTTTTCTGCTATTACTTCTGCCCATCTTCTTTTTATATCATTTGTATTGGCTCCATCTTTCTCACTGATGCCTATTATTCTCACATTGTTAATCTTTGCATCATCTTGCAGGTGATAAATTATTTTTTCCTGCATTCTAGTTGTTTTTAAGAGATCCTTTCTTATCTTGTCACTAGCTGCCACAGTGTCTTCAAGATGTGAAACTCTATCTTTACTTTCACTCACATGGTTTTGCAGGCATGTGATTGAGATTTTAAGTATCTCTATATCTCTTTGACTGTGCTTCATGTGATCTATTTCTCTCCTGTATTGCTCATTCAAGCAATCCATCATTTTTCTAATCTCCTCTATTTTTATCAGTGTTTTCTTTAAGGCAGTTATTAATTCTTTTACTTTGGAGATTTTTTTCAGATCGGGTTTCCTCCATGTTTCTACATGTAATTCTTTACTTCGGATGCTATTAATTCAGAGATTTCTTTTTTTTATTTCAGAGGTTATTTCTTATTGATTTCCTCTATATCTTTCTGAAGTTTTTTTTTTTATTTCAGGTGCTATTAATTGAGACAGTTCAGCTGTGTGATTCCCAATTTCTTCTGTGCTAGTGTCCTCTGCACTTGTTCTGGGTGGGCTTGGGTTGTGAGATTGTATTTTGCTCCTTCTCTTTGTCATTTTGT